>NC_080672.1:315036399-315380149 GCF_030247195.1 Topomyia yanbarensis | reverse complement strand
TATACATAAAGCTTGTTATTGAAATGATACACTATAAAGTACAAAAGTGTTGACCAATTCACAAAGTTCTAAAAAATCACAAAAAAGTGTTTTTTTTCACACCCCTTACCCTTAACTCTGCCCTTTAGAGATGTGTAGCAAACTCGTTTGATTTTTTCATCGGTCGGTCCCGTTACGGGGGAGGGCGTCCTGGAAAATTCTACCTTATTTACAAGGTCGAGGTTAGAGTTATGTGACAAAATGCTACGAGGGCGAAGGGAGGGGTCGAAAATCGCCAGAAAAGGCTACGTCATTTGTGTATGACCCCTAACGAAAACATAATCACGTAATTGACGTAGGAATATTCGTTGGCATACAACATTATTAAAATACTGTTTCTGTTTGGCTAAATTTATACACTAAGTTTGGTTCACTGGGTTCAGTACAATTTTCATGTGAATTTGAATAGTATCCCGTTCGGAAATCAATTCAGCAAAACAATTTAAAGGAATTCTGACTAGTTCAATTATTCGAAAATTAAATTCGGTGAATTACCAGTAAAAGTTGCATGCTTTAGTCAGGATTTTCTAAGGTTATACAGAAAACTTTCACACAAAATAATTGTCCTACGTCAACATCCGGATATTACCTACCCTCATCTCATCTCATCTCACTCATACGTAGATTAAATTGGTTTTTGTATATTCATTTCTTGTTTTGATCTCTTTAATGTTTAATATTTTTAAAAACCTTGCAACTAACTCTTATTTCACTAGAAAATCGTTAAACATATATGTATTTTAAACTGGTATTTTTTCTTTGTTTGATCTCTAACAATTCATAACAATGCTACGTATTTTATGGATGTGGTCTTGTGTGTACGATACCAAAATAGAGCAAGTTGGCATTGTAAATGTATAATTTGGATTAAAAACACTGAATAGAAGTATACAACACTGTCGTCACACGACGACACACTTGTGCATTCGAAAAACAAAAAATAAAATTAAAGGGTTGTGTACAGGACACGACCACGGTGACATTAAAAATATAGCTTTTTTATCTATCACACATATCGACACACGTTCTTGTTCACTCGCCTGTTTTCATATGTTACAATTTGCTATATACCCTCCCCATTAAAACATAATTTATTGAAGGTCTTTTAACGGTAATCTATTAATTAATCAAGTATCTCACTAGGTGATTGGCATTATTTGGCTGATCCATCTAGTAAAAATAGGCTGGTCTGTCCAGAAAATATATTCAAAAGAAAAGTTCCATATTGAGAGCTGAGATGAGGAAACCCACGCCCGCCAACGGAAATATACAGATTCTCCATAAATTATGAAATTTCATTTTCCAACAGTTTTTTCGGCATTTAATTAGCAAGGGACTGGAAGGTGAAGTATATTTTTCAATATTTAGAGCCATAGTACTCAAGGGAGAGCAAGGTGTTGAAAGGAGAAAGTTTAGAAAAGCGTGGAAGGATCATATATGCAAGCTTAGAGCTCACCGGCGACTTAACCCTTTGTCTGCTACCGTAGTGGTCAGGGTCTTTTGGCATTAGAAATGCGAATCACCTGAGTCTACGGCATGTCCAAACAAGCGTAAAGTAACTTGTTACTTCATGCTGTCGGAACCGACAAAAAGTTAAGTCACGGTAAACTTCCACACTAAGCATTTGCGACGTTGAAACTCATTGAATGAGCCAGTTTTGTTTGTTCCCTCACCAAATATACTTCACCTTCCAGTCCCTTGCTAATTAAATGCCGAAAAAACTGTTGATAAATTAACTCAATAGGTCGTTAACAAAAATGGTTAACAAAAAAATGGTAAAAAAAAAAATTTCATTTTCCATTTAAATTTTCAATAATGTACTAATGAACTTAAGTAAACAATCTTAAGTGTAAGTATTTCTTGATCGATTAGTGGTGGAAAAAAGAAATTATTTGATAAATTACATTGTTATGCAACGTTCGCACTACCAGTTAAAACGGGTTTTTATGCTATCTTGGTGACATTTTTCTTGTTGCTAATTATTAAAACGTGTTATAACTCTGTAGTGTAAACATTGTATTATTGAACCAATTCTGCAGCGTTTTATATTATATAGGGGTTTTATGTGATAATAGGACTGACATAATTATATCTTCAGTACAGCGGTTTGTTTCATAATTTAAAACAGATTTATTTTAAAATTTAAATTAGTATACCCAACCGTTCTATTTGTTGTATACTTTAAAACGCAATTAGAACTGTGTTTTAAATACATAGGGTAGGACAGATATTCTGACTGGTTAAACTGGGAAAACAATTTTAAGTCCAGTAACGCTTAAGACATGGCTTGAATTTGAATCGAAAAAGAACACCCGCTTCAACTGCTGCTGGGACGGTAAGTTCTGTTTTAAAATTTTCCGTTGTGTGCAGTACGAAACAAAAGTGTTTGAAATTAGAAAACAAAAAGTTCTGCTGGGAATGTGATTGTTTCCGATGCAATTACACTCAGATTTTTCACGCAGGGGATACAGGCCGTGTAAATGAAAACCGCGTAAATTTAAAAAAGCGCGTTAATGAAAACCGCGTAAATTTCAAAATCCGCGTAAAAAAACCTGAGTGTACTCTCCTATATAAAATACTACGCTACTGAACAGTGCAATAACTACAGAAGCACGTTGTCAGATGCCTTACTGATAAAAAACATATAACCGAAATATGAAACATGAAAACCAATAGGCTCTTTACCCTACGCAGCTACAAAGCGCCGTAAACATGGATTAACAAGTTACAACGCACACGCATGAATAAAAATAAATATATGTTTTTCAAACGCAACACTCTTAAGCAGCACACACCGTATTGAATTAAATCCAAACTACCCCGCCCACCCACTTTGCAAATCATTCTGTGACACCGTGCTGGTACCCGAAAAATCCGCACACGGCCACCGCTGCCGAAAATGCATAGCGTCTACCGCTTATTGTAGTGCCCAGACGCTGCAGCCATGATGTTACCCGTTCGACATAAGAACAAAAACTGATTCAAACGGGTACGCGTCACCTCTATTTATAAACTAACCGTATATGGTTTAGTCACTTAGGTGCGAGTGTGTGCATATGCCAACGTTACCGAAAATCGATAGCGCTTATTGCATCGCCCGGAGACGACGTTGCTCGTGTGGGATAAGAGCAACAACTGATTTAAACGGACATGCGTTGCTTCTATTTATGACTTTTCGAGTTTCATTGAGCAACTAAGCTGCCCTCTTTTGACGGCTGTGTCTAAGAAATCTGCCTCACGAATGGTATTTTTCCCGTTTTTTGTGAACTTTTTAATTTTACCAATTTCCAAAAGTCTACTTTTATTGGAGAGATATTAAATTATTACCAATATTTAAGTTAGGTGTTTCTGAATCGGTTGGTGTATGAATGATTAAAATCCATCTAGTAATATCGGAGTTATAAGCGTGCAAACCTTACATAGTTTCGTTACATGGGAGATAGTTTAGATTTTAGAATGACACCTAGCCCCAGATAGTGGAGTAAGACATTTTTAATGTCAAAAACAAGCAGCAAAAAACAATACCGAAGCAAACGCAATACATGCCATGCCATGGCACGAAATAATTGACAATTAAATGCTATTTCAATAAACAAATAAATCAAAATGAAAAATGATGCAGCCTTTTACATTCTCTTAATTTCCATTACAGGTATACCTCGATAGTAAGTACACCTTCGCTTCGTTTAGCGTACGTACTATCGAAACGTACGTACTATCGAATCACAAAAATAAAATTCAAAATATTACTTTTAACGAGACTTCACAAAAATTAAATTAATCACTAAATTCATCACCCTATTAGTGATAAACTGTCCTATCACCAAGTACTTAATTTTTAATGTTATGGTTTCCATCAACCAGGATGGTTGAAAATGAAGTGTAAAAACATTTCCATGGTCCCGTAAGTTCCTTTGAAATTGGTAGCATTATCTTGAGCATTTCGGCAAATTTATTAGGAAATTTGCAGAAATTTATTTAGCACTTTTTTAAAATTCTAGAACTATCCTGAATCTCTGAAATTCGTAAGACTTGCTTGAAATTCATAGAAATTCCCTGAAGATTTTCTTAATTTTTTGATCTGCCTGAAGCAGAAGGAATTGTTTTTAGTATATTTGATTCGTGTAATAATAACAGTACAATTTTTCAAACTGTGGGAACGAACCGAAATTTGGTGGGTTAAAAAAACATAAGTTCCCGTTTTGTGGGCGCGTTAACAATTCTTCTCAGATACATACAGGATTTCAGATTGGTTTTTATTCCTTTCAGTTTTTGGTCGTTAATGAACTAAAAGGTATAATAACCACAGTTTTTGACTACATAAGATAGGTTTTACTGAGCTAGGAAATATTTCTTGAACCACGCCAATATGGTGGATACATTTTTTAATTACGCTCACAAGATCCCCAAACGAAGTGTTGAGAAAATACTTATTTTTTCAGCTCTTTAAGTACTACCAGCATCCATCGAAGTCGCTAGTCTTGCGAATCTCGCCCATTCCATTCTAAACATTGTTTCTCCTAGAATGTATGAGCTCAGCAAAAATCGTTTTATCAAAAATCGTTTTATCACCGCTCTAGATATTAACCTTCAAAATTGCCTAAAATCTTCTTTGATGTTCGAAAAATGTCTCGAATTTTTGCAATTTTCCTTAAAGACTTGGGACATGTCGTACCTAAAGCTTGAAGAGGCTTTATGATATTCGTCACTTTTCCAATTTTGTAAGTTTTCTCGAAATACTTCGTTGAAATTAATTGTGAGTTTCATGAAATGCACTTGGCATTCTTTTAAGTTTCATAGAATTTTATAAAATTTGCAAGCGCCCCCTGATGTTTAAAAGATTCTTCATAAATCCTTAGAATATTCTGGAAACTTCGCGAACTTTCCAGAGCTTCTTAAGATTCTACTTAATATCGTAGGATTTACTTGAAGCAGCTTGACTGAATCACCGATAGCCGTTAACAAAACCTACTAAAACTGTAATATTTCTAAATGTTCAGGTCGCAGAATTTCCCGAAGTTGGTAAAATATGTGTGAAAATCGTGAACACTCCGTTTTCTATAGAAATTGTTAGTATAGAAAGTTTGAAGTATTACTGAAATTCCATATGACCTTCGAAGATCATCCTTAAAGTTCATTGAGATACTCTGAATTTTGACGAAACCAAACTATAACTAATGAGTGTCGTACAAATTATCTGAAGAATTAAAGATCTCCTTGTAAGTCAGCAGTCTGCCACAATATAAAAGAAATTCCTGAAACTTGAAGGGCGTCCCTAAAGCTTGCAGATTTGTTTATACTTGTTTGATTCCTACAATGAATTTTGACTTACTTAAAGTTTGAAATACTTTACTGGACTTTATAGAACTATTGTAAGTAGCACACAACTTCTCTAAAGTATGCATAAACCAATAGAATTTCCGTAAAAGTTGTCATACTTCGTTAAGGCTTACAAAATCAAAGGAAAAAAAATGATGACAGGCGTACTATCGAAGCAAGATGTACGTACTATCGAGGTATACCTGTAATTTTATCTGTTAATTCGTTGAGCGTTTACTAGGTATTTAAGGTTCAACCGAGAAAGTTTAGAAAAGTGGAATAAACAGTTTTTTCTCACAACGTTGGGAAAATTTTCATGAAAATGAATCAATGTAATCGGTGCATTGGCATAGTATTACTGATCGAGTTTCATGAAGATTTGTTCAATGGTGTGTGAAAAATCTGCTTTTTCTGTTTTCCAAGATGGCTGCTTTTCCAAACTTTCTCAGCTGAACCTTAAATGACCGAAACGATTATATTAAATGTCGCTTGCTGAATCGGCAATCCTTTATTCATCACACTACAATCTCTAGAATTGAAAGGTTCTGCTCAAATCGGTATCAATATCTGCGTTTCGTGTGTGTAAAAATCTCGTCTGTATAAAAATGAGAAGTCGAATTAAACTGCCATTTTTCATTTTGCTATTTGACGTAAACAGACACCACTATAACGAATGTTTTCAAATTAGTAGACTGAAATCAATTGAGGTGAATCAACCATATATCCATTCTGAACTGAAGCTCCTCGTGAACTAGATTTTCTTTGATCGTAATTAGAAATATATTACTATACTGCATAGCCTATAAGCAAATAAAACAAACTGAAACAAGCAGTTTGAAGATAATAATTTAAATTCTTTTGATGTACATGAATACAGCACGAAATATTCGTACCCAGAACTAAGCCACTTCAAATTAAATCAATTCCTGCCACCGATAAAAAATTTTCGCAAAAAACTCAACCGCATGAAGTATCGCGTTTTTGCATGCTTGTTCAGTTGCACATTTTATCGTAACAGTCAGTGGCAGCCCGACATAGTCGAGCACACAGTCTCACTGACGATGCGGCAATTCACTTACTCGGTTCTGTTGATTATGCTCGTTTGGTTCACTCCCTGCTCGGCATGGACTGCTGGTATCGAATCCTCATACACACTTGCATATAGCGATAGATAGCTACCTACACAACCGAACGATATTGGTCCGCACGATAAAGTCAATCGAGTATGCATGCACACAGCAGGTGCAGTATTGAAACATTTTCCAACCCACCAGCTAACCCAGTGACTAGTAGGTAGGTAGGTAGGTGGGAGTACACTTTCAATGGCATCGTCGCGCCCGAGATATCAAAAAGGTGTTACCGCCTCGGGCGCTCTCACATGCAGCGGGAAATTCGTTACCCCACCGCCTGTTAGCCCGCGACAACGACGACGCACCAACATCATCATTGGCAATTGGTTCAGCCAGCACAGAGGATGGCATTGCACCGGAATGTATCCACAATCTATTCGACACTCTCGTTGTTGTGGAAAATGAGCCTGACTGTGCATGCTGTGGTGTAGTAGTCTATCCGCGGATCGGCCGCCCTGCCTGGTTGTCTGTTTATTTATGGTACCCTCGATGGGTTGTATTTATATGCCGATCGGTTTCGGATAGTATCCGAACAAAGTTCTTGTCGGGAAAAGGGAAAGGGGGGAGAGTAGTTGGCGGGTGATATTTTCATTGCATATTTCGAGTGTGTAAAATGATTTTAATTGAATTGATTTACGATTGATGAAAGTGAGATTCAATGTTCGCCCGCTATTTTACGAGGCCGTGAGTGATTTGCGGAGAGTTTCGCGTTTACGAACCGAGTAACACCCAGGCCTGGTTGGAAAGCAAAGTGGCACTCAAGCACTGTTAAATTTTATGCTTGAGTGTAAAGGTAATAAAGTTTATGCACGCAGGATAACAATAATTTTATTACATGCGGACTAAATGCAGTGCGCCGCGCTTTGTATCGCGGCGGCAATTGACTGCGGTTTAATGATTCGGTAAATGACAGATACCGACATCGATACCGTTAATTGGTTTACTTTATGAAGTGATCGGTAAGTGGATGCAATCTAATCTAGTGGACGCTCAACACTGAACGTTTTTATGCTCATCTCATATCGATTTCAGGGAAAAACAGTACAGCGATGGCTTTGATCACACACCTAGAAAAAATCGTGTAAATTTACGTCTCCTGACCCTGACATATACGAGCATCAAAAATGACTTAGTCTTACGTTTAATTTTAATTTTACATGACATTGAATTTCGTAAATTATGTAATTTTACTCCACATATGGCGTTTGTTCTGAATGCAAGTAAGTGTAATTTTATGCCATTGCGCAAGTAAAGTATATGATTCATGTAAAATTCAATGGAACACGGTAATGTTCCGTCATTTCGTGAATTACGGTTTGTTAATTTGTGTCATGTTTTCAATTAAATACGTGAATGATAAAATTCATATATATATATATATATATATATATATATATATATATATATATATATATATATATATATATATATATATATATATATATATATATATATATATATATATATATATATATATATATATATATATATATATATATATATATATATATATATATATATATATATATATATATATATATATATATATATATATATATATATATATATATATATATATATATATATATATATATATATATATATATATATATATATATATATATATATATATATATATATATATATATATATATATATATATATATATATATATATATATATATATATATATATATATATATATATATATGTATGTATATATATATTTGGAGTGCATTTATCGTATCGACGAAGCTGTACCAAATATTTAGGTTGACGTAGTTTGTACAAAATTACTACAAACTGAAAACAACTCCCAAATATACTGACATCACCTAGAATGATCCGCAAGGCTTCAGAGAAAAAGTATTTCAACGGTGTACATTCCACATTCACGCTACCCCCGCTTCTATAAAACATCGACCACGATTAAACGATTTAAGACAGGCTTTCCATGAAAATTTCATCGAGCCGCCAGTTCAAACTGTTAACGGATGGGTTGAAAACTTTTCGGGTTATTTTCGCTCCCACCACCGCGCAGTTGATTACGACCGTAAGCCTTGTTGGAGGGTATTAATTTCAACAATTTCACGCCAAATAACTTGAAGTGGGGAAACTTTGATTAGCGGTTGGATGGCTATTACTTTGAAGTTTTAGGCACAGAAGGGAATATTTTTGTGAAACGAATTTCTTTATTGTTGTAGGTGGTTGAACTGCTTAAAAGACGCTTAAATGAGAACTAAATTTTTCTAAATAAAACTCTTTAAAAAAACAACCTTCAAATTCACATAACTCAAAAAACTTCTCCGCTTGCAATGCTAGTAGCTCCCGACTCGGAAAAGCGGCCGAATTTTATCACCTCCCCCTCGCTTCGGTCGAAAAATTTGCCATCACACCACGACCGGGTGACACAAATTAAAAGCCACTCAACGACCAACGACCGACGCACGTACAGGCGACCGAACGAAAGCAACAGGTTCCCCGTAGAGTTTACGCCCTTATGGATGAAAAGGTATTAAACAGCATGTCGCGTCCAGGAGGAAGCATCAAAAGAATTTGCCTAATTCGTTGCTCGCCTCGGCATCCTCGCCAGGTATCGCATTAATTAAAAGCAGAGCGTCGTCGCGTCCGCGTTGGTTGAACGGACCGAGTGGGACAGTTGGATGAATGCAGTGCAGTGCTCGAAAGATTCGCTAAGGATGATTATATTTAGACGGTAAGCGCATAAAAAAGAGTGCTGACGAAGCCGTGCTGTCTGATGTGATGTTGGCTACCTTTCGAGTCGCGATGAACGGCTGAGATAATGAGCTGGAAAAAAAGTGGAATAGAGGACAGTCGTCATAAAAGCTGAGGCAGCGACGGTGCTCCTGGTTGGGTTGATCAGAGAGGTGAAAAATGAATTACTCTGGATGGGATGACTGTGGGAAAACGAGCGCAATGTTTTATGTAAGTTTTAGTGTTTTTGTCAAAAATGTCTATTCTAAATGATTAGCAGCAGCAAGTCAAAGCGCAATCATTTAGAATAGATGTATGAACACAAGGCTGAAATAATCAAATTTCCCTTTTATGACGAATTTTATTTTAGTCTAAACATTTATTGGAAAATTAGAAGACGACGATAAGTGACTCAATTTCCCACGAGAACACCGACAATAAGGATCAAAACAATTGAGTGAATAACTTCACGGAAAAAATCCGTTGATAAATTCATGAACAAAAAGTCACGATTTTGTGAACTGAACGATTTACGAAAATCGTGAATAAGCTCTTGAAATTATGAATAATGAACCTAGTAATCATTAAAATATTTGTGTTTTTAAAATACTAGTTCGCCTCGAATATATACATGGCGTTACATTCAAAAGTTTGGTGGAGTTACTGTTATTGTTGTAGTTTTTATTATGATTCTTGTTCATGATTTTGGAATACACAGCAGACAGTCAAACGATGTTCATGATTTCATGAACTTCATCGCGATTTTGTGATTTCTCATCACTTCTCATTGTGCTATTTTATTCATGAGTTTACTGTCGGATTTTTCTGTTCGACTAGCAGGATTTATGTTCATGATTTCAGGATCTTAGTCGCGATTTTCGTTATTCTATTCACGTTATCGTCATTTTTTAGTCATGAGTAGACTGATTCATGTTCATGGTTTCAGTATCTTAGTCACGATTTTCGTAATTTCATTCGTGTATTCGTGTAATTTAATTCTAGAGCATTCATAGTGTTGTTCATGTTTCATTATGGTATTCGCAAATTCCCTTCGCCTTATCGCGATATGTTATTTTTTGATTACCATCGGTTTTTTTACTCGGAGTAACGTGACAATATAAACTGGATCATCAAAATGTGACTGATTCCCGGTAGCTTATTCTGTAAACTTTATCACGAGTCTGATTTAGGGTGCTCAGCGTATTCGATTTTCTGTCCAGACGTCAGACTGAGCCTTATCAAATGAATAACAATGTTCGAGGTCCAAATAGTTTTCTTATACCTACTGCTCGCACCTGTTACCTACGAATGGTAAGTCGTGACTATTATACGAGCACAAGCGAAAAAATATTTTGTTCCTCCTTTTTATATTACGACAAATATTAAAGTAAGCTCAGATGCCAAATTTCACATCATTTAGACAATTTTAGACCCCCGCCCACCTCGCTTAAACTTTTAAAGTAGCACTCAGAAAATTACAATTCATACCCATTTTTAAAGAAAAAATTCTTAATATTTGAAAGGACTTATTTTCGTTTCTCGAAAAATACGAAAATGTAGGGTACTGGGTCATTTTGTTCCCAAATACCCAATGATCAAGATTTTTTTTTGCACCGTGAAACCAATAATACATATTTTGGAGTTTTTCTAATGTGGAAAAGTCGAACGGAACATTTGCGACCTTTGTCCGAATAGGAGAAGTTTGTCATTCATATCAACTTTTATCGTTTTCTCGCGCATATATCTATTATTTTTCAACCAATTTTCAATAAATTTTAATAAAATGTACATTATTGAACGTGGAAAATCTTCAGGAACAAAATAAATGGATTCTTTACCGGTAAAATTCAGAAACATCAGATTTTTGACATTTAAGGGGGTCTTCTACTCGCAAGGCCTAAAATTGAGCACTTTTTTGGAAATAAATTGTAAAGCATCTACTTAATGGATCAGGTATGGGAAAAATACATTCGAAATTCACTCCACTGCATTCATCATCTGTATATTTCATGCTTCCAATTGCTGTGTTTGTCTCACGAAGTGAACGCCAGGAAGTATACACTGAGCTAGTCGCAAAGCTTATTCGCGAAAGCAGTTGTGCGGCACTCAATTGACTCCCGTTCATTCTAAGTCGGAGAGCCTCTCGTTCTCTCAATATTTTCTAAGAATGATGTTTGGATGTGAGTGAATCAGATTGGAATATTATTGTTTTGGTTTTCGAGCCACTCGATGAGTCTCACCTTGATTCAATCATCATATTCAATCATTGAATCGTTCAATCGGTTCTCTATCCTTTGTAGAGGTAATACATGGAAAGATTTATGGTTAGGAGTGCAAAGGTAAAATAGCTCAAGAGGGAGGATGCACAAGCTTATCGTTTAACGGATAGCGTGACCTACCAGTTACTGACTTTATTTCTTCTGTATCATGTTGAAGTGTTTTTTACCATTTTTGTATTTATTAATCAATCTGTCTTATCTACAGTTAAAATATTATCGTTACAGTCAAAAACTGGAAAATGTAACCAACAACAATTTTTTCTCTTGTTCAATGCTAATTCACGACGTCGGGAGTAGTGTGCATTTTAGCGCATCATTTTATGAAAAATTCGCACTACTTTCGACGTGATTCCATTGTTTAAAACCAGAGAAAATACGAATGTGGCTGGTTGAATTTTCTAGTTTTCAACTGCAACCACAATATTTCTTTGGATATCATGACGCACATGAAATTCAAGGTTATAACATCCAAAAATAGTCTACGAGGCGTTATAACGACCAAAGGGTAAATTTTAAAAAAAATAAATGCATCAAAACATCTAAAATCATCCCAACGGAACACCTGTAAGTACTATTTAATCCTAATCAAACTAACCACAACCAGTTTTAAATGAAACAACCGATAATGAGCCGTGATCGTTTGTTTCATTTGATCCGAAATTCTGACAGAAACTCAAACCAGTTCAAATTCTAGTTGGGAATGAAACCATCTTTTTCGGCAACAACCGATCGAGCCAATCCCACATAAGGTGTTTATACGCGATTAAAGAGTTTAAGCAGAAAGTCGAATGATGCTATATTAAAATCGTAGAGGGCGAATATCTTTCAAAATTATATTTCTGATACGGGTTTAGTGAATAGTTGCCAGTAATAGATATCTGACGTCAATAAAAATGCTATCTGCTGAGAAAACCACCATATATTTTTTTGAACAGGCTTTAGAGTAGATGCCGGAAACTACTAAACGCTGTACTGATTTAATGATTATTTAATTAGTAATATCTATCTGTTACGACTTTGGACAAGCTAATAAGTCAAAAAGCTTGCGATTCGATTATTTTCGATTTATTATTATATTGTGTAAGGGATCATATATTTCCGTGCAAAAAACATCGTTCTATTGACTGAATTTTCAATTGCGAAATGAAATGTTTTTCTTCCATATTTTAAATTTTACAATAAATATTATCTAGCAGCGCTTCTATTATTTGTTGCCGAAAATGAAAAACTAGCTATGCAATTACCAGATTTAGCATTTCCGATAAAGCACAACAACGACCATGACTGAGAAACAGTTCGTTTCTGATTCGGCCAGTGGTTCTAATTGCGTTGTATCTCGCTGAGTCTGTCCAGTAAAAGAAAGTTTTGGAAAAAAATACTACGCGGATGTCACTATATTTATTGTATCCCAAAACATCGTTAAAAAGATTATTTCAAAACCCACTCGTCAAGTTCGTTCCAAAAACAAAGAAAATTAAAAGGGCTCGAAAAAATATTGATATCCGGCATTATCCCGATGAGCTATCTATGACAAAAAATTGTTCAACATACGTATTCTTGGAGTCATTACGTTTTTTTATGTACAACGTATCCAACCCTTAAAACTACACACCTAGAAAAAATCGTGTAATTTTACGTCTTCTGACCATGACATATACGAGCATCAAAAATGACTTAGTTTTAAGTTTGATTTTAATTTTACATGTCGTTGAATTTTGCGAGTCACGTAATTTTACGCCACATATGGCGTTTGTTTAAAATGTCGAAAGGTGTAATTTTATGGCACTGCGGATGGAAAGTACATCTTCCATGTAAAATTAAACAGAACACGGTTATATTTCGTCAATTACGGTTTGTTAGATTGTGGCTAGTTTAGAATTACGTCAACGATAAAATTCAGATTTTTTTGGTGTGTATTTATTGTAGCTCTCTATAGAAATCAATATAATCTTTACAATAGCTGCAAACAAACTATAATTTCGTTAATTACTCTTAATATACTATAATAAACACTTGTGCGATTGCTAAGACTACGAAGGGAGATGACATTACGCTCTACCGCGGTATAATGAATTTGTTTTTAAACATCGCGTTAGCCTTTCAAAAGAGTTAATTTTAAATTTCACAATTTATATCGCTTTCCGAATGCGACAATCTCAAATCATTCACAAAAGCGACGTCGAGTCTTCACCTGTGAAGCAACGATTATTATAGAAGTCATAAGTTAAATAGTATTCAAACTGTGTTACACACCAATTTTTTGTATTTTATTTCAGCAAAATATTCTGCTGGAACTTTTCAGCAAAACTTGATTTGCTAAGAGTTCAGCTTTGCCATTTTTGTTTCGCTGATTTTTAGTAAAGCCCATTATTTTGACGAAAATCAGCAAATCTATAGAATTTGATTGCTGAAACAATCAGTGAAAGAATGGCAATTTTGCTGAGTTCCAGCAAATCAAACTGACAGTTCAGCAAATTTTGACAGTTTTGAATTGCTGTAATTTCAGTGAAATATTTTTTGCTGGAGGTATTGCTGATATTTCAGCTAGGCAAAATTCAGCAAAATTTTTCTGATATTCGGCAAGCAAAATTTAGTGTGTATATTTGCAAGTAATTTTCCGGCTTATAATCACCAAAAGGCTTCCAAGCCGAACAAGAAGTTTAAAGAAAAATCTTTTTCCTACAGCTCTACGTAAACCCTATATACAGCGCCTCATGCTTATTATTGGAATTACATGCAAGGAACCCTCTGAATGAGTCAACGAATGCATTCGATGAGTGAGCAAAATTTGGTTCATCTAGAATTGAATTGCTGCTGTTCGCTGACGTTCGGTTCGTTACTAGTATTTTTTTAACCACTCACATAGTACGTTCGCTGACCGTTCGGATTGCACATACATGGTAGTGGAGAGAGGATTCATCGCATTCTCTCATGGTTCGTTGTTCCATGCTCACTATGCTGATTGTGTGCAGCTGAACCAAGGATGAATGGGTATCAAATGCAATCTAACGAATGCCTGCAATGGATTAAGAATTTTTTTTTTATTTTGAAGATACATGCTTTGACTTTTCAATTTTACTTTTGAAGATTAAAAGAAAAATCTCTCGCGACCTTGAAACTTCATTGATGACATTGATGTTGAAACTGCATGGGTTCCGCTCAAGTAAAGTTGTGGAAAATTGGGAAATCTGAAATCAGATTACTCATATTTTTTATAATCATAATCACGCTGACTATATTTAGACGAGAGGGATTTCTTCTATGTTATAATTTGTAAAAGTTGTGTAACGATTTGTGAAAATTTCCAATATTTACGATATAGCCAAACATAGCGGTATGTTTTCTGAACAATTGGAGAAAAATTATTGAAATCGGACCAGTACTTCTATGAAAAGTTTTACTTGACCGCTTAAAAACACTACTTTCGGGAAAACGGGTTTAAAAATAAAGTACGGTGTATAGCTCGATAGGAGTAACTTACTAGATAGTCAACTAAACCGGGTCCGCAGTTCTCACCTTCCTCATCACGAAAATGTTCTTGGCTTTGCACATGTTGCTCTCTTTGTTGAAATCGGGCATGTTTTGCCGCGACACCCACTTTGCGTTCAGAACGAGTTATACGTTCACTGTCGAGTCAAGTAGCACATCTTTCAGCTCCAGTCCCCAAGGTAACTCCCATCACCTCCATAGCTTGTAAGATCAATGAAAATCCTTGGTTGAAGATACTGACTGTTAAATAAGTCACAACATTGACCACATGCCTGCCAAAATTAGTGCATATGTTTTGGTGCTAAGGAACAGATTCCACTATTCAGAGACTCATTGATGTTTGGGGTGTGAGTTCCCAAGTATCTTTCTAATGCATCATTAGATGATAGACTTTCGTAGATCCTGACATGTTCGAAAGTTTCAAAAATTCTAATGGTCACCCTGACGCCACTTGCACCAACTGTCCTCGCCGGGTGAACACTTTGAGTGTTGGGGATTTTCGTTCGATGACGAGCAATGTTCGAAGAAAGTCCAGATTGCATTTCGCGTGTGTTGTACAGAATTTGAGTTTCTCCGAATCGCCAACCCATAAAGTCTTGTTAGCTGGCCGATTGATTTGTCCGTCAACTTTTCCTTTCCTTTCCCACCGATACCTTTGTTTTCGTAATCTCGTTCTCATACGCTTCTCTACATATCCGACGCATTCTTTCTTCCGTACGATAAACTCATCCATCAAAAAAAATAAAATTAAAGGGTTGTGTACAGGACACGACCACGGTGACATTAAAAATATAGCTTTTTTATCTATCACACATATCGACACACGTTCTTGTTCACTCGCCTGTTTTCATATGTTACAATTTGCTATATACCCTCCCCATTAAAACATAATTTATTGAAGGTCTTTTAACGGTAATCTATTAATTAATCAAGTATCTCACTAGGTGATTGGCATTATTTGGCTGATCCATCTAGTAAAAATAGGCTGGTCTGTCCAGAAAATATATTCAAAAGAAAAGTTCCATATTGAGAGCTGAGATGAGGAAACCCACGCCCGCCAACGGAAATATACAGATTCTCCATAAATTATGAAATTTCATTTTCCAACAGTTTTTTCGGCATTTAATTAGCAAGGGACTGGAAGGTGAAGTATATTTTTCAATATTTAGAGCCATAGTACTCAAGGGAGAGCAAGGTGTTGAAAGGAGAAAGTTTAGAAAAGCGTGGAAGGATCATATATGCAAGCTTAGAGCTCACCGGCGACTTAAGTACGATTCAGACGATACATCAGCTTCCGTCAACGTCAACGGAACGTCACCGTTCCGTCAGGATAAGTTACATGCAGTTAAATGGAGGCATTCACACACAACATCAACGGCACGGAACGTTTTGACGTACGGCATATGTGAACGGGCGCAAGAGAAAAGTATTAAACTTATCCTGACGGAACGGTGACGTTCCGTTGACGTTGACGGAAGCTGATGTATCGTCTGAATCGTACTTTAACCCTTTGTCTGCTACCGTAGTGGTCAGGGTCTTTTGGCATTAGAAATGCGAATCACCTGAGTCTACGGCATGTCCAAACAAGCGTAAAGTAACTTGTTACTTCATGCTGTCGGAACCGACAAAAAGTTAAGTCACGGTAAACTTCCACACTAAGCATTTGCGACGTTGAAACTCATTGAATGAGCCAGTTTTGTTTGTTCCCTCACCAAATATACTTCACCTTCCAGTCCCTTGCTAATTAAATGCCGAAAAAACTGTTGATAAATTAACTCAATAGGTCGTTAACAAAAATGGTTAACAAAAAAATGGTAAAAAAAAAAAATTTCATTTTCCATTTAAATTTTCAATAATGTACTAATGAACTTAAGTAAACAATCTTAAGTGTAAGTATTTCTTGATCGATTAGTGGTGGAAAAAAGAAATTATTTGATAAATTACATTGTTATGCAACGTTCGCACTACCAGTTAAAACGGGTTTTTATGCTATCTTGGTGACATTTTTCTTGTTGCTAATTATTAAAACGTGTTATAACTCTGTAGTGTAAACATTGTATTATTGAACCAATTCTGCAGCGTTTTATATTATATAGGTGTTTTATGTGATAATAGGACTGACATAATTATATCTTCAGTACAGCGGTTTGTTTCATAATTTAAAACAGATTTATTTTAAAATTTAAATTAGTATACCCAACCGTTCTATTTGTTGTATACTTTAAAACGCAATTAGAACTGTGTTTTAAATACATAGGGTAGGACAGATATTCTGACTGGTTAAACTGGGAAAACAATTTTAAGTCCAGTAACGCTTAAGACATGGCTTGAATTTGAATCGAAAAAGAACACCCGCTTCAACTGCTGCTGGGACGGTAAGTTCTGTTTTAAAATTTTCCGTTGTGTGCAGTACGAAACAAAAGTGTTTGAAATTAGAAAACAAAAAGTTCTGCTGGGAATGTGATTGTTTCCGATGCAATTACACTCAGATTTTTCACGCAGGGGATACAGGCCGTGTAAATGAAAACCGCGTAAATTTAAAAAAGCGCGTTAATGAAAACCGCGTAAATTTCAAAATCCGCGTAAAAAAACCTGAGTGTACTCTCCTATATAAAATACTACGCTACTGAACAGTGCAATAACTACAGAAGCACGTTGTCAGATGCCTTACTGATAAAAAACATATAACCGAAATATGAAACATGAAAACCAATAGGCTCTTTACCCTACGCAGCTACAAAGCGCCGTAAACATGGATTAACAAGTTACAACGCACACGCATGAATAAAAATAAATATATGTTTTTCAAACGCAACACTCTTAAGCAGCACACACCGTATTGAATTAAATCCAAACTACCCCGCCCACCCACTTTGCAAATCATTCTGTGACACCGTGCTGGTACCCGAAAAATCCGCACACGGCCACCGCTGCCGAAAATGCATAGCGTCTACCGCTTATTGTAGTGCCCAGACGCTGCAGCCATGATGTTACCCGTTCGACATAAGAACAAAAACTGATTCAAACGGGTACGCGTCACCTCTATTTATAAACTAACCGTATATGGTTTAGTCACTTAGGTGCGAGTGTGTGCATATGCCAACGTTACCGAAAATCGATAGCGCTTATTGCATCGCCCGGAGACGACGTTGCTCGTGTGGGATAAGAGCAACAACTGATTTAAACGGACATGCGTTGCTTCTATTTATGACTTTTCGAGTTTCATTGAGCAACTAAGCTGCCCTCTTTTGACGGCTGTGTCTAAGAAATCTGCCTCACGAATGGTATTTTTCCCGTTTTTTGTGAACTTTTTAATTTTACCAATTTCCAAAAGTCTACTTTTATTGGAGAGATATTAAATTATTACCAATATTTAAGTTAGGTGTTTCTGAATCGGTTGGTGTATGAATGATTAAAATCCATCTAGTAATATCGGAGTTATAAGCGTGCAAACCTTACATAGTTTCGTTACATGGGAGATAGTTTAGATTTTAGAATGACACCTAGCCCCAGATAGTGGAGTAAGACATTTTTAATGTCAAAAACAAGAAACCAAAACCATTCACAGACGCTCACATATGCATAAACTGTCAAGAATGGACCGGTGAATTCTTTAAACAATGATTTTTTCATAGACAAGTGCCATCGTGGTGCGCCGTGCTTGGTATCTCAGAAACGGCCGGAGATGGGTACCTTTCGGTTCCCAGAAACATGCCAAGAAATATGATTTCCTTTCTGTGGCGTATTCTCAGATATTTATAGATTAAAATTAAACAAAGAAAAAAAAATCGATTTTTTGAAACCGTGAGAGTAGAAGACACCCTTAATCTCGATTTCATATTTTGATCATTAAATTGCACATATTAAGTCCGTTTAACAATAAATTATTATTTAATTTTCTACTTCTAGTGTAAAATACGCTTAGAGATCAACTGAGAAAAGTTTCATTTCTGAAAAAATACGGGAGGTTGGGGTATTAGGACGCTTTATGAAAAAAATTGGTTTATAGAGAGAATGTCAAACAATTTGACGTTTCTGAATTTTGCCGTTAACTAATCTTTTTTTGATTTTGTTCGTTAGAATTTTCCACCTTTACCAAGGTACATTTTTTTTTAAATAATAGAGGTATATGCACGAGAAATTAATAAAATTTGATATGAATGACAAAACCTCAACTTCACGTATTCGGACAAAGATCGCAAAAATTCCGTTCGATTTTTGAGATTTTTGCGCAATCAAAAATCAGTCTGTTGAAACCACAATACTTCCCACTGTCGAATTCTCAGCAATTGAAGACACAAGTTACTCAGTACCAGGGCCGCCGGAAAGCGTGGGTAGTATGGGTAGTACTACCCACTCGAAAATAACCGAGTGGGGAATTACCCACTCGAAACTTGGAACCATTTCAGAAAATTTCGATGTACAACGCAAGTATCTCGCACTACACACATTTGAAAACATCGATGAACCACAATTCCAATTGCATAAACGAACGTGACTTAATGTGAATGTAATGTAAGAGTATGCATTGCGAAAAGGGAAAACATCATTACTAAAGGACCCCTCATCCTATGCTTTCTACCCACTCGGGCGTAAAATGTTTCGCCGCCCCTGCTCAGTACAAGACAATATTTGTTTAATGTGGAATTAAGTAGAATATTGCACGAATGATACCCAAGTAACAATCAAAATGCTTGGAGGATCTATCATTGTTTTATCTTGGTTTTAAGAAGGATTACTTGAAGCCGATGATTTTATTGTTTTATGCAGTTGTCGTTTTATTTGCCCCGTAGTTACGCTATGAAACTTTGTTATGACTTCCACGATAAAGCGTTAGGGTACTAGTTTTAAGAATGGTTTTAAAACGGTTCTGAATACTTTTTTAAAGCTGGAATAAAACTAACATAAAACAAATATTTCAGTCATAAGACAGTTTTATCGTTGTGCCCACATTCAAGTTGATTTCTATAATAATACCACTTAAAAACAATTGCTCCTATGAGGGGCTCGATATACACTAAGGAGTTATAATGATTGTCAACAGATTCTCGCACTCTTTGTTTACTCGATTGTATTGTTGTAACTATCAACCGCAAAGAAACTACTTCAACAACACAATTTTGAAATTATCCCTGAGGATCTCCCTACTAAATTTTTTGAGGCAATGCACAAGACAAATCTACACAGGTATATTTCGTCTATAAAGTCTGCTTCGTTTTTCTGTGGGATATTCTGTAGATTGTACGATTTGGTGAGTATAATAAGGGATTGCAGGAGAATTAAACCATCGAGTATATAATACTATGACTAGCTATCCCAAATCTGGCGCAATCCTATGTTGGGGTATTGAAAACTCCACACCTGAAAAGGCTATTGAAAACTCAGGGAAAATTACCGAATACGACGAATATTTGTAATTGTGTATACATGCGCTTCACTAGTTCTATTATCTATTTGATTCTTCTGTTTTGAACTTGCTCAGTACTGAGAGTACAAGACTGTATGGAGTAGAATAGGGTACAATAGGTATAGGGCATTATCTTGCTATGTTATTGCAGAGGCCGCTCATCTTGTGTGAATTAGATACACGGTACCGAACATCGTTGACGACTGTCATTTTGGCTGTTATTGTTATTGCTACGGCGTCGTTTATGTTTTTGTGTGTGTTTCTGCGAAAACGCATTATCTTTTGTCCTCAGTACAGCACATTAAATCAATGTAAAACAATATCAAGTATGTGTTACGTAAAAATTAATGCTGAACACGAGTATTGTGCTGGTGTTTCGATATTTTTGTTTTTGAAAAAAATACGAACATCAAGATGAAAAATTTATGCTTGGGGGCACGATAGGTCAGCCGTTCAGGGGTACTAGGTCATTACTGATCCTCTCACAGTTATGCAACTACGTGAGCCGGAATGAACAACTTCAATTCCACACTCTGGCAACGACGAGGACACCGACGAAGTCATTCGTAATTACAAAGTCTGACGCAGTTTCCGAAAAAAAGGGTTTTTCAACGTTTCTTTTCGCGGTTTCATGATTTTTCGCATCGTTTGCCATTGCTCATTTTCTTACCTGAATGACGTCAATTCAAATTTTAAATAATCTGCGGTATTAATACACTTCAAATAAAAGTTGACCTGGTGATTTTCTAAGCGTGTACATTGTATAATTTAACCTCGAATATAGTGACCTGTCATACCCCCCGATTTTAAAAACATCGAAAAAAGTGTCTTCGCCTCATTCAACTTAACATAAAAAATATTTAGCCAGGCAAAAAACCATTGCCGCCAAAATGTTGCCAGATATACAACCTATCCAACGAGTGCTTGTTTGTTAACCCATTCATGCTCATGTTGTTTATGGACAACAACGTTTTAAAACAGCCATAACTTTTGATTGAGGCAAGATTTTCTCACAAAAACAAGTAAGGCTAATAAATGTGACTATTGCCTTTCATTTGAATACTAACAGTTACAAGGATCAGCTCTAGAACTGAAGTTATTGCAATTAGTCTGATAAGATTCCGACGGAACAGTGCTGCCAGGGACAGTTTACGTTGATGACGGAAAATATTTTTTTCATATATCTTCCTTATATTGCAATATTATTGAAAACTGATAAATCTTATCAATTTAGACTGTCTTCCGCTACGTTTTCCACGCAATTAGACTATTATAAATATTCGTGGAGAATTGTATTGAGCATTGGAAGGTACAAATTGAGCAGCATGTAACACTGCGAGGGAAGCACCTATCATTTTGAAAAAAGGCTTTTCGTGTTTCTTGACACCACCGTTTTCAACGAAAAATAGTTTTGAAACTCTACCTGAACTAGAAAAAAGTTGGGCATGAAAGGGTTAAAATCAGCGCAAAAATTCCATCGCACGAGCTCGCCAAAGCAAACTGGCCTACTTGACTCCCTTCTACTCTAATCATATACCAGTTTACGAATATATGAATAATATGTTATGATTTCGTGAACTGTTTTATGATCACGAATGGTAAGTCGTGACTATAATACTAGGTATTATGAGCCACGAATACATGAACAATATTTCATATTTTTGTGAACTATTTTATGAGCACGAATGGTAACTCGTGGCTATTATACTAGTATTCAGGAACTAGTTCACATATACATGAATAATATTTTATAATTTTGTGATTAATTTCACGGGAAAGCATGGTCGTGACTATTGTACTAGGAAACATGAAGCAGTTCACAAATACATGAATAATATTTTATGATTTCGTGAACTATTTCAAGATTATGAATGGTAAGTCGTGACTCTTATACTAGGTATCATGAACCAGTTCATGAATGCATGAAAAATATTTCATGATTTTGTGAACTAATGCACGAGAACGTATATTGGATCATGACTAATATATTAGGAATCATTAATTAGTTCACGAAGATTGAATGGATTCATGAAAAAATCGGATTTCGTGAATAGTTCACGAGAAAATATCCAGAATGTTTTGATTTTGTGAACTAATGTTGTATATGAATATATGAATAACATCATGAGTCAACCTTTGGTTTTAAGAATAATGTTCATAAAGTTGTGAACTAGTTCACGTACAGAAAATCGGTTTGGTAATGGCAGGGTGGAAACCGTGACTGAAGTTCACAAAACAAAAACCAATATTTCCACTAATAAAAACGTTATGCTGGCGTTACTGAAGGGAAATTGAACATAATTACAAAACACATGATTTTTGTTCATGGACCTGTTTTCGTAACGTAAAAACGTGATCGTTCCAGAATTCATGGCACTTTATTCACGATCTTGGCAACAATTTTTTTTCGGGTTGATCTGTCAAGTATTCAAAGGATATTGAAACCATTTCTTTTTAAAAAAAAGTGTATGTGTAAATTTTTTTTGGGAATGGTTCAACTGAAGGCATGTACCTGACTGCCAGTATAGAGGGTATTTTAGAGTGGCATCTCTCGCATGAGCACGTTTAATAATCCCTTGACGTTTGAAACCGCGTGTGTAAATTCATAAGTGCTAGATCGTGAGCGTTGTCATACGTGATTATTCACGTTTTCGACCAGTTTTGTATTATCGCTAGAGATCGAGCGTTTGTATGTTATTGTTCGCGCTCTTTTTATCGCGTGGCCGTTTGTATGTCACGTATGCTAGCGCGATTGTAGTCTCACGAGTACTAATGTGTTTCTATAACCGTGTGGTCGTGTGTATTCCTGTGGGCTTTAAAGTGTCGCCGAAAAAGAAACAGCAAAAGAAGAAACGACACATCAATTAGACATTTGTAGAGTAAAGATTAGATGGACATTCGAATCACATAACGCAATATATTAGATACAGACTTTAGATGTTAAGACAACAATGTGAAGAACTTCAAAAATTAGTTGAAATAAAAGGTGAGAAATTATCTACCCACCAAATTGCATTTTTCTCTTATTTCGTAGAAAGTCGCAGCAACGCGCGACGGGTATTAGCAAGCATTATATAAATCTGCATAGCATCTAGCTTGCAATATCTAGGAGGAAAGACGTGATGCTCTTATTCTAACATTTGACGATTAACTAAAACGAATAATAATTAAAACAAAATAAATTTCTGATTACCTCTCTGATTAGAAGTATGACTGTTGAATGAAATAATTTTTTGGAAATTTAAAATTCGCGTGATAAGTAATTAAATGTATAGTAGTCATCTGAGTGAATTACATTTATTAGTTTAATTTATGACTAGAAAGCACGACTAGATATTGTTTGTGTATCGATACCCACTTTTCTTTTCCATAGATTATATGCCACGTCCGAATCTTGGTCTAGCAGTGTACCACAAAATCTTGAAAAGCAACAGTTTACTCATAAGCTAATTCAACCGTATTAAAGTTTACACGAGCTTTTACGGTCAAACTTCCTCCGTCGACGTAGAGAGCAGTACTCCTTGGGGGACGAAATAAGCGGGTGCTGGAAAGGATTCCACCAAGGTGACTGGCAGAATTGAAATAAATGTCTATGAGAATGAATATTCCCTTCGGACTCTTACAAGAAGAGCCGGTCTCCGTTGAGAAAATTGAAATATTAAAACTATTAAAAGCTACTTTCTCCCTTTGGAAACTGCATTCCTTGTCCATTCCTTCGGTGCTTGGTCTGGATCCTATCTAACATGAGGGAGAAACATCAAGAATCTATAAATATAAATTACTTCTTACTTTAATTCCTTGAGCCCTGGTCGGCTTCTCGGTCAGGCAGTGCCCCAGACGCTTTTGAATTTGGCTTCGTGTTCACGTGCTCGGCTGGATGCTATCCGGTACACTACTCCTTACAACTGTATAGATGCAACTGTTTAAAATGACTCTTCAACAGGAATGCTGCCGGAAAGTCTCAGTGAAAAGCGTCCAGCCACCCTTTCCACCCACAGCAGTCTACCAACCAGACTTGCAGCCCGAGTCGGTAGAATGCAGACGTCGGCGGTGTCATAGCATTGAAACAGATGTTTATTCACCGCACTTTCTGTTTTTTTTTTCTGTGTGTTCACTTTCCTCCACTTTTTGTTGCCAGACTCTAATCGATAATGGGAAAGTTTTCCATTTGAATGTTTGCTAAGACTTTAATCCTATGCTGTTGCTGATGGAGAAGAATTAATAACTTTTTTTTTGATTCTCTTTCTACAATTTTACAGATTACGTCGCCAGGATGAAGATGTCAAAACTATCCAATCAAACCAATTCGCAAGATCCGCAGGCCGTCAACTCGCGAGTGTTTGTCGGCAACTTGAACACATTTCAGTGCTCCAAAACGGACGTCGAGCGGATGTTTCAGCGTTACGGACGATTGGCAGGTGAGTTTTAATTCTTCAACAGTCCGACCCGGTCGGCATCAGAAACACGAACGGCGGCGGCTCATCGAGCCAGAAAGTCTTACGATTGGAAACTTCCTCCTGGCTGCACCATTCTCGCTCTGGGATGCACTGATTTCGGTTTCGCTTCAACCGAACCCGCACAAATGAACAACGGCAGAAGTTGCCAACAAAACACTTGTTAATTTATGGCTCTTCTTCAGTACAGTGCAGTGCGGCAGTTGAAAAACTTTGTAACTAGTTTGTAAAATGAATTGAACCCATTTGTACTGGAACTCTGCAGCAAACATCACCATCGCCAGCGGTAAAATTAACTCAGACAGTTTCGGAATCGATTGCCTCTTGTCCTCCCTCGCACCTGACCTGACCGGGATGTGGAGACGAAATACCGGCCATCAAGCAAACGTGAAATCAATTTACTACGCCAGCAAATGAAGCGCACCGATTCTCTCCCAACCGTCCGATCGTCTGACCGAAGAACCTCGGGCTCGGGCGGTTGGTGAACTTTTTTCATTCCAACGAGTAACTTTTCCTATACGGTTATACATTAAGTTTCTTATATTTCACACCTAGCCTCACATATCAGAGAGCGGAAAAAGTTTCCTGGTGCATTCCGTGACCTCATCCGGATCCTTCCTTCCTTGCTGCAGTTGTGGGAAAACAACATCAGATAAAACTATACCCACTGCCATGGGGTAGTTGTTCTGATTTTCCACCTGTATATTGGGCTAGACTCCGGAACTGCTGCCGGGCTGCAGAAGAAACTTTATTGCATGTTTTTAATTACACCTTCTACGTCCATCACATTTTTGTTGCCGCGCTCCGCTTGATTCTTCCACGCCAACTAACAAAACTGAACATCTACATCTGTATTGCTGCATCGAATTGCTTGTGATTTTTTGAAGTCAATGGACTGTAACAGAAAAGGAACAAAAACGATTTCCTCGCTAGATCGGTTCTTTTGCGGAACTTGGATGGAGTCCGCTTCGTTTGAAAATGTGGAAAAACTTTATTATCTGTATTAACGCAATTACGAAACTACCAGTTCGGATTGATTAACACCATTGTTAGTGATAGAAAAGGTATCGCAGTCGAATAAAAAGTTCACTTGAGTGATTTCATAACGAGACAGAAGTAAATCAAACGCGGTTATTTTCGGTCCGAATGAAACTTTACACTCGTATTAAATATGCATTGTTTCCGCCACGTGCCTCACTAACTATTGGATTCCTCTTGACAGCTTCGAATACCCGCTTGCGATCCTCTACATTATACATAGGTCCATTTTAGCCACTTTTAACTTTGAATAATTTTTTTTTATTAATTTCGTTTATTTGATAGGCACAAATTCGTTAGCTTGACGGTGTCAAATTCTTTTGTTTTTACATTTTGGATATTTTAAAACTAGGAGGTTACAATGTTGAAATATTTTTTTTTAAAAGAGAAAAATTATATACAAGAGAGGGGACAAAAGATTTTTTTATGAAAAATATTAAAACAAGGAATTCAATAGTAATAGTTTTTTAGGAAATATTTACAGTTATCTTAAAACTAACAATATAGTTTGGTACACAAAAGGGGGAACAAATATTTATGAAAAATTTCACAGGTGTTTTAAAACTAGGGTTACAATTCTATTTACAACATGGGGGACAATAGTTTTAAAAAAGAGGTAAAATTACAACTATCTTAAAACTAGGAATACGGAATACAAATTTGACTTTTTATCGGAGACTTATGCTTGGTCAAGATATTCAGAGGGGGGCTTATTTCCAAAATCGGTGTAGAAGCAGTTGTATCAAGGACAGGGGACAGAAAGCGTAGATGGTGACCGAGAGAGACGACTGCAACTTTCGGGCAAACGGGAGATCAGCGAAAAAAATTTACGCCTTAGTCTAATCTTTCGTATATGTCACCATTTAATGCGCCCACCTTTGCTAATGAGTCGGCCTTTTCATTGCCCGGGATAGAGCAATGAGAGGGGACCCAAACAAAGGTAATCTGATAAGATTTTTCAGATAACATACACAAGGACTCTCGTATCTTCCCCAGAAAATACGGGAATTGCTTTTTAGACTTCACCACACGAAGAGCCTCGATAGAGCTGAGGCCATCCGAAATGATGAAGTAGTGATCTGTGGGCAGAGTGTCGATGATCCCACGGGTGTACTGAATTGCAGCTAACTCTGCGACGTAAACTGAAGCGGGATCATTGAGCTTGAATGAAGCGGTGATAGTATTGTTGAAGATACCGAAGCCAGTGGACCCATCGATATTTAATCCGTCAGTATAGAACATTTTGTCACAGTCGACTTCTCGGAATTTATTATAAAATATATTGGGGATCACTTGCGGGCGTATATGGTCCGGGATTCCACGAATCTCTTCCTTCATGGATGTGTCGAAGAATACAGTAGAATCAGAAGTATGTAGGAAACGAACACGGTTGGGAGTATATGGAGAAGGATTAATGCTTTGTGCCATGTAGTCGAAGTACAAGGCCATAAATCGGGTTTGAGAATTAAGCTCGACGAGCCTCTCGAAGTTTTCAATCACCAACGGGTTCAGAATGTCGCATCGGATGAGCAATCGATATGAGAGTTCCCAAAATCGATTTTTTAGCGGAAGAACGCCCGCCAGCACTTCGAGACTCATCGTATGGGTCGAGTGCACGCAACCCAAGGGAATGCGCAAGCAACGATACTGGATTCTCTCCAGTTTGATGAAGTGTATGTTCGCAGCGGAGCGGAAACAGAAACACCCGTACTCCATCACCGACAATATCGTTGTTTGGTATAACCTGATCAGGTCTCCTGAGTGGGCACCCCACCATGTTCCAGTTATTGTCCGGAGAAAATTGATCCTTTGTTGGCATTTCTGTTTCAGATACCTAATGTGACATCCCCAGGTACCTTTAGAGTCGAATCAGACCCCGAGATATTTAAATGTGAAAACCCGACTGATCGTTGCACCCATTAATAGAAGCTGGAGTTGCGCCGACTCACGCTTCCTAGAAAAAAAAACAACTAACTCAGTTTTCTCCGTGGAGAACTCGATACCCAGCTGAAGAGCCCAAGCAAGCAAATTGTCCAAGATATTTTGTAATGGCCCTTGCAAGTCGGCAGCTTCGGGCCCTGTAACAGAGACCACCCGTCGTCTGCAAGTTGCCTTAGCGTGCATGAATTGGCAAGACAATCGTCAATGTCATTCATGTCATAAAAATTGTAGAGCAGAGGACTTATAAATGAGCCCTGGGGAAGACCCATGTAGCTAAATTGCAATGTTGTTAAATCGCCATGCGAAAAGTGCATGTGCTTTTCAGACAACAGGTTTAGCAAAAAGTTATTTAAAATTGGTGAAAGACCATGCTGGTGCAGCTTCTCTGACAGAATGTTGATAGAAACTAAGTCAACAGCTCTCTTAATATCCAAGAAGACTGATGCCATCTGCTCTTTGTTAGCATAGGCCATTTGGATTTCTGTAGAAAGCAACGCAAGGCAATCGTTCGTCCCTTTGCTTTTGCGGAAGCCAAATTGTGTATCTGACAGTAAGCCATTTGCTTCAACCCAATTGTCGAGGCGAAACAAGATCATTTTCACGAACAACTTCCGAATACAGGACAGCATTGCAATCGGCCGATACGAGTTGTGGTCGGAGGCTGGTTTTCCTGGTTTTTGTATGGCGATGACCTTCACTTGCCTCCAGTCATGAGAGACAATGTTACCCTCAAGAAACTTGTTAAATAAATTCAACAAGCGCCTTTTCGCAGTGTCAGGCAGATTCTTCAGCAAGTTGAATTTGATTCTGTCTAACCCTGGGCCGTTATCGTTGCACGATAAGAGAGCAAGTGAGAACTCCACCATCGAAAACGGTGTTTCGTTCGCGGTATCGTGAGGAAACGCGGCGCGGCACGTTTTCTGTACCGGGACAAAGTCCGGACAGATCTTCTTGGCGAAAGCGAATATCCAACGGTTTGAATATTCCACGTTCTCGTTGGTACTGTTGCAGTTACGCATACGTCGAGCCGTACCTCAATGAGTGCTCATCGCTGTTTCTCTCGTTAACCCGTCGACGAACCGGCGCCAAAAACTGCGTTTTTTGGCTTTCATTAGACTCTTCATTCGCCTTTCTAACGACGCGTACTGTTGATAGCTAGCGGGTAACCCGTCTTCCCGGAAGGCCTTATATGCAGTGGACTATTCCGCGTACAGCTCTGAGCACTCTTTATCCCACCGCAGGGTGGGAGACCGTCCATGGGTATTCGCGCTGGGTACTGGTTTAGTCTGAGCTTGATTCGCACTGTCGAGAATCAAGCCAGCCAAAAACCTGTACTCTTCCTTCGGAGGAAGTTCTTGAGTGGATTCGATTTTTAATTTTTCGTCATACGAGACATTGATTGTTTCCGATGGTCTTGAATCGTTAGCAATTGAAATCACGAAAGGAAAATGATCTTTGAACCATTGTACCGTTTCCAAACACGACTTACCGTACATTGGACCATTCCCAGATTCTTGATAATGGCACGGTGGGTTTTATTGGCACGTGGGCAAAATTTGATTAGACTTGAAACTTTGATTAATTGTTAGTGAAACTTACCCAATATAAACAATTTACATTGAACTAATTTCTACCAAAATTTCAAAAGAAAACTAGTGGAAAAAGTTACAGCGATTTGGAAGCGATGCAATTGGATTCCGTACACCTTTTATTCTAATAATGCCACGAATACATTTTTTGAGGTCTTGAACCTACAAACTATATAATAACCACCTTCTGTTGTAGAAATAGTCATTCAAAGCAGCTAGTAGAGATGGGCGAGTACAGATATTTGTACCCGTAACCCGACACGAACCCATAGGAATCGGAGCGGGTTTTGATATCACCGGTTACGGGATGGATAGGGTACTTTAAAAAATATTTATTCCGGGTACGGACCGAATCGGTTTTTTTGCTAATATTTTGTACTTCTCCGTATGAATATTCTTCGACGAATATTAGAACGGGAAAGATTTTTGTGTGTAAAAAATATTAACTGTTTTGGTATAATCGGAAGCCGCCACCTTAGATTTCAAAATAGTATCAATTAATTTCCGTCAGCCTGACTAGCGCCTTCCGAATGATTCTTATATTGATGATGATTTAATTGTTATGTGGTTCCCGGAAACCACCATCTTAGAAATTAAAATGGCTTCAATCGCCAATCTGACCAGTTCCTTTTAAATGAAATCCCTATTGATGGCGGTTTTATCTGTTTTGTAGTTACTGGAAGCCGCCATCCTGGTATTCGAATGGCTTTAATCATCAATTCCTTTCATCTCCTGACCAGGGTCACCACGCATACAGATTATTCTGTATTTTATCAGATTTTTCAAGATAATTTACGACCAAGATTCCCTATGCACAGATTACAGATTTTTGGCAAAAATACAGATATAAAATGTACCGTTTTGCATCTCTCTCGGATACCCAGCGTTATAGATGCTAGAGCGGAAAAATATTATTGCCGCAACTAACGAACATTAGAGTCTCCTGAAGCTGATCAATTATTCTGCAAAATGCAGACTTTAAACTATCGGCACTTTTGCGTCATCCACTGTATTGCAGTGGATGTGCCGATAGCGTTTTATGCGTGGACTCGCTTCCCAGGGGAGGTTCGATGGAGACTCGCACAAAATGGTGTCGGTGCAGCAACTTTAAAGGAAACGCGGCGGATCTGCAGTGGAAATATTCGCCGTAACTCGCGATACCGTTTCTGATAGGCACAGCTCAGAGATAATCTCAAAAAAAAACACCAGAAGTAAAAATACCAAATGCACTGTCCTCCGTCTCGCAAACGACGCACAATCAATCTTTTCCGCGGTTTGGACAAATGGCTGTTCCGTAAGCCTTTCTGCCCTCCAGATCGCTTCTAGTCACTTTTCCACTCGCGGAGCGCGTACGAGAATTCGCGTTATATTAGAACGTTATATACGCAAGATTCGAAGCGGGAAAACTTAAGCTTGTAGCGACTTTTACACCGCCACACGGCGCACAACTTCGTAACTTCCTTGGCGACTTTTTCTACCAAATGGATAAGAAACCGCCAACTTTCTTTTGGGCGCCCAGGAAAACCGCACAGTCATCTCTCCTTCGGCATTGTATTTACCATACGCGTTACAGATAAAAGCATGTACGTCAGTATTACTGTCCTCCCTTAGAGAAGGATTTCGGCACATCTAGCTTATCAATTTACTTAGCTGCGTATAGTAAAATTTCTTTGAGACTATGTGCCTATTTTCATTCGGTACTTTGAATTATCCTAGAATATTCCCACTGCTAGTTTATCACACCAAGAGCGAACCGCAACAAACAGTTTTTCAGTGTAGGTTTGTAGTACCCTGCCTATCAGAATTTCGAATAACACTTAAAAAGCATTCTATGGAGTGCAGACTTTAAACAACCGCTAAGGCGTTGAACAAAAGCGACAAATTTAGATATCATTTGTTCCCCAGATAAAGAATCAAATCAATCTGATTGTCCTATACGTGATCAGTTATCATAATTAATTTTTCATTGCAAAAATATTATTTTTTATTGGGAAGCTTGTAGTTAATTTTTCGATACAGATTGTCGATTCGGAATACAAATACAGATTTCAATGTGGCAACCCTGCTCCTGACGACATCCTTGCAAATAACACCCATATTGATGATGATTTTCATCGTTTTGTTGTTACCGGAAGCCGCCATCTTGGATTAAGAAATGGCCTAAATCATAAATTTTCATCATATACTGACCACCCCGTTTTAAATGATACACACGTTGAAAATTATTTTCTGTTTGGTTGTAATAAAAAATCCGCCATTTTGGATTTCAGAATGGTTTCTATCGTCAATTTCCGTCATCTCCAAACCACCTCCTTTCAAATGACACCCATACTGATGATAACTTATGGATATAATATTCACTAACATCATCAATTGAATATGCTCTCATATACACTAACAATTTCTCTCATTCCCAATGTACAAACGCTCGTGGAATTCGCGATACACAATTATGGTCCCAAACGCGAACAGGCAATTGCAATTATCTACACATACCAACGCCCGCGATCTCTCAATATTAAAACATCCCGATACTTAAAGGAACGTTTTAGCAGCTATAAAATTACAATCGCGGTCTCAACCATTTACCCACCGCCCGCACGATCATGACTCGGCCACGTCCGAAAGTCTTTACTAGTGATATATTTTTTTACTCGAACAACGCCAATAATCGATTAATCTCTAAAATAATTCAAAAATCGATTATAAGCTTTCGGTATAATCGAGTAAATCGATTAACTGATATCAATTAATCAACAAAATAATTGATGTAGTTTATATGCTAATGCAAAATATGAAAATCGCAGAACAACAAATGCAAGCGCCACAAAATATCAAAATAGGCTCAGCGATCTTTTTCTTTTTTCAACTAAGATTTACTACCTAATCGATTATTTATCTTAATCGGTTATCTTGGTCGATTAATTAATGTAGGCTTCTTTTCAACGAATTATGTTGCAGAAACTGCTAGTCAATAAACGGTGTTGCTCTGGTCTGAACCATGCACTAAAACCTGAACCAAGCACTAAAAATTAAGTATCAGAGTCGCAAAATAACCGTGTGGCCGGCTATAACATCGCGAAGTTACATACACGCGACAAACACTTTAACATACAAACGTTCGAGCCCTTCGTGATCATACACGAATACCTACACCCGCAATCTCACATTCCCACCCGGATAACACCCCGGTGACTAAGTGAACGTTTTAGCACTTATAAATTTACAAACGCGTTATCAAGAATGACGTTACAACCGCCCGTGCTCGCGCGATCATGAATTTGTTACGTCCGGAGGTTCCTACTTGCGGCTCTATCCATTAGATAACACGTTCCATGGGAACTCTAGTGATATGGGAGAATTAACTCTCTTCTAGCATCTGAACTGTACAGTGTACACTGAAAATTAAGTATCAGAATCACGATCCGCGAGATCATCCAAAAACACACGCGAATATGCCAATGGACACGATTATAAAATCAATTTTTTATACAAAAAGTTACATAAACGCTAGCGTACGCAACATACAAACGTCCACACGACGTACAAACGCCCACCCGGTCGAACATACTCACTTTAAACCATCCGCGCCTTTCGCGATGATACATAAAGAGAAACATACAATCGCAATCATCCGCGCACAACTACGCCCAAGATTTCACAAACACATAAACACCCCTATAATTTAGTGAACGCTATAAGACTTGTAAGCTGATTAACACGGTCTCAAACGCGCAGATACAAACGCACATTCCCACGCGATAGTAAAGTCCCTACGCTCGCAAATCTGAACCGTACACTCAATTTCGCAATCAGAATCACGGCCCGCTGCAATTGGCCTAAAGCAGTGTTTTAGAGGAGTGACATTTCCCATCTCGTTTGCAATTGTAGTCAGTGATTCTGACGGGGAGCCCTTCCGAGATCCTAGCTTTATAGCTCCAGTAAGACCACACTCGGGGGCTTTGCTGCTGCAAGCCTGAGCGTCTGATCTCCAGGAGGAGCGGCTCAAAACAGCATCTGTTCCCCATGTTGGGGGCGGCTGATCATCGTCCGAGTGCCAGTGAAGGACTCTAAGTTCAACTGTGCACTACGGTCCTCCGGGAAGTTAGGGGGCTGGTGTCAGGCCCTGCGAGCCAGCAGTAATAAACCAATAGCATCGAAAACTCAACAAGATAAGATTGCGAACAGATACCAATGGCGACGACCACTGCGACGAAAAGGGACTAGCGACTGGAAGCTTGGAACGTGGAACTGCAGATCTCTCAACTCCATCGGGAGCACCCGCGTACTCGCCAATGTTCTCAAGGACCGCGGGTTCGAAATCGTAGCGCTGCAGGAGGTGTGTTGGACAGGACCCATGGTGCGAACGTTTAGAGGTAATCATACCATCTACCAGAGTAGCGGCAACACATATGACCTAGGGACAGCTTTTATTTGATGGGCGATATGCAAAGGCGCGTGATCGGTTGGTGGTCGATCGACGAAAGAATGTGTAGGTTGAGGATCAAGGGCCGTTTCTTCAACATCAGCATAATAAATGTGCACAGCCCTCACTCCGGAAGCACCGATGATGACAAAGACGGTTTCTACGCGCAACTCGAACGAAAATACGACCGCTGCCCAAGCCGCGACTTCAAGATCATCATTGGGGACTTAAACGCTCAGGTAGGCCAGGAGGAGAATTTCAGACCGACGATTGGAAAGTTCAGCGCTCACCAGCTGACGAATGAGAACGGCCTTCGACTCACTGATTTCGCCGCCTCCAAGAACATGGCCATTCGTAGCACCTTCTTCCAGCACAGCCTCCCTTATCGTTACACCTGGAGATCACCGCTACAGACGGAATCGTAAATCAACCACGTTCTGATCGATGGACGGCACTTCTCCGACATTATCGACGTCAGGACCTATCGTGGCGCTAACATCGACTCTGACCACTACCTGGTGATGGTTAAATTGCGCCCAAAACTATCGATTATTAATCATGTACGGTACCGACGGCCGCCTCTGTACGATCTGGAGCGACCGAAGCAACCAGATGTCATCACTGCATACACGCAGCACCTCGAGGCAGCGTTGCCGGACGAGGGAGAGCTCGACGTGGCCCCTCTAGAGGACTGCTGGAGAACAGTAAAAGCAGCCATCAACAACGTAGCTGAGGACATTGTCGGGTACGAGGAACGGAGACGACGGAACGATTGCTTCGACGAGGAGTGCAGAGCGGTTTTGGACGAGAAGAATGCAGCGCGACCGGTCATGCTGCAGCATGGAACCCGACAGAATGTGGAACGATACAAACAGAAGCGGAGGCAACAGACACTCCTCTTCCGGGTGAAAAAACGCCGCCTGGATGAAGCGGAGTGCTAGGAAATGAAACTGCTGTGCCGTTCTCAAGATATACAGAAGTTCTACAAGAAGCTCAACGCATCCCGCAAAGGCTTCGTGCCGCAAGCCGAATTATGTAGGGAAAAAGACAGGAGCCAACAGACGGACAACCGTGAGGTGATCGAAAGGTGGAAGCAGCACTTCGACGAGAACCTGAATGGCGAGGAGAATGTAGGTACAGATGACCAAGGTAACGGAGGATTTGACTACGTCAGTGCAGTTCAGGACGGGAATGAACCAACTCCCACGTTGAGGGAAGTTAAGGTTGCCATCCAGCCAGCTCAAGAACAACAAAGCAGCTTGCAAAGATGGTATCGCAGCAGCACTCATCAAGTTGGGCCCGGAAAAGTTGGCCACTTGTCTGCACCGGTTAGTAATCAGGATCTGGGAAACCGATCAGATACCGGAGGAGTGGAAAGAAGAGGTGATCTGCCCCAATCACAAGAAAGGCGACCATTTGGAGTGTGAGAACTTCCGAGCGATCACCATTTTGAATGCCGCCTACAAAGTGCAAATCATCTTTCATCGTCTATCACGTAAAGAAAATGAGTTCGTGGGAAGTTATCAAGCCGGCTTCATCGATGGCCGGTCCACAACGGACCAGATCTTCACCGTACGGCAAATCCTCCAGTAATGCCATGAATACCAGGTCCCAACGCAAAACCTGTCCATCGACTTCAAGGTGGAATACGATAGTATCGATCGCGTAGAGCTATGGAAAATCATGGACGAAAACAGCTTTCCCGGGAAGTTGACACGAGTGATCAAAGCAACGATGGATGGTGTACAAAACAGCGTAAGGATTTCGGGTGAACTTTCCAGTCCATTCGAATCTCAACGGGGACTGATACAAGGTGATGGACTCTCGTGTCTACTATTCAACATCGCTCTGGAAGGTGTAATGCGACGAGCCGGGCTCAACAGCCGGGGCACGATCTTCACGAAATCCGGCCAATTTGTATGCTTTGCGGACGACATGGACATTATCGCCCGAACATTTGAAACGATGGAAGACCTGTACACCCGCCTGAAACGCAAAGCAGCGAAGGTCGGACTGGTGGTAAATGCGTCCAACACAAAATATATGCTGGTAGGCGGAACCGAAAACGACAGGATCCGGCTAGGAAACAGCGCTACGATCAACGGGGATAGCTTCGAGGTAGCGGAGGATTTTGTCTACCTAGGACCCCTTATTAACGGCTAACAATAACGAGAGCCGTGAATTCCGAAGACGCATCATCAGTGGAATTCGGGCCTGCTAAGGGCTCCAGAAGAAACTGCGGTCAAGAAAGATTCACCCCCGCACCAAATTCACCATGTACAAAACGCTTATAAGACCGGTGGTTCTCTACGGGCACGAGACTTTATCGATTTTGTTGGCTATTTTCGGCAAATTTGAGACTAAGAGAAACGAAAGCAATGAAATTGAAAGACGGATAGATATTTAAGTTAATAACTGATTCGCTCTAGAATACCTATCCGTCTTTCAATTTCATTGCTTTCGTTTCTCTTAGTCTCAAATTTGCCGAAAATAGCCAGCAATCAACTGAAAGAGCGACATTTCTTTTAGAGCTCATTGGTCATTTCAACATTGAAATAATCATTAAATAGCCTATGCACTTCAAACTACTTTCTATTTAATAAATAAATTGAAATATTAATGCCTCTTTTGCGACATTCATTCTCTCTCCGTTACTATTAGTTTGAGGGTTAGAAAGCACATGTTATCTGAGTTTTTCCTTTTTTTCGCTTTTTGAGTTTTTTGTAACACTTTGAAGCCAAAGTCCCATTTTCGCTAAAAAAACTACTAACATTTTTTGTAAAAATAGCTGTAATAATATTTTTATCAAAAGGTCTTGTAGTTACCTGGAGAATGATGTTAGGAAGAACTGTGAAAAATTTCGAAACGATTGGCCCAGTAGATTTTGAGTTATGATGCACACCGCACCGAAATTCACTGTCACTTGACCAATGAAAATTTAAGAAAATATTGTTCAAATACTGCATCATTATATGGAAAGTGATTGAATTTACTAAATCTCTCTGTGCCTCTTTTTTATTTTTTTGAAAAAAAAATTACCTTGAATACTTTACACCAAAACCCCCCACCTCTCCCCCTCCTCCTCACCCTTAAGGTTTTTAAACCTGTCCATTATGAGTTTCGTTCATTATTAACAACTCACACAAGCTTTTCGCGAAAGAATATGAGACAAAAATTTTTTGGCCACCTGTTTGTATGGAACCTTCCCATAGTGCGATGGAGCGAAAGTCAGATTGTTACTTCGACGGCTGGGAACAAACGAGCATTATAGGTATGTGAGTTACATCCTGCCTAGCACCCCAACAGACTTCACGTTCGACGTCACGGTTCAGAGACTAAAAGCGCTGTTTGGAACAACAGAATCAATGGTGAAGAAACGATACAGCACACTCTCCATTACAAAAGTCCCGACCGAAGATTACGTCACTTTTGCATGTCGGGTGAACAAAATGTGCGTGGAATTTGAGCTGTCGAAGATGTCGGAACAACAGTTCAAGTGTCTGATGTTCGTGTGCGGTTTGAAGGGAGAGTATGATGGTGATATTTGCACCAGGTTACTGTCAAAAATAGAAGATAACAATGGCGTGACCCTGGAGGCAATGATCGAAGAATGTCAGCGTCTGATCAATTTAAAAAACGACACGGCGATGATCGAAGGTCCATCAGGACAGGTCCAAGCGATAAAGAGAGGTTCATCTGCGCAGAGGAAGTTTCGAAAGCGATCGAAGGAGCGGCGAAAGGTTTCGGAGAGGCTAGAAGACGGTGAAAAGGGACCAGAAACACCTTGCTGGAACTGTGATGGAATGCACTTTTCAAAATACTGCAGTTTCCGGAGTCATCGATGTGTCGAGTGTAAGCAGTTTGGCCATAAGGAGGGCTACTGCTCGAGCGCAAAACGGTCATCCAAGCCGTCGAGACAGCGAGGAGGTAGATTTTCCACCAAAACAATCGCTCTTTCCGTCGGAAGCGTTCAGAGCAAACGACGCTTCGTACGGGTGGAAATCAACAGCGTCCCAGTACGCCTGCAACTGGACACAGCGTCAGACATCACCATAGTTTCCGAGCAAGTGTGGAAGGAGCTCGGTAGCCCAGCATTAGTTCCGGCGACGCAAATTTCTAAATCGGCATCAGGTGAACAAGTTGAGTTGCAGTACGAGTTTGCATGTGAAGTATCATTCAACGGCTCAGCACATCACGGACGAATTTTTGTATCGAAGCGTCCGCTCAATCTTCTCGGAATCGATTTCATCGACAAATTCAAGCTTTGGTCGTTACCGATGGACAACTTTTGTAATAATGTCAGCAGAGTTCCGGTCGATGCCAACTCTTTGCAGAAAGCGTACCCCAAGCTCTTCAGTAGTGTATTGGGACTGTGTTCAAAGGCCAAGGTCAAGCTGGTACTGCAGGAGTCATGTCAGCCTGTTTTCCGTCCACGAAGGCCAGTATCCTACGCCATGCTAGCGACAGTTGATCAGGAACTCGATCGTTTAGAACGGCTTCAAATTATTTCCCCAGTTGACTTTTCAGAGTGGGCTGCTCCAATAGTCGTAGTTAGGAAGGCGAATGGCAGTATACGTATTTGTGGTGATTATTCCACTGGTCTCAACGAGCGGATTCAGTCGCATCAATATCCGCTCCCGTTGCCGCAGGACATTTTTTTTCCAAGTTGGCGAATTGTACAATTTTTAGCCAAATTGATTTGTCAGATGCCTTTTTACAAGTGGAAGTAGACGAAAGTTGTCGAAAAATGTTGACAATCAACACCCACCGGGGCTTGTATCAATACAACAGGCTGCCACCCGGGGTAAAAGCTGCACCAGGAGCATTTCTCAGCTAATCGACACCATGTTAGCAGGTATTCCGGGTACATCGGGTTATTTAGACGATGTAATCGTTGGAGGCAAGGACGCTGAGGAACACCAACAGAATCTGCAAGCGGTTTTACAGCGGATTCAAGACTACGGCTTCACCATACGACCAGAGAAGTGTTCGTTTTCGCAACATCAGATCCGGTATTTAGGACTCCTACTGGATCGTCACGGTCTGCGTCCTGATCCAGCGAAGGTTGAGGCCATCAGGAGCATGCCACCTCCAAAGGACCTTACCAGCGTGCGTTCTTTCCTCGGCGCTATAAACTATTACGGGAAATTCGTTCCAAACATGAGGACTCTTCGATATCCACTGGACGAATTACTCAAAACCAGTTCGACATTCCAGTGGACTGCAGAATGCCAGCAGGCGTTCGACAAGTTCAAATCGATTCTGTCCTCTGATCTTTTACTGACACATTATGACCCAAATCTGGAGATAATAGTGTCTGCAGATGCATCATCCATTGGAATTGGAGCGACAATAAGCCACAAGCTCCCCGACGGCAAGATCAAGGTGATTCAGCATGCATCTCGGGCGCTCACAGCCACGGAACAACGATATTCTCAGCCAGATCGCGAAGAATTGGCGATACTCTATGCTGTGACAAAATTTCACAAGTTTGTGTTGGGGAGGCGGTTTCGTCTTCAAACGGATCACGCGCCGCTATTGCGAATCTTTGGGTCCAAAAAAGGAATACCAGTCTACACTGCTAACCGGCTTCAGCGTTGGGCCCTAACATTGCTTTCATACGATTTCTCCATGGAATACGTCTCGACAACCAAGTTCGGGAATGCCGATGTACTTTCCCGACTCATCAACCAGCATGTCAAGCCAGACGAAGACTTCGTCGTAGCCTGTACCACCCTGGAAGAAGACTTGAGGTCAGTAGCGGTCAGTAACGTCAAACATTTACCTCTTAGTTTCAGCATGATCAAGGAGGCTACCAAGTCCGATTCAGTTCTTCGGAAGGTGTACCGTTTCATCCATAACGGCTGGCCAAATTCCAAGCTAGATGCACACGATTGGGAGCTGCGACGATTTTACGATCGTCAAGAAGGGTTGTCGATCGTCCAAGGCTGCATTATTTTCGGGGACAGGATCGTGATCCCCGAGCTCTATCGGAAGAGGTGCTTGATTCAACTCCACAAGGGCCATCCGGGAGTGCAACGAATGAAAGCAGTCGCACGCAGCTATGTGTACTGGCCAGGATTGGATGAGACGATAGTCAGTTTCGTTAGGGCATGTCATCACTGTGCGTCCGCTGCACGGTCCCCGCCTAAAGCAGCACCGGAATCTTGGCCATCAACTACTGGTCCATGGCAACGTGTTCCTGCAGATTATGCGGGTCCGATAGACGGTGAATACTACCTCGTGATTGTCGACGCATATAGCAAATGGCCGGAAATCTTCGCAACTCGGCGAATCACGACGGCAGCAACCATCAACCTATTTCGTTCGGTCTTCGCCAACAAGGAAATGCCTGAGCTCCTCGTCACAGACAACGAAACACAGTTCAAAAGTACAGAGTTCAGCCAGTTTTGTAGCGAGAATGGCATTCAGCATCTTACTACGGCCCCTTTTCATCCGCAGTCGAACGGCCAGGCCGAGAGGTATGTTGATACATTCAAACGAGCGGTCAAAAAGATTAAAGAGGGAGATCACAATCAATCAAGAAACGTTGGACATATTTCTACTCACCTATCGAACTACGCCCAACCCAAATGTACCAGACGGGAAAACGCCGGCCGAAGCGATGTACAATCGGTCATTACGTACTTCCCTAGATCTTCTTCGAGCGCCTTGCTGTCCTGTATCAACAGCTAGTCAAACCAACACCAGTCAACCGAGGTCATTCCAACCGAATGATGCTGTTTACACAAAGACCTATGCAAACAACAAGTGGACTTGGCAATCTGGAGTTATTGTCGAGAAAATCGGTCAAGTGATGTTAAACGTATTGGTGAACTACAAGAAGCTGATTCGGTCCCACATCAACCAGCTGAGGGCCCGATCTGCGTCAGGATTTGAATTAAGGAAACAACAACTGAACCAGTTACCGATCGACATCCTGCTGAACGAATGGAAACAGTATAACCATTCAACGTTAATTGAATATTCTTCAGATGAATACTTGCCCGAAGATAGGAATTCTGCCACATTGACGCCAACGGGAAGTCAGCCTTTGGCCTCCCCATCATCCGGCAGATCTATTTCAACAATATCATCTTCGTCAGCATCGTCGGACTTCCAGTCTGCCGGTGATTCATCTCCTGTGGACCAGCCACCTAGGCGCTCTTCGCGCAACCGAAGACCGCCACAATGGTTTCAGGCATACCGCAGATATTAAGGAGGGAGATGTTGGGGACACTGGTAACCCAAAACGTAAGTTGCCACAGGGCTCATCGGTGGCAAGCAACTGTCACTCGGATCGACGTCACTAGTGCACTGCGTCACGTCCTGTGTCTTAAGAGAAGTTAAGAGTCAGTCGAGTAGTCACATATTATTTTAATGTATGTCGCGTAGTAAATTTTAGTATATCGTAACGTACGTGTTTCTATTAACCAAGCCCACCTAGTCACGTTACGACACTAAAAGACAAGATAAGCAACAGAACGCAGCCATAAAAATTACCAGTTTGTCAATTATTGCGAAATGGTGGCGGTTACTGTCATCGTTCATACTTTTTGGGACAGTCTTTACATTCATTTCGTTGGATTCAATAATGGATCAATTAGATCATGTTCATCCGACATATTCCGCATCATGATCAATCGCTTACTGCAAGGCACGTGGAATTATTTGAAGCTACCAATTTAACGACAGGACTAAACTAACCGACTCTTTACGAACATAGGGGCTGAAATTTGTGATATTTTTTCCATTTTTTTGTTCCGAAATGGTCCGGTCATACGTTCCGAATAAAGTTGTGCAATTTGTATGATAACAATGGTGGTTTGTAAAAAACTGATTTCAGTTTACATTTCTTCCATCTAATTCCATCCGACATGCCACTCAATGCCTGCGAGAAATGCATCGTTTAATTCCCTATTTTCCAGATTCCATCCGCGCTTGTCATATACACAGCTCGAAGCGGTCATCCTTTGACTGACAGTCGCTCAGATTGGCAAAAGCGTTTCCTCTTTTATCAGGAAAAAGTTTCCGATTCGCCATAGCGATCGTGTTACCGTTAGAGACAGCTCCACGTTCGCAGGTCTGAATTATTCAGTCGATGAAATTGGATTTTTCACCGATTTACCAAACCCTTATTTCTTCATCGCCATTGCCGCCACCAACCACCACTGCACTGCACGGCATCATTCCAAACTGGAGCTGTCCCACCGAGAAGCTCGTTCATTTTCCGCCTCTGCTGCCGTTGCCGGTTGCTGTGCTACGACACACAATTGCACCGATCTTTTTTGTCCCCAATCCACCCAACCCACGTGGCAATCAGCAACTACTGTCATCGCACTTTCACAGTTTTAAAAATGAATGTTCACAAGTCCACTCACATGGTTTGGTAACCGATACCCCGAGCCCGAACTGTTGGCCGAGGGCGATGCAATTTTGATGGTGTTGTAATTCATCACCAGTTTCGGGGAATTTTTCAACATGGCAGAAAGGGCTCCCTCTTTTTTAGTTCTTCTTCCGTTCATCCTTTTTTTTGGTCGTCCAATTCTGGTTTTGTTCAATGAACCATGCGGTGCGTGGAATGAGCGATCATTTGAATTTCATGAATTGTTTTGTTCGGCTACACAATAATGCTTCATACGCGGGCTGCATTTGAGAGAATTTACATTGTGTATTTATTTTTCGGTAATCGGATGTAAGCGAGCTGGGATTGCTAGGTCACAATGGAATATATCATCGAAAAATGTAAATTCATGTGAGGAAATCTATTGGTATCACAGGTTTTATTGCACGAATAATAAACAGATAGGCTCGTGCTATTTAAAAAATAAAATAAAATGTATTTGAGAGTAGTTTGACAATGTGAATTGCTTCTTTTCAAATATTGCGTTGACATAAATCTTTCCGATAGGGCATTTTATTTCATCGATAAAGTGATACCTTATAGAGATGCGTTTAGAGTACATCTCATCAGTATTTGGCACTGACTTAGCACCAGACAGATGCTAAATTCTAATACGTAACACAACTTGTGTCAAGAGAGAGATTCCGGAATATAATATCGTATAGTTTAAGCGAAATTAAACGAATTTATGCATATTCCAATACTGGTCAAAACTTGTTGCACTTGGTTTTGAAAAATCTCTTATTTGCATTATTATTTCACTATTCTAGTCTACACACTAAAACTGTTAATCATTCCATATCTTATTTTCCAGGCATTTCCATGCACAAAGGATACGCGTTCGTTCAGTTCACCAACCCGTTCGATGCCCGAAACGCATGTCACGGCGAGGACGGCCGAACCGTGCTAAGCCAGACACTGGGTGAGTTTAAAATATGTATCATAAATATTGCAGCCGTCCATCAATGATCACATGTCAAATGAGGTGCTAGCAGAGCCAGTCCCGCTATTAAACAGTCATAAATTTATAGCACTCGCATGGTAAACCGATCCGATGTTCAGTGAGGGCACACAATTAGTTGATCTGAATATGTGGAGCAAACTTCAAAACACCCCAAACGTGGCAGGAGACATGTACATCACGTCACGGAACGCGTGCCATCCGAACCTTCCAGCTGGAAGCTCATCAATCATACGGCCAGCAGAACTTGCGTGGATAAAAAAAGCGAAACTGGGAAACTTTCGCTGTCATGTCATTCATAAATTATTTTCCATTCCATCAGGCTCAGACGATCGGGGTGATCCACTATTTCCGGAGCGTGTATATACAAAACCGGATTAGAAGTTAGAACCCGTTCGATGGCCACCACCACCGGTGCAGATCCGGAAAATACGCAATGAGTTTTTTTTTCGCCTCATGAACGCGTAGAAAACAGAAGATACAGGATAGGGGACCGTTTTCTCAGCCTAATTTGTTTTGCTATGGGTCACGCAAACTCATACCTCTTTCGGCGACCGAGCCCCTGCATTCCTCGTTTAGCCAGACGAGGCCGCAATGTCAGTTACCGGAGAGCTCGTTGACGGTTCGCCCGTTCCACCTGACGGATGGTGCGTGTGACGAGGCGTCCTAGAAGCCACCGTTTTTTTCGGTTCCTTGCCAGCTAATAACTAATAGCATACATTTCCGGTTCTGCTTTTCTGGCTCTCGTTTCTAATTTATGGCAATTTTTATGCATGGCGAGCGTTGTTTTTCCATTAAAAGAAATTAATAGTGCTTTGATGGGGAGCAATATGCGGAATTATGGGTTCCATGACGCGTGGGGAAACCAGTCGTGTGCGTTTCAAACTGAAATAGGTTCTGTCAACGGGGTTGTGAGGTAGGAAAAAAATAATTTGCATACGGTTAATACTGTTTATTTTCTCGTACACAATCACACCTTCTGATAGAAAGAGAAAATTGAAAATATTTCAGCCGAGCAAATTGGTTAGAACTGAGATAACTGATTAGGGTTACCTCTATCATTTCACCCATTTGATCCCATTTAAGGGTGTACGGATTTAAATTGCATCACCCGTTCAGTTGATCGTTTCCAAACTTTCAGGAAATAAAACAAAACATTTTTGATATTACTAATTTTTTACCATGTTCATTTTATTCAATTTCATAGCCATATACAAATGCACGTATCTACCTTTTAACATCGTCCAGAATGCAAATTTAGGACTAAACAACTTTACCTTTTTATGTCCTTGGAGAAGTTTTCGTAGTTTATGAGCCCCTTCTTTTTGTTAAAACAACAGTTAGGGTGTTTTTATTTCGATTTTAAATCTCTTTTAAAAATATCTTTAAGCCTATGTGCGGGACTGAGAATCGAATCCAGATGAGCTGCGTACAATGCAATCGATTTACCAACTAAGTACGCTATTCCCACTCCCTAAGTACTAATTTTACCAACATAAAAAAAACTTTTAATCATTCTAGATAACTCAGTGAAGTTGAAGATCGATAATGTTTCAGAAAAGTTTTCACTCGATCAGTAGTTAGACCATATTACCGAATTAGTCCATCGCGTGCCAGAGTGAGATAACTCTGGATTAGGGTTCGCAGTAGGGTACGTCGCGGTGCGGATGTGGGCGGTAAATGGATAATCCGCACCGCAACCGCAAAAAAATAATAAAACCGCACCGCACTGTATTTAACGCACCGCACCGCGCGGTAATGCGATAAATGCGGTAAAATTCTGTATTTTTGAAAAGTGTGTTGAAAAATTATTCATTAATTTGTATAACCATATATAATAAAATATTATTCTTATTTACACGACAATTAACTTTGACGGACTCCTCAGAATGTAACATTTCTTAAAAAATGTCAGCTTTGTAAGTTTTATTAATAAAATGCCGTTCATTTTGAGATAAATACTTTCGTAACAAGGTATATATTAGCATAGCACTGATTCAGAAGTCCTATGAAATGTAGCTGTATTTCATCATTTTACATACAAAAGCGTTCTTCCGCAGCAATTAATAGGAAAACTTTTAATTTAATTATCAGAAATCATTCTACACATAACATAACAGGAATCCAACCCATCTCAACCGGTACAGAGTTGTTGAAGGACATTTGAAAAACTGCAAAAGATGTATGATTTACAGTATTCAGCAGAAATGTTAATACGAATAGAGGATTTTAGGAACAAAATACCTCAAAACACTTACTTCGTATTTTTCAAGAAATGGATGTATTCTTATTCAAATACTAAGATTGCTCCCTTAAAATTGTATGAGTTGTAATTTTCTAATAGCTAGTTCGAAAGTTCTGCCTTTTTATGTATTTTTTTCTAATATTTTTCCATAATGCCAATGGCAAAAACTTCAATTGAAGTTGGTAGGGGTCAAAAATTGTCCAAACTGTGCAAAACTTGGCATATGGGCTAACTTTGACACTTGTCACAATATTAAGGGAGGCTTTGAGAAACACAAAAAAAAACGAAATACCCTACACTAACTTCGAAAGCTTTGATTTCAAAAAGTTACAAAATACTCCTAACTGAAAAATATTAGTTGTTAATTTGGTAGAAAATATTCCCAGTTGGACGAACAATTGACGTATGTGAAAAAAAGTTATGTAGAAGGAGTCTTAACAACGGACTGCAGAAAAATTCATTGCGAATTTACACAGAAACCAAAAGAGATAGAAAATGGACCCCTCCTTATTTTGGACGTTTTTCAAACATTTGTCTCTCTTACTGGTGATTCCTTCAAATTCGTTTGGTTTGATGATGATAATTACATTCTTTGGGTTGTTTTTAAGTCTTAAGACTTTTTACATTTCTTATAAAAGAAATGTATAGAATTCGCTCAAACTTTCAAGATTTTTTCCGAGGCCCGGAGGGCCGAGTCTTATATACAAATCGACTCAGCTCGACGATTTGGGACAATGTCTGTGTGTGTGTGTGTCTGTGTGTGTGTGTATGTAACGGACAAATTCTCATTCGTGTTTCTCAGCAATGGCTGAACCGATCTTATCCAAACCAATTTTAAATGAAAGAACTAAAAAACAGTATGAACGCTATTAATTTGTTTTTGATTCTGATGTTTAGTTTTTAAGATATGAATGTTTGAATGCGTAAAAATGGCGTTTTTTGCAGTTTTTTTAAATTATCTGCCGGTATTGACAATGTAGTTTAACAATTTATATGTTTTAGACAGCTTTAACGAATACCTTTCGAACAAGCTATAGATTGTTGAAATCGGACTATTATCAAAAGAGATATTTAACATTAAATGCGGACGAAAGATTTTTATCATTTCCCATTGCCAGAAATATGACCAAAACATGTAATCTATTATTAACGCCAAAACGGCTTATTTTAGGTCAATAGTATCTTCGGAGAATTTAATGGAGGAAATATGCTCTTTCTTCTGGTATTGTGCTTTTGCTGATTAATCCCCCTGTGAGTGAGATATTTTCACAAATTTTCTTGGAAGTGATTATAATGAAATGATGCCTTCAGCAAATTTGTAGCTCTTACTGTTGCGAATAACTTTACTGAAGACTTCAAATATCTATTTTGAATACTTTAAAAGTTATGGCTTGTTGTTTGTGGATTACTCTTCGTCGCCTATTTATTGTTCAATATAGTAATAATCCATTGAAATAAGCTAAACATTATTTCGATAAATAGAATTTTGTATTTCATTTTTCTATCTACAACCGCTAGAAATAATCACCGAACACTTCCAAGTTGTCTGGAAGGAACTTGATAACTTATCAGTGCAAAAATGTTCATTTGTGCGAACCTTCTGACTGCAATTTTTCTAACTTATGACCATCGGATCGATCTGAAACCTTTCGGAAAATGAAAAGCGAAATAAATAACTCCAAGCAATGGCGTAGCCAAGAGAAGGTTTTGGGGTTTAACACCATACAGCCCCCCCCCCACCACACAAAAAAATATTGGATTGGAGTTGAAAATTTATTGATGCAAACTGATTTAATTCAATATTACAATAACATTATCTGATCCGTAGATTGATAACCTGTTGTTGTAAACATCATGAGGACTTGTGATAAATTGTCGGAATGGGGTCCTGATATGTAACTGATCTATTGGTATTGATTTCACAGTTGTCTAATAGCATCAATATCAAATTCCTGCCTGAAAACATTCCAATAGAAAATCCCAGAGTTCTGTAATCAATCATAATCCTCAGATTTATTTTCAAATTTTCAGCTTTTTTCCTACACAATATTACGAAAGCTTATTAAACAATTTTTCCTAATAAGTTTGTGAAAATTTTAAACTATTTGAAATTTTTTAATAGTTTCATTTTTTATTTAACCGAGATTTTTTAATAAATAGTGACCATCGCTTCACAACGTAGTCTATTTTTCATGGCTTGCGGTGAGCACGATCTCGCGAATTGCTGAACTGAAAATTATGGAATAGAAATTAATTTTTAGTATTCTTTACAGACCCGCTGGTGCCCTAAGACGATTTCGCTAGATTTTTAGAGCACTGTGCACTAGACTGCCCAGAAAAATGATGAATTTTTGAAAACTCAATCGGCCCACCCCTGAGTCGATTCCTAGTCCCACCAGAAGTACTTGTACCAAATTTGAAGCAAATCGGACAAGTCTAACTACCGGACCAACGTGCCTGAAATTTATATTGGATTTTTCAACAATTTACATGGAGAAAACTCACTTGCTCGTATTTTCGCCGCTAGGTGGCACTGTATACATCGTATTATCACTGTAAGTGAAAATAAGAAAGATATTTTAATTATCTATAACTTTGTCGAAGACTGCTAGTAAATCCGGCTATGTTAAAAGAAGTTATTAAACTTTTAACGAAGGGATGTCTGAGTCAGATTTGCATGGGGCCTAGCAGTGCATGGTTGTGTATCAGTACTCGTGTCCCGCGAACTATATATTTTTGTGAAATAATGGTTAGATTTAGCCGAATAGTATGTTTACAAGAATTATAGTAAATAATACGAGTTATGTTTTGGTTAGAAAATTTTAGTTCCACCTGTGACCGCATAGAGGGCGCCACTACTAACTTTTCATAGAAGAGAGATAGAGTATCAAGATGTTCAGAAGAAATACTGAAAAATGCCTGTTCTATAACTTTGTAGAAGACACCAAATTTCTATCTCTCTCCTATGAAAAGTTAGTAGTGGCGCCCTCTATGCGGTCACAGGTGGAACTAAAATTTTCTAATCAAAGCATGACTCGTACTATTTACTATAATTCTTCTGAACATACCTAAACCTAACGATTATTTCACAAAAATGTTTAGTTCGTGTGAATCGAGTACTGATACACAACCATGCACTATTAGGCCCCATGCAAAACTGACTCAGACATCACTTCGTTAAAAGTTTAATAACTTCTTTTAACAAAGTCGGATTTACTTGCAGTCTTCGACTAAGTTGTAGACAATTCAATTATCCTTCTTATTTTCACTTACAGTGATAATACGATGCATACAGTGCCACCTAGCGGCGAAAATGCGTGCTGGTACAAACTTCAGGCCCGTTGGTCCGGCAGTTAGACTTGTCCGATTTGCTTCAAATTTGGTGCAAGTACTCCTGGTGGGACTAGGAATCGACGCAGAGGTGGGCCGATAGGGGTCATTTTTTTCCTGTCACCCTACTGTGCACCCAGTTCATTAACGCAAGTGACGGAAGGTTATCGAAAAGTTTCGTGAAAATGAAAGTTCCAGTAATGATGATGATTTTCCCAAACGGTTCGTTTTCGTGAGGTTTTTATTTGTTCTTTGGCTTAGGATTAGCGATAATAATTCAAATCATGAATACTACTGGGAAGTCACCTTTAGAAAAAGTCGATGTCGAAGTAAAATTTGAAACTATGCACGCATGCACTTCAGAGATAGCGTGATATCAGGAGCTGCGATTTCATTTCAACGCTTTTTTTGTGAAAAGGGCGATACTTACAAATGTAAACATAGGGTTTTTTTTTCTTACATGCGAATGAGGGCTTTGAAACGCAACAAATTTACCTAATTGATTCTACGATATTGCTTTCTTAAACTACAGAAAAAATACAACGGGCGAAACTGTATTTTAGTTTGTTTATTTAAAGTTTCGCCCTCCACGCTCCATGCAAACAAACAGGGCGATACTTTTTTTGCTAGCAGTTTAGAGGCGAAACTGTTATTTTCGTATTTTTTAGGATTATCAAACTGATACCAGCTGTAAATAGTAACAATGATCTCTATTGAAAAAACACGGACGAAATCGGTGGTGCAGAACGGTAGTTATTGTAAAAAAACGTAAGGGCGATACTTCAATGCTGATAGAAGGGACCGAAAAAGTAAACAATCGCCAAAGGGGCGATACTATCATTTTGTCAATTTCAATAGCAAAAACAAATTTTAATTTAATAGTTTCAAATACTTTATGAAGTTTTGGGTTTCGATCACTGAATCATGCAATCTTGGATTCAAAAAACACAATAGTTCTTAAATAGGTAATAAAACCAAGTCTGGAAATATTCACTGTTGATTTTCTTTGAATGGTATCACTGCTAGTATCGCCCTTTTCAAGAAAAAGCGTTGATTTCTTAGTTTTCAGTCGCGTTGGAAATTTGAGTAAAATATAAACTTCAAATCGATTCAAAAAAAAAAATCGTTTTTTTTTGTTTCAGTACAATATATAACCCCTTTAGGAAAATTCAGTTTTCCCACCACAATATAGATATTTTATTAACAGAGCATTAACAATAATTCGTTGGTACGTCTATTTTATGGGCCATTTTTTCGCTTTCCCATTGATTTGGTTTGATATTTCTAGCACTGATGTTGTCCTATGCTGATTTGAGCGATTCTCTGAGTCCTGCCACTATCCCATGTAGTATGTGTTATCAAAAACATCGCGAAGCATCAAGTTCTAAATGCTCTCAAACGATATAATATCCGAAGAGTGATAAGAGTTATAAGAAATGTCTCATCACACTGTTAGGTGGATTAAACACGTTTTTAAGTTCATCTTTAAGTTCTCCAAATTAATCAAAATTCACAGTTGAGAAAATGTCATCGTAAACGATTCATAATTCCATAAATTGGATTTGACAGTACAATTCAATTGTTTTCCAATGATTGTATTGTGCATTTTATATATTTGAAAAGGTTCGTAAATTTTCCAAAGTGTTCAAAATATGTTGTAAAAATAATGATGCCAAATTATATTGGACACAGCTTATAGATTTTATTTCTTAGTAAAAGATTGCGTTATCAATAAACAAAATGTAAAAAATTAAGTAGCGATAGGTCGAATACAGATTATATTCGGATTTCTTTTCAAGTCATTGTCAAGTCCATGGCAAAAAGTTTAAATTTACTTTTTAATGCAGACTGCAAACTTTATCAATTATTTTTTTAAGTGCGGTTGCGGTAATACCGCGCGGTAAAAGCACATTTCCCGCACCGCATCCGCGAGAAAAAGTGTCTCACCGCACCGCAGTTTTTGCGGTGCGGGTGCGGTGACCCTAGTTCGCAGTACCGACCCATTTTGGCGAGAACCGGTACTGCAGTACTAAAGCCCCCAGTACCGGTAAAATACCGGAACTAGAATTTTTTTTTCGAAAGATTTGAGAAACGCTTCAAAGTGAAATTAAGCTCTCAAACTGATGTCTCATTGCAGCAGAAGGTATTTTTCGAATGCGGCACCTTCGTTTGTTTCGAGATCTAGGGCACGTTGAATTCAAGAACTGCTAAGCAGTGCGACTTTCGTCGACTTCAATTGGTAGTAAATATAAGAAACCCTATTATGAGCAGTAAATGGAAGCGAGAATGTTAATCCGTGTACGTTGGTCATATTTCGTCTCGGCATTAACGCTTTGCTGTAAAGTGGTTTCGACTTTTATGCATACCAAGGCTCCTAATTCCCTGTAAACCAAGGAGTTTTTCTGTCTTTTCCAATCTCCAAAAATTACGAATCGATCCATTCGAAGCAATTCACCAACTCTGAAATTGTAAGCAACTAAATCGCTGTTCGTTCTTTTATAGATAAAGATTTTTAGCGCAAACCAAATACGGACATGACTTAGGCCACAGCCTTATTACGCGCAACCCAGTGAATAATTGGAACAAATCAGAATGTCGCTAATAAAAAAATGAAAACAAATTTTTACTATAATGCTGGATGTGAATAGGGGAGCCCGGGGTTAGTTGGCGGTTGGGGTAAGTTGGCGGAACCCCCTTTTCTCTGTTTCTATTAGACATAAAGCGCTGTCCCTCGTTGAGTACCTCAAGTAATGTGAAACGCATTATCCAATGTGTTTTTGTTCCGAAACATTATGTTTTGTAGAAGCTGTGGGCAATATTGTGCTTTTGAGCATACTTAGTAAATTTTCTTAATATTGAACATTTTGTGTTATTTAAAGTGGTTTTCAATCTATTCCCCGAAAGATTATTTCAGCCAATCGCCTGAAGAATTTCGAAAATTTGCTTTTGAATATGGAGTATGCGTCGAAGCCAAAATGACAGGGTATTGAGACTGAAATATAATGAAAAGTGTTGAATACTATACATTTTTATTGAAAAAACAATCGGCACAATTCATTTGGACCACTTATGTAATTGTATTTCCATTGGATTGCTTATTTTCTAAAAGTACCGGCTGGGGTAAGTTGGCGGCTTTTCCGCGTCTTATATTTTTGTCTCTAGAAATGAAGACAACGAATTAAACATTTTAATAAAATTCAGAGATGTTGCCAACAGTCTACCCTTTCATGCCACGTGTTCTATTTTGCAAGATCTACCAAAATCAAAGCGTTAAAAAATGTAAACTGAAAACACCGCCAACTAGCCTCAGTCTCCCTTACTTTGATATTTAGTAGAAGATAGTTGAAATTTTATTTCGACCAAATAGCGGGGAAATGATCCCACCTAATTTCCTCACAAACAAGTAAGCTGAACGATTTATCTAGAAGGAAACGAACGTCGAAAGAAGGGAACATACAGGAGTTCTTTATTACAAAACAGACTGAAACGCCGATTCATAACCTAATGAAATCAAACATAAACAGTCGAAAATACAGCAAAAATATATTTAAAAAATAATTAAATACAATTAAAAGCCACCTTGTAGACCGATATTTGGAAACGGGTCCCGCTATTATGGAGTCTACATATTTTTCATAAAAATAATGTATGGTACCGAAAATTCCGGTACTGGCTTCTGTTCAGTACCGGTATTACGGTACCAATAATGGGTCGGTATTCCCGAGATTTTCGGTACCGATATTACCGGTACCACAACCCTACTCTGGATCCTACTCCTCCGTTAAAGAGTCCGACATTTACCTGATCGCCCGGATTCCATTTGAAATGACTACTTCAGGAGAGGCTGCGTTCATGCACTTTGCTTGATTACAGGCCTTGCTGTGCGTTAGAGATGGTCGGGTTTCAATTTTTTCGAACCCGAACCCGAGAGCTTGAAAATTGAAAAACCCGAACCCGACCCGAGCCCGAAATTATAACATTTGAAAAACCCGCACCCGACCGAGCCCGAAAATTTTAAAATTAGAAAACCCAGACCCGACCCGTACCCGAGAATGAAAACTTTGTATAACCCGAACCCGACCCCGAGAATTTTAAAATTTGAAACCCCGAACCCGAACTGTACCCGAACATTTTTAATGTGAGAAACCCGATCCGAACCCGATGCTAATATGGAGAATCCACCAAAGATTTCGAAGATTTTTAATTTTAGGCACCCTAGGTACATCTTAGAATAGTAGAATCATCTGAATCTGAAATAGCACCATACGCGTTGAGTTATATCTGCCTATGGCAAAAAAAAATCACTGGCGAGTAGAATCCGCATTTTTATTTGCTATTATTCAACGTCGAATTTGTAATGTTATGAGAAACTTACAAATCGTCGATATATTAACCGGAATGTAGAATAAATCGGTCGCTAACTCATGGAGAAATAAAAACCTTAATGGTGATAGTTTCAAGCAACCTTGCCCGTCGTACTTAACCAAAATTTCTAATTTTGCATCAAAAGCGAATTCCATACATTTCTTTTCTAGTAAATGTGAAACCATTCCTGTTAGGCAGTTTTGTATGATTTATCACATGTATTAAATTAGCTATGGTAATTGGCCACAGCAGTATCACCAAATTTGTGATTTCAAAATATGGGAATTATGGAATCGTCTCCGAGCTACAATGCCCTTTTTAGTCAATAGTTACAGTTTATTTTAACTGCAAGCAATCTTTATCATAAATCAATTTGATTATTATTAAACTTCCATTAAAGCAGGTACAACCTATTTGTTGCATTTGACCAACTTAACAGTGCTCGCTTAAAGTTTGTTTGGGGTACAAATGTACCTTACAAAACCGTTTACGTTACTGTTTTGTCATGTTTACATAATTCCGAAGACATTATTATATCTTTTTTTTAAAGCAAAGCATCGATACATAGCAGTGGCGTAGCCAGAAATTTGGTTTGGAGGGGGTTTTGATGAAAATCGCAAATTTTTTGAAAAAATGCTAAAATTTAATATGAGTTTGATAAATTATTGAAAACTCAAAAACATAAGTAGTCTAACAGATGTCATTCCAGTCTGCAAACAAGAAGGATCAACATGGAACAGTTTTCAAACCTCTATAGATTATTTTCTTGTATAATATGTCAATGAAGTCAAAAATTGCGATCTTTTAAAGTGGGATAAATGATCTAAAAAATTTTCAGCGTTCAAGATCACCTAATATAATAATCCTTGACTTTGAAGGTTTGACAACTTCGGGAAGTTATCAACATAAAACAGCGCCTGCTTTGATATAGAAATATTAGTGATTAACTCTCATAGAGGTAATTATGGTGAATTAATTTTTCAAAAATATTAAGAGACATGGTGCCTTCAGCAAAGTTTTTGATAATGTCATTTCAAACAATTTTGTTGAAAATATGAATTCAACATATAGATTTAAATGGACTGGGCCTGCTATATTTCTTCTTAGTGAAGAAAAATTTAGGTGAAAACTATTTTTTTCTGCGCTACGGATAAAATTGTTTGAAACAATCATTGCGAGTTGAGAACACAAAACCTATAACATAATTTGATGGATGGAACTGAAACTTGCGTTTCGACTTCATCTCATCAGAATCCGACACTAACTTGGTGGGCGGACTAAGCTTGCGCCGAATTGATGCTAGCTCCTGAAAATGGAATCACTCTTTGTGTTTTTGAGTCCTTTTAATATCTGGGAATTATTTGTTTTATATCTAGTCCCCTTATTTTTTTTGTAAGCTTCAAAGGCACCTTGAACGCAATGTGAATTTATTATTTAATTACCGCAGAAGAGATTTATCAAATACAGTAATTTCAGAATAGCTTGTTGTAAAGGTTTTCTACTACTATATTTCGATACTCTGAATATGTGGGATATTTATGTCTTTGACAAAGTTGTTTGAAATAGCACTTTCGAAAACTTTGCTGGAGACATTAAGTCTCGACCCAAATTTGGTTGAAGAGTAATTCTTGTCTATAATTACTTCTAGGAGGATTAACCGTCAAAATTATTCTATCAGCAGATGAACAGTTTTACGTTTTGAAATTCTTCAATGTTACTTAACATCGAAATTTGGCAGTTGCGAATGAATGTGATCGTGACCATTAAAAATTTATCGAGCATTAATTTTACTTTTCTTCATTAGTCAACCTCACAACATGCAGTACTAGTACGTAGCACACAAAATTTTAGTACGCCATTCATTGCATCCTGCTAAGAGGCTATTCATATAGTTGATAATTCAACAAAAATCCAATGCTCATAAAACCGATCCCGACCTGCCAGAGACAAAATTACATCAGCTTTCAACTAGTTTCTGAAATGTTATTCTTGTTGTTAACCATATTGAATTGTTGTCTAAACTCTACACAATCTAAAAAAATACATTTTCAGCAAATGTTGAAATGTATGTAAGTTTTCGGTAAACAAGCTTATGTTTTATATGCAATCAACCTATTCAAATTTAGATTCCCATTCGAAAAATTGTCTCTAATCCATATTTTGAAGCATCTTTCCAAAAATGAGCTCATAATAATTCAGACAGTTATTTTATTTTACATTGAAGTAATTTGACAACTATGGGATTTTGGCTAAGAGATAAGTTACAAGATCCCCTTCCCATAATTTTCCAAAAGTTCTCATGACGCTTTAAACACAGTTCTCAATGTAGTGATCAGAGAATATTTTTCCAAAAATATTTTGTGGAATATTAAATTAAATTCGTCAGCATCAATTTTTTTTTCAATCCAATTAATTTTGGTTTGGGGGGGGGGGGTTTAACCTTCAAAACCCCCCCCTGGCTACGCCACTGATACATAGTAAGCGAAAAACTTGTGTAAAATTGTATGTTTTAGAATAAAACTATCCAATTTAATTATAAATTTAATAAAAATTAGGCATATTAGAGCGATTTTAGTTCTGGGGTACAAATGTATCCCACAAAACCGTTTACTTAGAGAAAATGACTCGAAACCGTTGTTGGGTTAATGGACAATTAACATTCAATATGTAGCAAAAAGTACTACCATTAAGTGCACTCGCAACACCCACTGTTCGATTTCTCGCGACTGTCAAAACGACCAATCAGGAGCGGATCAATAGATTGGTTATTATTGTTTGTACTTCCCGTAGATTTCTACACTCGCTTTGCTTTAGACACTATTTGCATTATGCTTTAGCAGAGTTTTACGCGTTTACTCTGACCGCGGCCTACGTATCGGCTTTAAAGTACCTGTCGAAATTAATATTTTAAAACAGAAAGTTGAACCAATATTTTCCGATTAATTCCTGTTGACTTGATTTATTACTAATTAGCATTAAAAATAAATCGCAAATAGATTTTAGATGTAAGACTCAAAATTTTAAAAACCCGGACCCGACCCGAGAATTTCAAATTTGAAAACCCGGAACCCGAGAAGCTTAAATTTATAGAACCCGAACCAGACCCGAAACCCGTCGGGTTCGGGTCGGGTCCGGGTTTCGAACCCGACCATCTCAGTGCTCGTGCTAGTTCCTTGGTCTCATAATCACCATATCAGTCCTGCACGGCATGATACTTTACATGCTTTCCTCTCTGCGTTGACCAGTTGGATGCCGTGGTCGATCCAGCGATTCCGGTTGGAGGGGTACTTCCCGTTCACTGGTGCATCGGCAACCCTGTACTGGTAGTATGTCGTGTTCGATGCTACTCGGCGTAGTCCCCGACAGTGGAGCTAGCCTATCTCGACGGAGAGTTCCCCGACGAAAGAATGTCTCCCGAAACCGTTGACAGACACGTTATTCTTGCTTCGAAGAAAACTGACCGAGTGCCGAGCTCTGTCCAACGATTCCGGGTAGAGGATTGCGTCCGGTTCATTGGTGTCCCGACGATTAAAACCGGTAATTCGCTACGGGCTACCCGGAATAGTCCCCGACGGTGGATCTTTCCTACTTCAACGAAGAGTTCCTCAGCAGTGGAAGAACTTTCGATAGCGATGCTACCCGGGGGGCAGATGCCGAGATCAGTCCAGCGACGTTTGGCCGGATGCCGTTTGGCCCGTTTGACGGAATGCCGTTTGACCGAATGCCGTTTGGCCGGATGGGCCGCTTGGTCGAATTTCATTTGACCGAATGCCGTTGGGCCGAATGCCGTTTGGCCGAATGAGCCATTTGGCCGAATGCCGTTTCGCAGAATGCTAATTGGCCAATAGCTATTTGACTAACTGCCACTTAGCCAAAAGGGCCAATAGACCGAACGGGTCAATTGACCGAATGTAAATTTGCCGAATAGGTCGCTTGGCCGAATGCCGAATGCCGACTGGTCTAACGGATCGTTTGGCCGAATGGGTTGTTTGACCGAATAGGTGGTTTGGCCGAATAGGTCGTTCACTGTTTTTAAATCCCAATGTTTCGATAGCTTGTACAGGGAAGACCATATTGCGGAGTAATAGATCAGACAAATTTTACATTTAACTTATTACATACTTCATGTACTTACAAAATACTGATTATAGTTTCTCGTTAATATCACTGACATGTAAGTGGATGATCAAAATATAGGAATTTTATTTTCTGGTACAAACGCTACAAATAATACACATTAAATTGTGGAGTTTGTGGTTTGTCAGTACATCACGAACCGAGACATTGGGTGATCTTCCTCGGCCCTAAAGGGATTCCAATAGTTGAGATTTGGCAGAACAATATTCGGCGCATGCCCAGACAATATATTCGTTCCAGTAGATCTTGTACGCGTACACATTTGAGCACTCTTTGTCACACCATGGGTTCGGAGACTGTCCGCGGGAGTTTGCGTCTGGTACGCGTTTAGTCTGAGCTTGAATCGCAATGTCGAGAATTAAGCCTGCCAAAAACTCCGTACTCTTCCTCCGGAGGAAGATCGTTTGATCAGATTTCGCAGATATCGCGGACGAGTAGCTCTTCCAGTTAATATTTCATGTGAGCTCTTACGAAACATTGATTGTATTCGATAGCTCTGAACAATTAGCAATAGTAATAACAATTGGCAGCTGGTCGCTACCGTCGAGATCAGCGACTATCATCCACATGCGATCTAACCGCAGCAATGTCGAGCAGAGAGACAAGTTTAAGGCGCGCTGGGGGAGCCGGAATCGGTGTCGCTTCGCCTGTGTTCAAAATGGCCATGATGAAGTTGTCGCAAAGCTCGTGGTGTGAGGCAGATCGATTATCGTCATGAAGGCAAGCCTATGTCGTACCGTGGGGGTTAAAATCACCTAAAACTAGCCTCAGTGGGCACTGTAGCCGGAAAAAACCTTAAAAAGTTATATTTCAAATATTGATATATTTTATTTTTCCTAGGTTTCTTATCTATTAAATACCATATATTCAAAAAAATTTGACCATTGAATGAGGATTAGATTTTAATGGCAATTTAAACGTCGCTATGCCAGGCAATTCTAATGATTTACATTTTTGAAATCACTGTATCAATCTTCACTTCAAAAACATGTTACTCTTTCAATTTTTAACCGATTTGAGCAAAAATAAAGGGGCTTTGAAGATCTTCGTTGATCATTCCGAAATGTTTGCCAAATTTCATTCGAAGTATGATTTATTTTCACATATATATTTTAGGTGGTCTGATAGCGAACATGTGCTCTATACAATCATGTGAAACAGGTCTTGTTATGCCCCTTTTTCCCAGAGAGGTTTAAAATTGACATCTTTAAATGTTTGCTGATATGGAGGCGCACGGTTACTAGTGCAATATAACAACTGAATAAAACGTAAACAAACTCTTTTTGTAGAGATTTAACGTAATTTTGTCCAATTATTATGGTATTGTTGATAGGTATAACTAATCAGTAAAACAAGATCTAAACAAATTGTTTAATGCTAATAAGATAGATTCGATAAGGCTGTATGAAAAAAAATATCTCATTCTTTATTTCTTGTGACATTGAAAACGAACCCAGTACCCCAAAATTACATGTGATATCCAAGCAAATTAAGCAATATTTTTGGTTTGGTACGAAGACCTGCCACTGTGGTGCGAGGAGGAGTTCTAAAATATCGCAAAGCCGTCAGTGGCCAACTGAGGCTCTAGAGGAGCCTCAAGTCGTACATCTTTGTCAACAGTTGTTACGGCATTTAATTAGCAAGGGACTGGAAGGTGAAATATATTTTTCAATATTTAGAGCCATAGTACTCAAGGGAGATCAAGGAGTTGAAGGGAGAAAGTTTAGAAAAGCGTGGAAGGATCATATATGCAAGCTTAGAGCTCACCGGCGACTTAACTTTTTGTCTGCTACTGTAGGAGTCAGGGTCTTTTGGCATTAGAAATGCGAATCACCTGAGTCTACGGCATGTCCGGACAAGCGTAAAGTAACTTGTTACTTCATGCTGTCGGAACCGACAAAAAGTTAAGTCACGGTAAACTTCCACACTAAGCATTTGCGACGTTGAAACTCATTGAATGAGCCAGCTTTGTTTGTTCCCTCACCAATTGTCTGCCTGAGTGATTTTATTTTATCGACTATTGTGACTGTCTCAGCGTCTGTGTTATATGGTCACATGTGTGGCTGATTTGCACGGTGTCGGCAGCTTTCACCCAAAGCTGCGACGATGGATCCCCATCACGGTAAGTTCTATTTTTACCATTTTTTTATTGAAAAATATACTTCACCTTCCAGTCCCTTGCTAATTAAATGCCGTAACAACTGTTGACAAATTGACTCAATAGGTCGTTAACAAAAAATGGTTAACAAAAAAATGGTAAAAAAAATCGTACATCTTTGTTGGTTTTCTTTGAAATTAAGTGTTTATTTTGACGCTTTCATTAATTTTCACGAAATAAAAATATTATCACCTTCTCCGGTAAGAAAGAAAAAATCAAATAAATGTTATCCGGAAAATTCGTGAAGACGGAGAATTTTGCGACTCATCTTATCTCGGGAAAGTTGGACATCGGATAAGCCTCTTCTTGCGAGAGTGAGAGAGAATTACAATGCCTGGTCAGAGGGAGATATTTTTTCACGGGCCCATTGCACAGTGCACGTTAGTAGGAGAACCAATCCGGCGCACAGTGTCGCATAGCCGGACAAAACCTTAAAATTTTATTTCAGATTTTTCATGGTGTAACATTTTTCTCTGTTTCTTAACAGGTTTAATAGAGTCTTCTCAAAATATTAAATCCCGAGGACGAGATTTCGATTTTTTACAGAACTTCAAAGGTGAAATAGATGACTTAGGTTTGAAAACTGTTATCAAATCTAAGTTATTCAAATGAATATATCTTTTTAGTTAAGATTCCGATTGGGGTCAAACTGATTTCATTTGAAAGGTTATTCGCTGTACTTATAACTGCCATTCGATTTAGTCGATACAAGCCTTTCTTCTCGCTCAGACTTGAAAAACAAAAAATAAATAATGCAATATTTTAAAGTCATGTTCAAAGTGGCTGTACTTTTTTTTGAAACGGTTCGGAAAGATCGCTTGTTGTTCATGATACTTGAAAATTAGTTTACTTTCCTAAAATGAATATCTTGTTTTGCCCCTTTCTGCCCCGAGGTATGAAAAAAGGTGATTTTTCATGATATGTCTGGAGGAGACGCATGGTAGCCTTTGACTACCCAGGGTTCGCAATATAATTTATAGATGTGTCTTATCATTATCAACAATTGAAAAATGTGTATTCTGCTAAAAACTTCACTGCGCCTATTTTTTTGAAAATGAGTTTCCGGAAATAGTGCACTTTATGTTCGTAAATGTTGAATTTTCGAACCACCCTAAGTGCCAAAATTTTGAGGTAATTAAAAACCAAAAAAAAGACATCAAATATGAACTCAGCGTCGCAAAATTACCCTAATGTAAAGTTTTCATCAAATTCTTTTTGAGGTTTTGTTCACTTTTGAGGTTTTTTCCGACTTTTGTATGGAAGGTGATCACTGTGCGGCGTTAGCTTGGGCCTTGTCACTAAGTTTAGTGTCGGAATCTGATGAGACGAAGTCTTAACGCAAATTCCATAACTAAATAAAGAAGCGATGTCAATTAGAAAGTGACTTAAAACAAACAGGGACAGCCATAAGAGACAACTTGAATAGTGGAAGTTTCCCCTTATCGGGAAAACGAAAATGTGCATAATTAAAAACATTACGTCATCCAAACAAATTTAACAGTGTACATCATTTACTTTTTACCCAAAAATACACAGCAGCTATTTTCTTTCTTGTTAATTGCCATTTTTCCATATTTTATTCCAATTACATTTATAATTTTAAATCAACATTTTTCGAATGTTCCTAAAAATTATCCAAACCTGCTAAATATGAGATGGACTCTTGCGGACGCTACTCACTCAAGTCGGTAGGTTACTAACATGACATTTATTACGATGCTGACGGCTCTCTTGAATTTGTGAATAGCTACTGGCCCTAATGCTGGTGTTTTATAACTACTCAACCCTGCACTAAACGCAATTCGAATGATCTGAAAACTCATTTGGACGCATGCCTACATCTTCATTAGAACGGGTTGGAATTTCACTTCAGCTATTCCAAAGTATGAGCGGGAATTCCGTGATATCAACCACCAGCCAATCAACCGCGTAAACAACAAAGATCTTGTGAAATTTGCTCCAAGAACACCGAAACAAATTGCCTTGCCGTAAAATCAGCAATGATGTACGACCCCATGCACATCGGAATCCGTAGAGCATGTTTTTTTTTTTTTTTTCTCTAATTTTAGAAAATGATTTTCTAAGTGGGATAAAGCGACCAGTGGGACACCGCAGCTTGGGTACGGTGCGCGCCGGCGAGGTGTTTCATGCTGTTTCTCAATTCCCTGTTCTCATCCCGGAACACATTTTCACTCAATTCTCGCTTTCTTTTATCCCGGTCGTGCTATTCACTCTGACGCTAGGTGGAAATAAATGAAGAAAGCTGCTGTAGAAGTGTTCAGTTTGGATCGCATCCAGTGATCCTAACAAAACACGGCGATTTCCATTGCTGCTTAACTTCGATGCGGACGCTTGGTTGTTGTTTGGAAACGTTTCCGGAGAAAAGAAATGACCACCCCTATCGCGAAACCCACCGTTATGATGATGAAAAATACCACTCAAGGGTTCACAAACAACTAAACAAAGCGCGGAACCGAGACGGCTAGGTTGGTTGAGACCAAATGAAACAGGTGCCGTTTTGCACGCTTGAAGTGAAAAGTTTGCTGGTGTAGTGTGTCTATATGTTTACTGGCATGATTTGTGTGGAATCCGTCTACAAAATCTGGTGAACTTCGAGTCCTCACTTATATGCTTCGTTTTGACCATCTGAATGTTAATCTGAGAAATGGCAAAAGTAACAGAATTGAAATCCGTTTGCAGCTGTAAGCGAGAAGCTAATCTCGCTAATGAGATACAGTAAATGATTGGCGGCGGAAAATTGTTTTTAACACTGATTGACTAATGTGATTTTCGTTTTTGAAGACATGTGTCGGCTTCCTGTTGCGGTTTTCTCGTTTTTTTGGTTGATTCGACTGGAATTAATTTCCAATGTTTTAAACCTAAACACAAATCAGCATCGGATATCGCGTGGGAGAATAATATAGAAACAGAAATTCATAATTTGTAGCACTATGTATTGTCTAATTCTTGAAAATTTTCTGAATTCCACTGTTACAACAAAGTATTGTGGTTTGAAACTTCCGAAAATAAGGGTCATTTTAAAATTAAACCAAATAATTTGATAACACTATTCTAACATTCCAACATTTCACGCCTCGCTTAAAAATTACATAAACAAATGGCAAGTGGCGTAAATTCTTCAATTAATGACGCACGATCGTCGTGCGAATTCAGTCAATGCGCAGATAATTGCCTAGAAAATAGTCAGTGCATCCACTGCATGCAAAACCGATTTAGCCCCGAACTATGCATGTCTCGAGTTGATGGTGTCACAATAACATTTAATTCGTTTACTTTGCATACCGTCAACAATGGTGAATTGCAGTTCAGCCGCTAACCGTATTTTCGTAAGCAGAAAACATTTTCATGAAATAATTGTTATTGTCTGACATAGCTAGCCGAATCGGTACAATCTCCCGCCGCTAGAGTAAGCGTGTTATACATTCCAACTTTGTTGTTCACGTTTTGTTCGTGTTTAATTTTGACAGGCTATCTGTCATCTAATTTTATGGATCAAACCTTGAAGTCGGCTGAAATTTTGGCAAGCGTTTTCGGTTTTAAAGTTTTGAAGTCTAAAATAGTGCCTGATTAATAGGTTGAATGCCGCACGGTGCCTCTGGGCTTTGCTGATAGTAAATAGGCAAACATTTTTATTCTCATTACCACCGCACCGGCAAGCACCCACGCGTCTTGCAAACACACTAAATGATGCTAAAAACCTTACTATCGATCAAACTTGATGATGTTCCGTCTGCCAGGGTGTCTCCCATGCACCAGAAAGTCGTCGGTCTTTTAGTAATCGTCTAGCGACCGCGTCTAAATAACTGCTCGATTACAAACCGCGGCGTGGGTAGGTTCGTCGTGCTCATAGTCGCATGACTCGATTGCCACTGCACGGTCAGCAAGTGTTGTGGGTGGCGGTGCTGATAGAGAAGACACCTTTGATAAATAATTATATCTATGAGGTGGCCAGACAATACGCTTTGACGTAAGATAGCGCTTTACGCGACTTTATTTCAGAAGGATCCATAATGGTGTCAGGCTTGTTTCGATTTTGGTGCGAGTTTTTGTTTGTGTAATTTGAATGTGGGATATCTATTCTGATTGCAATGCCTGGAAATTTTATTTGAGGCAATGCGTGGCATATGAAAATGCATCTCTCGTTATTCTGATATTGAAACACTTTCACGGAAGCAAAGATTCCATCAGTTTTCCTACTGTAAAAGTGGAAAAAACAACGTGATAAAATCTGTCACATCGTATAAGTATTACAACTGTGACTGGAAATTATTAAAATATAATACAGGAAACACTATCAATCAATTTAAACACTAGCAAGATTACTCTTTTTTACCATGGAGAAGACGTTTACGTACTAACCCAGTACACGTGCTATTAGTAGGTGTCCAAGCTACCACACGGGGTGTACTGAGGGCGAGTCGGGCTCGAATGGTGACGCTGCCATTAATACCGACTAAACTCCATTGGGCTCCGCCATCGTTCCCCCCAGGAACTACCTCTCGGTATTACTTCTGGGGGACTTGTATGCTCACCCTATCACCTGGTTCACTCTCGATCGTACCACACTATTATACCCCTGTCGCTCCCCCTGGCATCTCATGTGGGGCATTTTTATTAGGCACCACTTCTGCCATACCATGTGAGGCTGACTTTTGTGCTCACCCTTAACATACCGTGTGAGACTGACTTGGATGCTCACCCTTTCACTCCTCTGCCACGCCACGAGGCATCGATAGCTAAGTCCAAACATACTACGCTACGACTCTCCCATCTTGACATGAGGCAGTCCACTTCTACGCCTATACATTCGCTCTTCTGCCTTGCTTCGGGGTGGCTGGGTTTACCCCTTACGCGGTTGCCAGTCGCTGCGCCAAACCTGGCTCAGCATGAACAGACCATTCACTCACTTTTCTGCGCTCGGCCTTTTTCGCTCTAACTAACCAATCACTAGTTAGTCGTGCCCGTCGTCTGTTGCTCGGTGAGCCAAATTACCTGTAGCCTACAGGCAATCTGGGTGGTTGTAGTCGAAACTGCGTTCCACTTCTCCACCGATTGACACATCCGCTGAATAAGGGTATCAGGGGTTGTGTCCCAGCCGCAGACGTCAAGCATTGCTCTTCTTTCGACGTCGAAACGATGACATACGAACAGTATGTGTTCGGCAGTTTCGTCTACACCTGGACAGTCCGGGCAGGCGGGGACCTCCACGTGCCCGAACCTGTGGAGGTACTGTCGGAAACAGCCATGGCCTGACAGGAATTGTGTCAGGTGGAAGTGAACTTCCCCATGGGGTCGGCCCACCCAGCTCGATATGTTAGGTATCAGCCGGTGGGTCCACCTACCTTTCGAGGAGTTATCCCACTCAAGCTGCCATCTGGCGACCGAGGTCACCCTGGTGCGCTCGCGGGCTCCCCTATTTCCACGTAGTTCGAAACACTCCTCATCTTCCCGAATGACCAGCCCGACTGGCATCATGCTCGCTATCACGCAGGATGCATCGTGTGATACCGTGCGGTAGGCAGATATCACTCTGAGGCACATCACGCGGTAGGTGCTCTCCAGTTTCTGTAGGTAACTGGTTACCCTCAGTGCTCTTGACCATGACGGGCCGCCGTACCTGAGGATAGATACGGCAACGCCTGCCAGTAACCTACGTCTACTGGCGCACACCTTTGAGCTGTTGGACATCATCCTCGATAGAGCCGCAACAGCAGTCGACGCAATCTTGCATGTGTGGTCGACGTGGCTGCCGAAGGTCAGCTTGTCGTCTATAATGACTCCGAGAGACTTCAGACTCCGCTGTGAGGTGATCGCGACTTCTCCCACATGGATAACTGCATGTTGTGCCGACTTGCGGTTGTTGACGATAACTACCTCCGTCTTATGACGAGCGAGCTCCAGTCCTCTCGCGCTCATCCATTCCTCCACCGTGTTGATCGCGTGTTCTGGGGTTAGTTTTACCTCAGAGATTGACTCCCCGTAGACCTCCAAGGTTACATCGTCGGCAAAGCCGACGATCTTGACCGTAGGAGGGAACTTCAGTCTCAAAACCCCGTCATACATGAGGTTCCATAGCACCGGGCCTAGGATCGAGCCCTGCGGGACTCCGGCGGTAATCGGAACCCTTTTCTGACCGGCATCGGTCTCGTATAGCAGTACGCGGTTCTGGATGTAGCTTTTCAGGATCCGGTACAGAGGAGGCTCCGCTAGGCTAAGCTGGTGTAACGAGAGCGCGATGGCATCCCGGCTTGCGCTGTTGAATGCGTTCTTCACATCAAGTGTCACTAACGCACAGTATCGAATGCCTCACCTTTTTCGTTGGATCGCTATCTCGGTAGTCTTTACCACTGAGTTGATAGCGTTCACTGTGGACTTACCCTTCCGAAAGCCAAACTGGTTGCTTGACAGGCCGTCCGTACCTTCTGCGTACGGGGTTAGCCTGTTGAGGATGATCCTCTCAAGCAGTTTGCCAGTCGTGTCGATCACACAGATTGGTCTGTACGCCGATGGGTCACCTGGCGGCTTCCCGGGATTCGACAACAACACCAATTTTTGCCTTTTCCATCTATCGGGGAAACGGCACCCGTCAAGGCATCTCTGCATAGCTAGCCTGAGGTTCGCTATGATCGCTGCCTTGAAAGCGCTGTTTGGAACTCCATCCGGCCCTGGAGCTTTGTTCATTGCTAAGGAATTAGCCACTGCGAGTAGTTCTTCATTCGCCACCGGAGCCACCATTTCGGCCATTCCCGCACTGTCTCGTAATGCAGGTGGCCAGAGGCTTGTGGCTCGAGACGGGAAGAGAACTTCGATAATCGTCGCCAACCGGTCCGGAGACCGTTCTGAGGGTGAAAAGCCCCCTTTGGTCTTGGCCATCACGATTCTGTAGGCGTCATTCCACGGATTCGCGTTGGCAATCTCACAAAGGTTGTCGAAACATGCTTTTAATGGCCTTGTTAAGGGCCAATTTCGCTGCTCGAAACACTCCACGGCGGTTCTCTCTTGCATCCTCGGTGCGGGCTCTTTGCATCCTATGTCTAGCTCTGAGGCAGGCTGATCGTAGAGCTGCAATCTCGGCACTCCACCAGTATACCGGGCATCTGCCGTTTCTTGGCAGGGTTTTTCTCGGCATAGTGGCGTCGCACGCGCGTGATAGAACGGCTACCAGTGCTTCCCCGCTTAGACTGTCGGTGTTGGCCTCCAGTCCCAGGGCCGCGTCTACCCTCCATTCCATGCCTGGAACCAGAATCGGACTGGCAAATGTTACGTCAATCCATGCCTCCACCCCGTTTCTACGGAATGTACTAGCGGAGCCATTGTTAGCTAGCACAGTATCGAGTTTCGCAAGCACCTCCATTAGCGCTTGGCCCCTGCTATATGTACAGCTGCTGCCCCACTCTACTGCCCAAGCGTTAAAGTCTCTCGCTATAACTACCGGTTTCCGGTCCACTAGGTCTGATGAGAGCCTGTCGATCATCTGGTTGAACTGTTCTATGGGCCACCTTGGTGGAGCGTAGCAGCTACAATAGAACACACCATTGATCTTAACCATCGCAACACCCTCGGCGGAGAAGTGTATTACCTTTTGAACCGGGAACCGTCCCGTTGTACAGATTGCCACCATTCCAGGCCCGTCCGACACCTAATTGCCGTTGCCGGCAAGGATGTTGTACGGGTCTGATAGGAGGGCAACATCTGTCCTCGACTCCGAGACCGACTGCCACAACAGCTGTTGGGCTGCTGCACAATGCGTCGCTGTTGTGCTATCTTATGACAAGCGCCATTTAGCACATTTCGAGAAAAACGATTTTTAAAGTTTGAGATTGAATATCTTGAAACTTATAAATTGTATAAACAATCTGAAGAAGACAATTGATGCTTCTATCTATTCTGCATTAATCTCTCAAATATTACGAAGGTCGGTTGACTATGTTGCGAGTTTTTACTATTAATGTAAACAAAAGTCGCACTCACACGTGTCATAGGCGTGTATTGATGACAAATTTTGTATGATGTGTCATAATCGTGCATGGAAAATTTTCCATAGAAAAAAATCATCAATTTTTAACTTTTGTTCATATCTTTGCGTTCATATGGTCTATAAACAATCAGTGAAATGCATTTTGAAGGAAATGAGTCAGGGAATCTAGAAAAAAAATGTTATTTTAGGTTACAGTGTTGCCAAATATCCTTTATTTCCAGTTTAAAAGTAAAACTGTGTTTTTCTCACAACTCGTGTAAGTTTCTTTTGAAAATGTTTATGCCATTGTGTTCCTCAGACATTTTCACACATGAAAACATCTAAAACCTCAATATAACTTGAGAAAATCACTAGATACAGTGATTTGAAGCAGCACAATCACAATTTCTCATCATGTTTCTCGCTATATCTAAGTAACCAAGTAGAATTTCAAAATTCTGAAAACGCCACTTTGTAGAGATTTTTCAAACAAGCAATGTGGCATATCTAACTCAGTTTACTCCAAAATGGCGTTTGTCATAAGATAGCACAACAGCGACGAATGGTTAAGATTTAACTGTGTGACGTTCACGGCTTCTTCTTATTTGCCTCACCAAAAGGACACGAAGTTCCGCCCATAGCATGATTACGGGCTTCTTAGCGGTGCAGATAAGGCATTTATGCGCCTTAGTGCAGCCGCGCTCCTTATGCCCCTCCTCGCCGCAGCGACGACATAGTTTGCTCCTGTCTGTACCTTTACATTCGTACGATTTATGGCCGGATTCAAGGCACCGATAGCACCTATTCACTGAAGGCGGCTGGGGCATGCTGATTGGGCATACTGACCAGCCGACCTTCAGTTTACCTATCACGGTAACCTTTTTGACATCTGCCTTCAGTAACCTAAAGTAGGCTACTTTGGTGCCGGAGGGTCCCCCTCTCAAGCACACAGAGGCCCGCTCGATTGTTACGTCGAATTGCTCCTTGACGGCTGCGACGACATCGTCTGCGGTCGTGAGCTCGTCCAGATGCTTACACTGGAGAGTCATTTCCGTCCCTAACGACCTCACGTGGGCGCCTTCACCCAGGACCTCTTGGGGGGACGGTGTGTGAGGGGAATGAAAAAGCCACAACCCAAAGGCACCGCCCCCGGCTTATTTGGGTATGCCTAGTGGGCGAAGGCGATGGGAATGGGAGAATTATAGGTTTGATAGGGGAGGTGGAGATGGGATGGCGCTACGATAATTGGGCGGATGGAGTAATCTTCCGCAATACACCCCTGTTAAAATTCAGAATAGGGTAAAGTGCCCACTTTCAACACACTAAGGAGGGTGCCTCACTAATTCATTAATTACTCGGCCTACAATCAATGGAATGCGTACAAATTGACATCAACAGCTTTGCTTCGTTGTTAAGAACTGTCATAAAAACACAATTGCGCTGAAATCGGTGAAATTCTCGTGTTTGAGCGCAACGAAAACTCGACTCGAGTGTCCCTATTGTTGCGCTACCATTTAACTCAATGCGTAGAACAAAGATGACAGACACTGCTCTAACCAACGGCTTCAAATGGGTCGGGTGATAATAGAAACATGGCGAAAATAGGCTCATCCCCCTACTTATTCAAATAAAAGAATGGTCTGGATTAGGTTGACGATTTTAAGAGTAGTAGAAAAACCTTTCTATATGAAAAGCAAAAAGTAAGTATGTATTATGATGGAACAGGTATATGGGAAATTCCTATGTTACCGCACTAGCCAACCTGTAACTCCGGAACCAAAAGTCAGATCGGGGTGAAATTCATTAGCAGCCACCTGAAGCTTTGCCTCAATCATTTCAAATTTGGAAGATGTTGGGAATCGGTCAAGAATCTTCTGAGGAATAGGCATTGGCATGAACATGTGCAAGTTTTCTGGGGCATCAAGATCGTCATTGGTGGCCAAATCTAAGTAATTTAATTATGTAATCCCCATTTGGTAAGTTTAGCATCATCTAAATATCATGGTGGTATACTTCTCAACCTGCAACCCTGGAGCAGGATATCGGATCAGAGTTAAATTCAATGGCAACCTGTGCCTTTCATTTAAGACTATGTTTGGGAAAATCGTCTCCGAGTAACCGATGGGCGATTGTTGGTCACATACATACAAACACAAATGCAGTGAAGACCCGATTTTATCAGCCCCCGATTTTATCAGCTGTTTGATCCGATTTTGTCAGGTTCGTATGAAAATTGATAGTTTGATGGGCTCTAGAAAAAGAACCAACTTGAATTTGAGTAAATCCTTTCTTAAGCAAATTTTTCATATCTTATAGCGTTTTCGTTTTTTTCCTGGTGCTACACCGGTGTAGTGCAAAGAAAGAGATAGACTGATTACACCCAAGTTTGAATGAGTGTAGCACCGACTACACCGGTGTAGTGCAATGTCAAAAACTAAAATGCCATTAGAGATCTGAAATATGCAAAAAATATTTTTTTTAATTTTTTTATGAATTTTGCACTGTTAGACCCCCTTAAGGGAAATTTAAACTAAATAATCAAAATGGGTTATGAGTACACTGAAACCTCCATTTACGAACTCTTTTTTTTACGTAATATTCAATTTACGTAACTTTTTTTACGAACTAAATTCGAAATAACGAACTCTTTTTGGAAAGTTTGTGTTCGTACATTACAGCATGAAGTTATATACTTATGTATTCTTAGTTAATTGTTACTAATATAAGTTGGGTATTTTCGGAATGGGGTTGACGAGTGCATGACGGAAATCGGTGTCTTGAACCATTTTGGAATCCAAGATGGCGACCTCCGGTTTAGATAAATTTTCTATACCCTCAACAATATGGGTATTTTCGGGATAGGGTTGACGAGTGCATGACGGAAATAGAACCCATATTGTTAGTTATCAAGAATATTGCTCAACCGGTAATCGTCATATTGAACTTGGAAAAGGTTTCAATTGTCCATTTTTAGCATCTACTTGGCAAGCCCATTCCAAAAATACCCATATTGTTAGGGTTATCGAGAATATTGCTCAACCGGAAAACGCCATATTGGATTTCAAAACGTTTCCAATTGTCTATTTTCAGCATCTACTTGTCAAGCCCGTTCAAAAAATATCCATATTGTTAGAGTGATCCAGAATATTGCTCAGCCAACGAATATTAATAAGAATGTGAATTAAACTTTTTTAACGAACTAAATCCCAAATAACGAACATTTTTTTACGAACTAATTCAGTTTACGAACCCCCGGTTTCGTTCGTAAATGGAGGTTTCAGTGTATATATCGAGGAACTAAAGAAAAATATTTTAAGAGTTTCGGTTTCTTGAGAAGAAAGAAAAATATATGTCCCGATTTTATCAATGTCCTCGTTTTATCAGCCTAAAATTTACCAAGGGGCTGATAAAAGCGGGTTTTCACTGTATTACACTTCATTCAAATGCAATTGGGCAGCAATCTATGAATTTGAGAAAATCGAGTCAAACATTTCCAAGAAGCAGATGTGAATTCTATTCAAGAATTTAGTCACATTCCCGAAGCTTCCGGTTCCGCCGAAGGTGTCCAAAGTGATCAATGTGTGTTTCATTGAGCATCAGTGAACTGCAACTATAAGTAATTTAGAACACATTTTATGAAGTTATGCATCTTTTTGCCTTTCTCATATAGAAAGGTTATGCAATCACTCTGAAAACCGTCAACCTAATCGAGGGCCGAGTGTCATATCCAATTGAATGCTATTAAATTTCCTTTGAATCGGAGTTCCGGTTCCTGTGTTACGGATTGAAGTATGCGGCTACATGCGAAATTTCCATATAAACCCGTAATCAATATAGGTATAAATGATGCAAAAATAATTAAAATGAGTTACAAGTTGCTTGAAATTGTTGGCCGACTCTCTTATACCATTCAACTCACTTCTTTGAGTTCGGAAAACGTGTGTATTCGTATGTGTGTATGGCTGTGTGAATGTGTGTGACCAACAATTGCGCATCGGTTATTAGGAGATGACTGAACCTATTTTCTCAAAACAAGTCTCAAATACAAGGAATAATATGCAGTTTGGTGCAGTATCGCCTCCCACTTACCCTAATACCTCCACCTTTCACCCCCCCCCCCCCCTTGGCCACCCTCGCACCCGCATTAGAGCATTGCAAATAAACACTCATTTTTGAAATTTGGACAATTTTAGACCTCCACCCAATTTGCTTCAAGTTTTTGACATTGATTCCATGGGAAAATACAGTGTGTCCCATAGTTACACGTTCACCCTAATTTTTCAGAATAACTTTTTTTCTATTCAAACAAACTGCACCATTTTTTAGCGTTTGTTTGGAAGCTTAATCAACGATGTTTCTCGAAATTTAGAAGCCCTGGTGCGCTTTGTTCGTTTGTTATGGTAGTTTAAGTGATAAAAGTGATGTCATATATTTATAAGTTCACCTTACTTTTTTACCTTTCTCATATAGAAAGGTTATGCAACCTTTCTGAACATCGTCAACCTAATCCCGGTCTATCCCCCCGTCACACACCATCCTTCCCTAAACCCACCTTCCCTCATAAATCCCCCCCCCTCGTAGAAAATTTCCTGGTTCCTCCAAAATAAACTTCCTTAGTACGTCTGTAAAACCAGTGAAAAATTTGGTTTGAAACGATTTTGAGTTTGAAAACTACTTTAAAATTGAAGCAAATTTAAAATTTGTTAACAAGTTGAAACTTTTTGGCCATGTCCGGACTCCTCGAACCCTCCTCCTGGATCCGCTGTTTGGGTTCAAGTGATTCAGCTTCGACAAATAGCTTCTCAAAATTGTGGCTGTCGATGCATTGTATGTATGTGAAAATGAATATGTAATGGATATTTCCAACATTATATTGAACATAACCAGCCATGGAATTGTACACGAAAAAAACCAGTCATAAATTCATGAACAAAAAATCACAATTTCGTGAACTGAACAATTTACGAAAACCATGACCAAGTTCCTGAAATTATGAATAATAAACCTCAAATTCATGAAACTATTTGTGTTTTCAATAAAACTAGCTCGCCCCGAAACATTAGGGTGGCACAAATTTTAGAATTCAGTAGAACCGATCTAAAACTATTCGCTGTATGACCTCATTCAACCATGCAAAATGTTGATTTGATAGGTTGTACTATATTTTAGCACAAATGGTTTAAAGTTTGTATGTGATTTAACATGGCTAAAGGATCCATATTATTTTATATTTCGTAGACACGTTCCTATGTATTCTAAAAATATATGCTATGCTAATTCCGGTAGATACGAGTACCATGTACAACTCCCCGAAGAGTATAATAGGCTGCGACTTCTGGTTCAAAAGTTATTCTTTATACAATGCGTAGGTGTCTGCATCGTTGGTGAAAATTGAATTTATCTGGATACTCTGGCTGATATTTCAATTAAGTTAACCGTGATATACTAGCCGAACATCAGTTGAGCTTCAAAATAACGAGAATCTTTCCCGCTTCAGTCTCGTTTTAATTTTTATTTGCTCAACGTATATTATTGTACAGAAAAAATACATAAAAATAATTCTGGTAGAATTCTATCCCAAGTCATTTAGATCACATGTTTCAGATGATACCATCTGGACTTTATTTCCACTTTACACCAACGGTATAACTGGTGAGCACAACAAATACGTGATTGAAGGCTCAGATCGCCGGATAGCCAGAGCCAGCATTTTTTTCATAACTTTCAGGGCAACGAATGTTTAATTTTGCAACAACTCATGAAGCAGTAGTTATAGCTATGAACTATCTTTAGAAGAAGTTGTTATACTTGACTGAATCTATAGAATGTGACATACAATATATTTTTCAGGGACATCAGGCGGCATATTTATGAATTTAATGAAATTGTATTATTTTCTCATAGTAAACTTAGGGTTGTGGTACCGGTAATACCGGTACCGAAAATCCCGGGAATACCGACCCATTTTTGATACCGTAATACCGGTACTGAACAAAAGCCAATACCGGTATTTTCGGTACCATACAATTTTTTATGAAAAATATGTGGACTCTCTAGGGGGACCTGTTTCAAAATATCGGTCTACAAGATGACTTTTAATTATATTAATTGTCTTCTAGATAAATCGTTGAGCTAACACCTTTGTAGGGGAATGAGGTGGAGCCATCATCATAATAATTCTAGAAGTAAAACATTACTAGCTCCCGTTGTACTGAACGGTATGTCTAAATTCTTGCTTTATTTTGTCGAAATTAAAATTTAACGATCTTGTACTAAATTTCAAAATATTCACATCTAACGTAAGAGACGTAAAAATTGGCTATTATTTTGTTTATTAGCGACATTCTGATTGGTTTTCATTATTCACTGGGTGGCGCGTAACAAGACTATGGTCTAAGTCATGTCTGTATTTGGTTTGATCTTAAACCATTATCTATAAAAGAACGAACAGCGATTTAGTAGCTAATAATTTTAGAGTTGGTGAACTGCTTCAAATGGGGCGATTTGTAATTATTGGTGATCGGAAAATTCTGGAAAACTCAATATTTTACGGAAAAGCAAGGAGCCTTGGTATGCATTAGAGAATAGTAGACAAATGACATAAAGATCGAAAACAATTTACAGAAAAGCAAGAGAGGAAATGCGAGCAACCTGCTCGGATTTACTGTCATTCTCGCTTTGATTTACTGTTATTAATAGGGTTTCTTACATTTACCATCTGTTCAAGTCGACAAAAGTCGCACCGCTTAGCAGTTAGTAATATCAAAGTGGCCTAGATTTTAAAATAAAAGAAAGTGCCGCATACGAAAAATATCTTCTGTGAAATGAGTCATATCATTCCGAAGCAATTAAAAACAATAAACATGTTTTTTTGATCAGCACAAATCAATCATCTGAGAATAAGGTCATCAGTTTGAGCATTCGATTTCACTTTGAAGCTGTTTTCGATTTTTTTTAAAAATGTTCGAGTACCGGTACTACCGGTTCTGAGGGCTTCAGTACCGTAGTACCGGTTTTCACCAAAAAGGGTCGGTACTGCGAACCCTAAGTAAACTCCATACAAACTTAGAATCATTTGTGCTAGAACATGATCCGACAGATTTGATTCAGATTAAGCGTAGGAGTTCTTTGAAGAATTACGAATTTTTCTAACTTGGTTCTGCGGTATTCAATTCGCCACCCTAATATATATGGCGTTACATTAGAATGTTTGGCTAGGGTACTGTTGTTGTTCCCTGGACATATTTAGTTTTTGTTGTGATTCGAGTTCATGATTTGGGAATATACAGCCGACAGTCAAATGATGTTCATGATTTCGAGAGCTTATTCGCGATTCTTGTTTACTATTGCATTTTTCAGACCAGCGGAATTAAAATTCATAATTAGGATTTTTAGGATCTTAGTCGCAATTTTTGTAATTTCTATTCACGTTATCGTGATATTTTAGTTACGAGTAGAGTGATTCATGTTCATGATTACAGGATCTTTGTCATAATTTTAGATATTTTTGTCACGAGTTGTGTGATTTATGTTCAGGATTTCAGGATCTAAGTCACGAATTTTGTAACTGCTGTTCATGTTATCGTAATATTTTAGTCATGAATAGAGTAATTCATGTTTATAATTTCAGGATCTTAGTCATGATTTTCGTAATTTCTGTTCATGTTATCGTGATGTTTTATTTTGGATCTTACTTCCAAATTTGACACGACGAGTAATATGACTAATGTTCATGTTCATGTGGTTTTACCATGGTATTCGTAAATTCTCTTCGCCTAATTGTGATCTTTTACTTTTTGGTAAGTCAGAATAACGTGACAATATTAACTGGATCATAAAAATGTGACTGATGCGCGATATTTTGTTCTGTGAATAAAATCACGCACACTATTTGGGATTCTCAGCGCAGTTTTCGTTTTCTATCCAGACATCACCATTAACCTTATCAAACGAATAACGAGGTTCGAGGTCCTAATACCTAGTTTTTTATATCTAATGCTCGTGTCTATTACTATGGTCGCTAGCAGCTGGACATTGCATAAAACAGTTCATGGAATAAAAATGATTCCACGAATAATTCTCTAAATTTTGTGAAAGAGTTCACGAAAAAATTTCATTATCATGTTGCATGAAATTGTAAATGATTAGCGATATCTTCTAAATATCACCAGCACGCAGAATTGAGTGTAAATCATGTACTAGGCATCATGAACCAGTTCACGAATACATGAATGATTTCTTAAACTATAATACAAAAACGAACGTGAGTTGTGACTTATACTAGATATCATGAAACAGTTCACGAATACATGAATTATATTTCATAATTTCGTGAACTATTTCACGATCACGGATATTGGATGGTGACATATATTAGGAATCATGAACCAGTTCATGAATACATGAATAATTTGATGATTTTGTGAACTATTTCACGAGTACGGATATTGGATCGTACCTAATATATTAGAGATCATGAATTTGTTCACGAGAATTAAATGGATTCATGTATACAATTTTGAATTTCTTGAAATAGTTCACGAGAACATATCCAGAATATTTAGATTTTGGGTACTAACGCCCCTACTCATGAAAGTTCGCATACTGAAAATCGCATTAGAAATGACTTGACGGAACCCGTGACTAAGTTCACAAAACAAAAACAAATGGTTCCACTAAAATAAGCGTTATGTGGGCGTTACTTAAGGGAAATTGAACATAATTATAAAACACATGATATGTGTTCATGGTCCTGTTTTCATAACGTAAGAACGTGATTGTTCCAGAATTCATGGCCCTTTATTCACGATTTTGGGAACAATTTTTTTCGTGTAGTTTGGATAAATGAGAAAGGCACAATTGCACCGCTAGGTGAATTAAAACAGGTTTTTCCATATGTTATAAGCAATGAAACTCGGCCCAGGGATGGCTAAAGCTAAATAGCTAAACAGCTTAAATTAAAAAATTAAAAAGCCTGTTTTAATCCACCTAGTGGTGCAATTGTGCCTTTCTCATTTGTCCTAACTACGATTCCATAGCTGGTTATGTTCAGTACAATGGTGGAAAAGTATATTACATATTCAGTACGATTTTCTCATAGTACATACAATGGATCGACAGCCACAATTTGAGATACTATGTGTCGGCACTGAAGCATCGCTTGAAACCAGCGGGGGATCAAGGAGGAAGATCCGTTAAGAAATTTTAGTTATAATTTTAAAGTAGCAACCCCTAAAACATACTCCTACTTAAGCCAATACAAACCAAAAAAGTTAGGTTTTAGGTCAATACAAGCCGGGATTAGGTTGACGATTTTTAGAGCGGTTGCATAACCTTTCTATATGAGAAAGGCAAAAATGTGCCAAAGTCAAAAAAGTCAATCTTCGTCAAAAAAAATTTTCGAGGTTACATCAAATCTCAACGTTTCATTTGCATTTTAAAGTCATTTGGCATCCTAAATACAAATTCGATTTTGAAATTTTCCCTTACTCCCCCTGTTTCGTCTGGCGCCTAGGCCCTACGTTGTGTAGTCGGTTCGTCTTTTAATCGGAATATGCGGGACCAAGAATTCATTTTATTCCTCTGGTTGCAGAGACATGTGAACAGCAGCAAAATAGGTTAATCGACCATCAAACCGTGTGAATAAAACGCGCAATGGCCATATACTAAAACCAATTTTATTCCTCGCGTTATCACAGAGAAAAACCGACCATCTCTGACGGTGGTCTACAATCGTAACTGATACATTTATTCTTACTGGATCAACTTATGAAGTACATTGAATAATTGCAATGAAACTGGCAACACATTTACATCCATACTCTACCATGATCTCTCGCTACTCCTCTCTCTCTCTCACTCTCTTTCTCACGATCACAAGTCACTACTTGCAGTGTACTCACTACGAGTTACGATCGATATATAAATGATATGTCGAGGAACCGACCAAGAATGATGCTGTGTCACAACACCCCCCTTTGAGAATTTTTCATTTCAGTTTATATGGGAATTTGCTGTGTGGTCGCACTCTTCAACCCGTAATTCCTGAACCAGAAGTCAAATCAACAAAAAATTCAATAGCAGCCGTTGTACCTTTCATTTGAGACTAAGTTTGTGCAAATCGGTCCAGCTATCTCTGAAAACAGAGGTGACATTTTTTTTCCACATGCACACATACACACCTACACACATACATACACACAGAGACATTTTACTATCTCGATGAACTAAGTCGAATGGCATATGACACTCGGATTAACGATTTTTAGAGCGATTGCATAACCTTTCTATATGAGAAAGGCAAAAAAAAGATAGATAGATCATGGTAATAGTATCATCTAGGGAATTTGTAGTAAAATTCTTGTTAGTATTTCCAAATCGAGTGCGAAAAATCTAATTATTTCGTTCAGTACAGCGACAATTATTGAAGTACACAACTCGGCTACTTCTGCTGTCAAACATTTTGTAATGATAGAAGCATTTTACAGCAAAGGTTCCGTTTCTGATTCAAATCATTATAGGTATTTTCTTACTTCAATGTGGCTGTCACTCATACACATCCATTCGAAAATCTAAATTTGATTATTCGTACTTTTTCGGAAAATTACTATAGATTAATTAACCCGATGAGAGGGAAGTTATTTCGCAAAATGCAAAATCAAAATTTCAATTCTAACTCTTATAAGAATGGTCCGAATAAGGACCGTTTGTCGTAGACTGTATGAAATATTACTGCTCGACGCTCTTTCTTACCAGTAACAATACGGCTTTGCCACCCGTCTCGTGTCGGGGAAAATTTTAAGAGCGCTCTTCGTTGGGTGCTAGCATTCCTTCTAAGAATTATCGAGTAAGTCATCGGCAACAAAATACTTGTGACTTCTACGACACAAATTCTTCTTCAAGGCAATTGGTTTTACGTATTTCAAAGATGCTTCATCGTCAACTAGGCGGAGCTAACAATAAAATAAAATTTATAGTCGCTAATGGAATAGTAGACCATCAGTCCCAGCACAACTAATGACTGCTTTTGCAAAATAATTTGTATCGTTATTTATGATTGAACTGAACCAGTTTCAGTCCCAGAAACATTTCTGAAACGAATGTTAGATACAAAATTATAAAACTTCGCTCGTATTGAATATAAACACACCGTAACTGCATCAACATCAAACGACTAAGCATAACTCACTCACCTGCACCCATTATTGGCACGTGCTTACCCCCAATTATCCCATTTCGCTGATTCATGTGAATATTGCGTTCGTGTGTGACTCTCGTTCCGTCCTCTGGCATGCCATCACACCGGGATGAAATATTACCCCCATGATGTGACTGACGGTCACATCGCTTTCCTTTCCGATACTGAACCATGCCGCATGCCATCATCGTACGTCTGCTGGTGTCATCCACAGAAAAACAAACGAGTGTTGAATGAGTTGCGGATCGCTACTGTCACACTCCTATCGCTGCTCTGCTGTGCTGCGGGGCTAAAAATGGTGCGGCACCTTAGTCGTTGCAACTTTTTCTTATTTGCGATTACGGAATTGTCGTTGACTTTAGCCAAGCACCATAGATCCAACAGCACGCACGTCAGACGCTATCAAAAAAAAAACAAAATATAACATCTCATTGTGTCTGCCGCTTGTGTACGTACTGCTACTGACTGCTTTTATCAACCACAATGAGTTTATATTTATTGTTGGCTCTATCTTCAAGATCCTCGTAATCCCAAAAGGAGGTCGTCCTGCGGTTGAAAGGTTCATTAAAAAATTGCTCACATGATTCATGCAGCAGACAAGTGCATTAATTTTAATTAGCCATCGCAGTCGGTGGAGGATGAAAACCAGTCCCAGTGAGATGCGATAAAACGAGAATGCGCCGAATAAAATGTGATCAACGATAAGTTCATTGTAGGTATGCAATAAAATAAATATAGGTACTACTCAGGCATCACAAAAATGTCTTAATGTGATGTGACGCAGGTTTTGGCCGTCGGCGCCGCATTGCTATATTCTTAGTTTTACGGTCGGTTGTTATTTAATTTTAGATACATTTTGGTCAACCTAAATATAACCAGATTCTATTCTTTTTTCGTTAATTGCAGATGTCAATATGGTCGCCGAGCCGAAACCGCATCAAACAGGACGTAAGCGACAGAACAAAACCAAAACTGGAAATGATTGGTGAGTAATTTTTTGGGAGGAAACAATACGTAACTGTGTACTAATTGATTATTTTGTGTACTTTTTTCAGGGATTATTATTACGATAGGTAAGTGGAACGAAAAAGTTATGTCATATTGTACCTATATTATTTCTAAATGCTTTAGTTTCTAAAGAGGCCAACGGCAGTCATATTAAATTATTCCACACCGTGAGGTTCAGTCTTACAACCTTGTTATAGCTGTCCATCATCAGTCCCTCAAGGCATGCGGCGGACTCTTCAGACATTATTCAACCTAGTTGATCAACCTAGCGTATTGCGCAACCTTTTTAATTGCAATTAGCTGACGGATCGGCCACTTCTAAAGCTCTGTGAAGCAGCTCAACGTCGTCAGCGAACAACTGAAAAACTGAACAGACTTGCGAAAAACCAGGCGCGAACCCAGAAAAAAATTGCAGGGGGTTTGAAATTTCGGCATTGAAATGAGCATTGTTCAATTAATACGTAATACGCAATAGCCACATTTAATACAAACCTGTGAAAAATTTTGTTTGAAATGATGTTGAGGTTGAAACCAATTTATAATGGAAACTAATCTAAAATTTCTTAACAAGTTTGAATTGTTCGAAGGGTCTAGGTCTGGACCCCAGGATCGTCCTCTGGATCCGCACCCTGCGAAAAGCTGTTCAACTCGTGCCAATCCTTACTTTTCTGATCTCACATTTCAAAGTGATACAAAACAATAGTTTAGTGAGTATATTACATCACTACATTGACTAATCCCGTCAGCCTGTCCTGATTTCTTCCTTAACGCTCCGGAAGTCGCGCAAATGGCTCACTGAACGAGCAGCCGCAGCTGTTCTAATGCACTGCACTCAGTGCACTAGTGCGACTGCCGGAAGGTTAAATATACCATAATCAGATGTACATTGTACAGGTATACCTCGATAGCACATAGAGTTTCACTTTGCTTAGAGCACATACTATCGAAAGGTACGTACTTTAGAATCCCAAAAGTTAATTTCATAATAGTACTTTTTATTGGACAAAACGGTACCAGGGCGCAACCCACAGTATCGTTGCCCGTCTCATATCCAGTGGGGCTCTGACAAGATTGTCTTACTTTCCCTAGCAATTCGTGGGAACAAAACGGAAAACACCAACAAAAACAGTATATATGAACTTGGAGACTGCGGCAATGTAGCAGGAAGAGAAGAAAGTTTGTGCGGAAAGCAACCTTGGGGAGCTGCTGGATAGTGGCTCGTCGTAGAATGTTGCGTTGCACCCTTCGTCCATTCTCAACTCTCTAGCTGGAACGAGGAGAGTGATTAGGCAGTGATGAAGGAAGACACAGACTAGCCTGGTAGAGCAGCCGTTTGGTCGGAGGATTCCGAGAATGAATCGAGAGGAACACTTAAGCGGACCGTCGAAGAAACGCCATGGGTGACTGCCTAGAGCAGTGGTTTCAACCTTTTTCCTTCCACGTGCCCCTTTGCGAATATTGAAACCCATAATGTACTCCTTTCGGAAAATTGCTGTCAGAAAAAAATGATTTTCAATTGGACGAAAACCATAGTTTGCCAATTAAAACCACTAGCCTATAGAAAGGCCACAAACCTGCTGAAGCGCTAGATTTTGTCAAAACCCCAATTGGGAATGCTTCAGCCAAACGACAGCGTTCGACAGACACCGAGTCGCCCAAGAATAAACCCCCCCCCCCCTCCCCCAACTGAAAAAATCAAGAAGGCGGATCTTAGACTGCCACAGAAAATTGAGCAGCGCCCGACCTTCAACGAGTCGGCGATGTCGAGCTTGATGGTCATCGTTCCGGTTAGGTACCCTGTGCATACCCTCAGCCATGAACAGCTGAATGCAACTCGACGCGCACTGATCGACAGCATTATTAAGCAGAGCTCAAGCAATACGAGACCCAAGCTTAGGAAGTGCTAATACAAACAAAGGTTATCTCGAAATCGCCTGTGCAGACAAGGATGCAGCTAAGCGGCTGCAGGTGCCACAGCTGTTTTTTTAATTCATTTCGTTTATTTGATAGGCACAAATGCGTTAGCTTGGCGGTGCCAAATTCATTTGTTTTTATATTTTGGATATATTAGAACTAGGGGGTTACAATTTTGAAAATTTTTTTTCATAAAAGAGAAAACAAAATTACAGCTATCTTAAGACTAGAAATAAGATTCTATATACAAGAGAGGGGCAAAAAAGGTGCCACAGCTGTGATTAAGCCTTGAGAAGTCGCTTCATAGGAAACCGTTGAAGCGTGGCAGATTCCAAAACAGGCGATGTATATCAGGTATTTTCCCGATACTATCGACGGGCCCGAGGGTAACATCTTCCTAACCTTCTAACACAACCAACTGAACTACGTATTCCGGAAAGACTACGATGCACTAGTTGAAGCGTATCCCGGTCTTTGACAAACGTGGAAGTTCTAGGAAGGAAGAACTAAAACTCGTGGGTGATCCAACGTGGTACACTTGACGATGTACTTCTCATCTTCTCAAGCCTACAGCAAACGGTAACGAGTGCATCGGTGGCAGTCCGTCTCACGAGCTATACACAAATTCGCGAATAAGCTCCTGAAATCAGAAAAAAGGCGATGTTCATGATTTCAGGAGCTTAACTGTCTGCTGCTGTTTCTCAAACTATGAACCAGAACCATAATAAAAGCCAAACGTGCCTGGGGAACAACAAAGGTAACTCCACCAAGCATTCGAAGGTATCGCCATGTATATTCGGAACGAACTGGTTTTTTTGAAACACAAATAGTTTCATGAATACATGGTTTATTATTCATAATTTCAAGAATTTTATTACGGATCGTTCAGTTCACGAAATCGTGATCTTTTTTCCATGAATTTATGATCGGTTTTTTTTTCATGTAGGAACGAGACCAGAATAGTTCATTGAAACAAACGTTTTTGATGAAACTGATTTAGGTTCTCGCAAAACAGTGGTGATGTTAGCGAACCTGAAATATACTTCTGATAAGAACCCAACCCGATTTCCAGAACTGCCTTAGTTTTGTCCTCAAGCATAAACAATATATTCATATCTGTGTCTATCACGGGTGTACCCCATTAGGCATAAATACGTTAGGCATAATGGATGTTAGGCATAAATTTATCGCTTAGAGGGACGTATTTTTTAACCATGATGGCCTCGCGTGGCACGAGCCTGCATGTTTGATTTTTTTGATGATGTAGAATTAAACTCAACAAATAATTCACTTTGATTTTAGGTGTTGTTCACGTAAATGAATAAATTTCACCTTTCGAAAAACATCACGTGGTTCCTGTAAACATATGACTTTTTGTAGAACCTATCTGATTTACACATAACCACGTAAGTGATGCGACAATGAATCGTGAAACGCTGTTTAACTGAATTTTCTGTGTGAACACGCACAAGTGATCATGAAAGAAGTAAAATTAATTCCATTCTGGTAATTTTTTAACGTATGTTTTGCTTTTGTTCAATTTCACGATGGTGGAAATTGATGTTTTTGCCTTTCTCATATAAAAAAAGGCTATGCAATAACTCCAAAAATCAACTTTTCAACCGAGTCCAGGGGGGCCGAATGTTAAATACTATTCGATTCAGTTTGTCGAGATCGCCAAATGTCTGTGTGTATGTATGTGTGTGTATGTGTGTGTGTCAAATAATGTCACTCGATTGTCTCAGAGATGGCTGAACCGATTTGCACAAACTTAGTTTGAAATGAACGGTATAACGGACTTCTGGTTCCGGAGTTACGGGTTGAAGAGTGCAGTCACACAGCAAATGATGTAATACATATTCAAATGGATTCAACATTACTTGGATTTGTGGGTCCAGATCACTAATGACCAATCAAAGTAGGTTTGATGACATTGGCCACCTATAATGGTTCTTGATGCCCCAGGGAACTCTCCAAGTTCCTGAGCTAATGTCACACCTATTTCCCAGCATACTCTTAACCGATTTTTATAAGCTTAGAAAGAAGAAAGAGATAATACTCTCACTGACTGTTTTTGAATTTCATTCAGTTCTGACTTTTGGTTCTGGAGTTACAGAGTGGTTATTGCGGTCACCTAGGAATTTCTCATATAAACCGGTACAATCGTAATACCTCATAGGTTTAAAATCTATTGTGATAAACATCAAATTACTTCGATTCACAGGCCTAGATCACTGATGGCGAATCAAAGATTATTGTAATATATTGTCCACTATCAATAATTCCGGAAGTCCCGGGTTCCGGGCATATTCCAGATCTAAAGCCGCTTCGGTAATGACCGAACCAATTTTCACTGTCGAACCTTCCATCTACCCCTTCACCTTCTACCTCTCAACCCCCCCCCCCCCTCACACCACCATCCTCGCAGACCATCCTCCCACATGCATTCCCTTCATCCACCCCGTATACTAAAATAAGTTAGATGATTCCCGACGCATCCTCCCCCTCCCAATAATTATATCCCTTTCCTGCTCCATCATGCAGTTAACATGAAAATAACATTGAACTCACGCTGATGAAGCTATATAAATGTTATATAAAATTTCTTTTAATAGCTTTGTCAGTCTTTTGATAAATAATGGAAAGAATTTTAATATTTGTCCGACGTTTCGATGCTTTTTTGCATCATCTTCAAAGGAAACTAATTTATAATGTCGTGATTAGTCTGGTTTTGGGTTGATACAAAGTTCTTGTACTTACAATATAGTAAGTCCTTTGTATGAATGCTTTGATAAGCTGAATGTCTGATATATTGTTTGTTGTTCGTACATCTGTGCGTATCTAGATGGACAATAATATGAATCTTACTTAATATGTGCCATATGTTGTAAAAAACAAAAAATATTAATTTTGAAATATTGCTTACAAGTTGCCTAATATAAATTTTGGGTGAACCTATTATTTCAATTATTTGCACCCTGCTGTATCTATTCTTTGTGCCCTGTTGTATATGTACTGTGTAGGCAATGGCAGTGATGGTTTTGGGCATCGATAAATAGTCGATATTGTCCTTGGACAGAAAGAGAAAGCAAGAGATTGTCCAACGTTACGTTATTTTTTGGTGTGTGTTTTCAACAAGTGTGAAGTTTTACATCAAAAGAGTCACAATAGGGGAGACTGAGGAGACTTGATCCCCGGGGAGACTTGATCCCATCATTGTAACTCAAAGGCGGATCAGAATACATTAATCGAATATACTATAAAGTTGCGTAGTTTTATCTAAACATAAATTTCATTAACACAGAAAAAAGAAATTAGACTTTTGTGTAACCGATTTTTTACCGAATTAAAAAAAAAGTCTCAGAAGAACTGAAGAAGATTTATTTTTCAAATTTTCAAACTTTTATAAAATTGATAAAATCACCCACTACATACTCTACTTTTGCATACAGAATTACAGGAGAATGTCAATTATATGAATACGTTATGATTGAGCTGATTCTTTTGTTCAACTATATTTTTACTAAAGTTTGCTGAAATAGATGCTATGGGTTCACTTGATCCCTTCAAATTCGTGGAGATTTGATCCCCTTCGCCATACTTTATACACACCACTGAAAATAACCAAATTCACACCAGAACAATTGAAGTCATTGTTGTCATAAAAAATGTCAAAAATGAATGCTTCGTCGTAAAGAAACATAACTGTAATTGATTACTACAGTATACGTAGCAACCATTCATCCCACATTTGACGTTTCTCAACCATAATAAAGACAGCTTTCAAATAATTGCACGGAGATTTAGGGAATTCGTAAAAAAATCAGGTGAGAGATGCGTAATATGTAGTAACAAAAATAACAATATCTAATCATAACAATTTAATCAATACTACAATCCATTTATAAAATTGAATGGGGTAATGTACCCGTTTTTGCCCTATTAAGAAGGGTACCACATTATTACTACAATATATTTATTATTTCAGCTTCTTTGATTTGTTATTGAGGTCCATTTTTTTTTTATTTCGATTATAGAGGTTTTAGCGTTAAGGTCATTCGTCTCTTATTAAGAGCCAATATAATAACAAAATTGTCTTGAGAATGGTGAAAATCTTCTGTTTGAGCGCAGCAAAATCTCTAATCGAGTACCCCCATTATCGCAATACCATTTGAGTCAATGCGTTGAGCAAAGATGGCAGACGCTGCTCTAACCAAAGGCTTCAGATGGGTAGGATGATAGTAGAAACAGGGCAAATTACCCTACATGCTCTTTTAAACACGTTTTCATAAAGGAATCAAGTGTCCCCAAATTAGGGATCAAGTCTCCACTAATCTAAGAATTTTCCATTTTTTTGTTGTTTTCCAGAAATGCTCATAGCTCATGCCCAGTATAATATTTCCATGCAATTTTTTTATAATTATTAGTCATCCCTAGAAACAATATAAAACTACAAAAAAAATACATATTTTTTTATCATTCCACGGAGTTGGACTGAAAAATAAAAAAGGGGATCAAGTCTCTTCAGTCTCCCCTATATCATAATATGTAAAATCCTATTATTGGACACAAAAATACGTCGCTTCGTTGTTTACGTCAAATTTAATTTTCATTTTTTTCCAAGCGTGTAAAATCCATGTGGGGTATCGTGTGATTCTTACGTTTAAGTTCACATATTTGTCACATTCTGCTCCACATAATTTTTACTTGAATTTATGTTAGTAGGTATGTTAAAAACACATATTTTTACGTGGAGAGTCACTACCCATATTTTACTAGGTTATTCGGTATTATTTACGCGAGTAAGGTGGATGAAATATATGCATGTTTTCACGTAGAAATGACATGATTTATTTTTTTAATGTATTCTGGAAGCTGTCCAAACTCGGAACATTTTATTCTGCTGTATATAATTGAAGGAATATTTGCTCAAATAAAATATGCAAACCGAATTCTTAGCATGCGGAAAATCAGCTTGCGTTAATTTCCCAACATACAACCGATAAAATGCAGATGACTAAAATAGGCTCAACACTCTTGTTTAAAATATATCTTATTTGTATTAAGGCGTGAATAACTCACATTAACGTAGATTAGTTCTTACATGGTGCAATTGTCCAAAAAGAAAATATATGCCTCGAAGAACAACTCGTGAATGAAAGAATTATACATTTTATTGTTCATTTAATGAATATACGAATATTCCTGCTTTTATATTGATTATCTCTCATATTATTCAGTTAAATGATTATATTTTTGAAACCATCAAAGATAGAACTACGGAAACTGTCTGATACGAGGGAGACCTTTTACGTATACTGTGACGAGTTACCGAAAGAGATAAGGTACAAACGAAACATTCGTCACCTAATGCTGATACTGTCCGCGCAACACTGCAAGTTTTCACAGGTTCCAAAACTTTTTTTCATTATGGCGAATCACACTGTATTAAATTATTCAGATCAACTTTATTCCAAGAGAATCAATTTCAATTTCTTCCAGCGATTTTTTTTGTTGTTAATGCATACTCTCTACGACTCATGGCAACTAAAATTTGTTTTACTCAGAAGTAACCAAAATTTGTTGGATAGCTCAATATCAGGTTTGGCCAAAGTGGTATCTTCGTTCGCTATTGGAACTACACCATTCTAATTTGTCTTGATTGAGATTCAATTGGTGGTCAAAGGTGGGTTGAAAATATTTTGAACTGAAACTAATATAAAATGCAAAAAACGTTTAAATTTCTCAACAAGTTGAAAATTTTCGGGAGGGGTCCGGACCTCCAGAACCTTCCCCCTGGATCCGCCACTGGCAGGAGTTAGGGCTGGAAGTGGTGCTTCAATTATATAATTATGTGAAATCACAACCGTATAACTGCTTGTGACATAAATTGTGCACCCGTTAGTTTTGATCGTTGTATAGTAAAATCTCAATAAAAGCTTTCAACGTTTTTGATTCTTGTAAAAGTGCTGCTAAATGGAATTTTCTAGCAGCGAACGATGTCACGGATTAGATAATTGTTCTACAGTAGAATTGCAGAAATCTCATCCCGAAAATCGATCTTTTCAAAATTGAGTTTGAGATGTAATGCATTTATATTATTATGAACTTGGTTCATCTCAAAGTTGCCCCGTTTTGTTGTAAAATATTGTAAAATTGCGTGTTACAAAATTTCGAAGCAATTTTACAGTAAAACAAAAAGAAAAAGGTACCTTCATATTTCAACAAAATTTCGTATTGTAGACAGTAAAATCCAAGTAGCTCCGGTAAACCCAACATCGTACTGTCCTCACTTTATTGCATTTTTACACTTCACACTAACAAACTTAACCACGCCTTCAACATAATCCCTAACAGTAATTCATTCTCGAAAGAAAAGTTTTGATGAACATGAAAATTACCCCGAAACCGAATTAAGGAAACGTCAAAAAGTTCATAACTGGACGGTTAATGGACTGCTTAAAAAGATTACTTCACCTTACACTTCGCCACAGAACCCAGTAACCGGTGGGTGTAGGCGAAAACAAAAAAGAACTGTCGGTAAATTTTCACAGGTTAATCATCCTTGGCCTCGTTCCTCACTTGATCCCAGTGGTCGTCGACGGCAGCATTTTCGCTGCCGGAGGCACTACACTTACACAATGGCGAACAAGCGGACGCTGAAAACACTGCAAATGCACTCAATTTAATTCAATTTCATTAAAGTGATTTATTTCCTCGTATTTTCATCTCTTGCTTTCTTTCCACTGCCAGGACCAATCCGGCTGCCAAAAACATGAGGCCCGGTGTATTTTTCATCGGATAAATCTAATGAACGCACCAAATCGTTTTCCATTATTTACGCTACGCTTTTTTTATTTATTTTCATTTTCCATCAAATATTTTCCATTGCCCCAGCAAACTGCGGCCGACGGTGTGCCACTTCCTAGGGAATTCACTTCCCGCGTGAATGGCAAATACGAAGTGAAGGGAACGAAGCTTTCCCTCTCTTGGTCGGAAATGCCCCTTCTGCAAATAAACAAACAAATTACAACACGAATCATCAACGTTACAGCAGCAATCAGTGGGTGGTGACGGGAGGTTTGTTCGGCGAAGAATAACTCTCTGAAGATCATGATGGCGAGGAGCTGTTATACCAGTGCGAACTGGCGAAAATCGGAAAGATAAGTAATCAATTATTTATGAAACAATAGCGATTCGATTGTGCCAATTTCGCATTCCTTGGGATATGCTTGGGGTTCGGTTCGATTGGAACGCTCATCGCGCCGTCGGTGGACCGGAAGAAAGCAACAAGCGGCGTCGTAAAAAAATCTGGATTGCGGCGGCCTTCGGCGGAGTGCAGCTTTCCAATCCGGTGGAGGTTTAATGTTCATAAATAAATGAAATAACCTCATAAATCTTCGGAGGTAATCTTTTAATAATGTTGATTTTAAAATTTATGAGATCATGTCGGTTGACTTGGTTTGGTTTTGGTTGGGGCATTGCTGCTGGCAGTTGTTGTCGATGTGTGGACTCTTGAATCAATTTTAATAATACTCAATTATGTTCATGTTTACAGTTGATCTGGGCCGCAGAAAGAAAATACAGGTCCAATGTACGATAGGTATTCAAATACCAAGAAGTTTATCTTTGGAATCCACTGGAAATATAATTATTATGTACAATGCACATAAATTCCAGTACACCAGTTTTTTTACAGTTAATTGTAATATTGATTACAGAACCAGAGTAGACTAAACATGGAGTTTTTTATAAACCTTTTGAAAAAGTTTGATGGCCTTAACACCCAGTAACCTGAAAGGCGGCTAGGGGGGTTAAACTAGATGCTGGCGATCGGTAGGTTATTGAAACTTTGTTCTAGGCTATCCGCCGTAACTTGCCGTTTACTGTAAAAAGAGTGTAAGCGGAGCCATTCTTATAAATTTTTCAGTTTTGGGATTTGCATAGGTTGGTTCGGGGCTTGGTGTTAATGGTTAATGGTTTTCTCTAGAATTCATGGAGGCTCCACAAAAAGTCACATTTGGCATGGTCCGGTAAAGTGCTACATTGCTCTTAAACATTACCAATCTCTGAATAAACAGCGTCTCATTTGTTGCTTATTCTAACTAACTTTTCTTTCATAAATAAAAAACAGTGAAATTGCAAAGAATGGAAATAAAATAGATTTAAGAAATAAGCAGTGCACATAAAGAAATAAAAATTGCAAATACAGAAATATACATATATAGTAACGAGGAAAAAACAAAATAAAATATGAAATGGATAAAGTAATGAAAAATCGCCAGAAAAATTGATGATATGGAACAAAAAATTAAAGAAAAAAGATGGGTGGGTAATGTATAGGACATAACCGGAGTGTCGTGACTACTCATTTGACTTGTAATTCAAATCGAATGATACTCAATGAAATATGTGGGAATGTTTCAAGTTATTCTTTATAATAATTATTGTGGTTTTGAAAAGAACCTTTGTTGTTGGCGTCTGATAGGGGATGCGCTGGATTCTAAGCTCGTTGAGACATTCATTCATGAAATGAACAAATTTCATATTTTCTTGCTTTGAAATATCAATGTTAAAATCTATCGAAACAACTATCGAAATCTTTTTCCTAGCGCACAGAAATGAATCACGTTTAGTGAAAACTAGGGGTGGGTCATGTCCGGGACATAACCGCGATGATCATATTCTTAAAATTCTGCTTGTAACTCTTTCAAATGGCTAAATTTTACGCATTAAGCTCGATTCATCGGGCTCAGCGAAATTTTCCTGGGTATCCCGATCGTTAATCTATTCAGTAAAACAATTTTATTACTGAGTTCTCCGCATTGCATTAAGGTCAATAATTTCATATGTTTTCAACAAGCAGACAATATACTTGTATGACAGGTGAGAGTGTATTGAAATGATTTTAGAAGAGGTAACAACATAAAATCGTGTATTGGACATTTTACAATGATTCTCCTTAACCCCGTAAAACCACGGGGTTGCCAGCAGAGGGTTAAGTTGTTTGGAAGAGAGGACAGTTATTATATAACTAAAAATATAAAATTGTTCTATAAATTGCAAAGTAAATGCCGTGTTAACCTGAAAATTTGTCATTTCATTCATATAGGAACAATCATTGAAATTATGTCAATTTATGCTTTGCAAGATTTGAAATAACTTCGAAGTGTGGTCACGACACCCCTGTTAGGTCATATACACTACCAACCCATCTTTTTCCATTATGCATTCGTCCTAATAAGGACGGTTTGTAGATAACTATTGCTACTGCGTAAACACATATGATCATTCCCCTTTCGCAGCCTATACCGAATGAGCACGCTTTGCATCAAGGCGTTCCTATTTATTAACTTTTCGGTGCAGATGAAAGGCCCTCCTTTTGTGCGATTTCCGAGTCGTTTTCGAAAGATTTTTCAAAACACTATTTTTCTGATGATAATGAATGTCCTACATATTCCATAAATTAAATTTAATAAATTAATAAAATTTAATTTAATAAATTTAATACAACATTAGTAGAAATATTTTCGACAAAATGCCGCAGAAATTGATTAAATCCGTTCAGTACAGCAAAAGATATAAGAGTTCAAAATCTTACATCATTTTTCTTCCGAAATTTTGAAAAGGGGCTCCTATATTGAAAGGTAAGACGTTGGTCACGACAAAAGTAAACAAATATATTTATAAAAAGTAGATTAAAGTAAAAAACTCAAAGATTCGAGAATAATAAAATAAATTTAAAATAAAAAATGGAAACAAAAATTTAAAAAAAAAACTAAAGCAATTGAAAAAACGGGTGAAATGTTAAAAGTTTATTAATGGAATAAATTAATACCAATTTGAAAAAAAATCGACAAAAAGGAAAATTTTCAGAAATTGAACACGAAATTAGTGGAATAAGTTTATAGAAATTGAAACAATCGAGTGTATGAGAATTTTTATCTGGCAAATAAATATAAAGAAATGTGGAATGCATTAATTGAACTCAATAAATCGTAAAATAGTAGCAAAATTAAAGCATTTAACTTAGGAGTAAAACGAGAAACTGCAAAAAATATTAGGAAAACATAGAAAGGAAACAATAAAAATTTAAAATCAAAAATTCAGAAATGGCGGATTGAAAAAAATGCCAAAATAGATTAAATGGATAATATTAAGAAATATAAATTAGGAACAAAAATAAAATTTAAAGCATCCAAGAAATATTGTGATCAATAAACAGAAATAAACAAACGAAAAAAAAAATAAAAAAAAAAATATAAAACAACAGAAAAACTAGAAAAGAAACAAAACGGAAAAATGATGAAACAAACAGACAAATTGGAGTGATTTAAGGGGTTATAAAGGGTGTTCAACAAAAAATGAAATTTTTCAGTCATGAAGTTAAAAAAACAAAAAAAAAATTCAACGGGTTCAGTATTTTTTTATTAACAACAATGTTTATTCTTCAAAAAACGTCAATGAATATTGGAGAACAGGCCCTGGTCAGTCATACGACGCTACTTAGTCGCGATGCCCTCGCAAGAGCGCTGCACGGCACTGACGTCCATTTTCCGGATATAATTCCGGATCCTGGTGGTCAACTGCTTCGTATCCTTGGTCCGCCAATAATTTTGGTACACTAGGGCACTGAGGGAACTGAAAAAATACTCAATGGGACTGTGCAAGTTGGTCGGGTTCCTTTCTTTGGGCAGGTACGGTATCTTTTTTTGCTCAAGATACTCTAGCGTCTTCTTGATGTAATGGGAAGACGCCTTGTCCGGCCAGAAGATGTATGTAGCTGTCATTTCCTGGAATGTGGGTCTTCGAGAGCGTCGTCCAGCACGAACGACCACCGGACCTGCGATTTCACGATCACTATCCGCTCGTCCGTGTACTCGGGGGACCGAGTCTTCTTCCGACAGATGATGTCATCCATCTTGAGGGTTCGTCGAATCAAGGTATGGGAACAGTGATATTTTCGGCCGGCGTCACGCAAACTCGTTCCGTCCTTGTTGTCGAACAGCTTTCACAACGCTTCCTTCTTCTTCTGCGCCATTATCTTCGCCGGACGGTCGTTACCAGACTTCCGCTCCACGCTCAAGTTTACCAGGAGCTGGTAAACTGTACTCACAGTCTCGAAAGTGGTCTACCGTAAACTTTTTTCCACGATACCATGCGTTTCGTAAAACCGTACAACACGCTCGCGGAATCCTTGCTGTTTCGACGCTATTTTCGATTGAACTGACAGCACCCGAGCGAAAAGAAACTTTCCAACCATTTCTACGGAGTCCAGAGAGCAATTCTCTTGGATAGAAAAAAATACGCTCTTTACTTTAATTACAGAAAGGTATTGAAATCATTCTCATTTTTTATTGAACACCCGTTATACAAAGTTGATGGCGAACAGTGTGCTAACGTCGCGATTTTTTAAAGAGTTTTATGCGAATTTTGTTTGAAAAAGCTTGTTGGTAGTACTATCAAAGAAAATATAAATATACATAGTTGTGTTAAAAAATATTTGAAAATTGTATCGCCCCCGAAGCGATTTTTTTCGCATAGGCTTGCGGTGAACACTCCCCCAGATAAAGCGCCTAACTGAAACAAAAATAATAATAAAATTATTGAAGAAAAGTGCATTGTGGCATACTTGAACGGTTCGGTTTTCCCAGTACTTCCAGAATATACAAAAAAAGTTTTTCAATTTTTCGAGCCTCACCTTTGTATATAACCCTTTAACCCTTTCATGCCCAACTTTTTTCTAGTGCAAAACTATTCTAAACTATTTTTCCTTAAAAACGGTGGGGCCAATAAACACAAAAAACTATTTTTCATAAAGATAGGTGCTTCCCTCGCAGTGCTAGAAGCTGCTCAATTTTTACCTTTCATTGCTCAATACAATTATCATAGATTTTTTACAAAAGTCCACTTGCGTGGAAAACGTAGCCAAAGGCACTCTAAATTGATAAGTTTTATCATTTTTCAATAATATTGCAAGCTAACGAAGATATATGAAACATTAATTTACCGTCGCCAACTTAAACTGTCCCTGGCAGCACTGCTCCATTGGAATCCAATCAGACTAACTGCAATAACTTCAGTTCTAGAGCTGATCCTTGTAACTGTTAGTACTCAAATGAAAGGCAATAGACACAATTATTAGCCTTACTTGTTTTTGTGTGCCAATCTTGCCTCAATGAAAAGTTATAGCTGTTTAAAAACGTTGTTGTCCACAAACAACATGGGCATGAATGGGTTAATAGAATAAAACTTTGACGACAACCATGCAAAAAATAAAAGATGTGGCTGTGTGCAGCTGTTACGCTCCATCAAGGTGAACGGTGGACAGGCTATTTCTGGAGCAGACCAAGCAGTTGATCGGCCTAAGGCCGGTACTTATTAGTAATGAATTCAACGCCTGGACTGTGGAGTGGAACAGTAGAGTACTAAACGTATACGCATAGCGACCACCAAGCGATTCGCTACCATTAAGGCACTTCGGCTGAACGGCAATACCGAAAAATGGATGCGATTGATCTAAAAAGATGGACTGTGACAACTTGTGATACCACAATGCCGCGAAAACTGTAGTAGGTATGCACTTTCAGAATGGCGTGATAGCGAGAATGAAGGGCTCGTCGACACCAGCCGAAATATGCCCGAGCAAGCTGAAGATAACCGTCGAGTGTCTTTTCCCGGAGCACGACCCAACTACCTGCCCACGGATATCGTGCGGCGAAGAAGAAGAAGCAAACGCGGACGATCGGCAAGTGACTAACGATGACCTCACAGAAGCATCGAAGCACCTGAAATCAAAGAAAGTCTCCGGTCCGGATAGAGTACCAAACGTGGTGCTGAAAGCTGAAATCCTGGCATATCCGGATATGTTCAGGATGGTGCAGCAGAAGTGTAATGCTGCCGGTGCCAAGGAAGCCACCGGGTGATCCGGCCTCGTATAGGCCCATATGTCTACTGGATATACTCGGAAAACTCCTGGAAAGAATCATCCTTAACAGGCTGACGAAATGCACGGAGAATGAGAGGGGACTGTTCAAGATGCAGTTCGGATTTAAATGCGGAAGCAATTCGGACAATGCTCGAAAGTGCTTACTGAGAAGGCATCTAAACAGCGAAGGAGAGATCGATACTGCGCTGTGGTCATGATAGATGTGAAGAATGCATTTAACAATGCCAACTGGCAAGTTAACGCTGCACAGAATGAGGGTTCCCGACTATCTGTGCCAGATCCTGAAGAGCTACTTTCAGAGCAGTGTGCTGCTGTACGAGACGAGCGAAGGGCAGAAGTCAATGCGAGTCACAATGACCGTTCCTCAGGGCTCTATTCTAGGTTCAAAACTTTGGAACGGGATGGGCACTCTGTGGCTGCCCAGGAAAGTGATAATCGTGGGTTTCGCGGATGACGCGTCCCAAACACTTGAAGAAATGGAGGTGTCGATGGCGGAAACAATAGACGTAATCAAGAGCTGGATGAACGGGGCTAAGCTGCAAATAGCTCATCACAGAACGAAGGTGTTTTAGCAACTGCAAAACAGTTCAGCGGATGCAGATCGACTTCGGAGGGCATCTGATTGCACCGAAGCGTGCACTGAAGCAATTGGGAGTGATAATCTACGATTACGTCGACTACGCCTGCGAAATGTCAGCGAAGGCAACGAACGCAATAGCGAGAATCAATGTCGGCGGTCCGAAGAGCAGCACGAAATGTCTGCTATCTATTGTTTCGTCATCGATACTCCGATATGGGGTTCCTGCCTGGGGTGTTGCACTGAAAATCAAGTGGAACCGTGAAAATCTAAACAGGCTGAACATTCCGGCTGAAGGCCGTACGAGTCGCGAGTGCTTACAGAACAATATCGTCGGAGGCAGTATGCGTTATCGCCGGGATGATCCCCATCTGCATCAGGACGTGGAATGCCACCAGCGGAGAAATGCACTTAATGCAAGGAGACTGGCCCGAGCAGACTCGTTGGCTAAGTGGCAGCAAAAGAAGGATAACACGGAGAGAGGAAGGTGGATCCACCAGCTCTTCCCAAAGGTGTCGGCTTGGGTGCATAGGAAGCATGGAATTTGAAACAGTTTTTGTCCGGGCACGGATGCTTCCGGAAGTACTTGCATCGGTTTAGGCATGCTTCGTCACCCCTTTGCCTGGAGTCCGTGAACGTGCAAGAGACAACTGAATACGTGGTCTTTGAATCCCCTAGGTTCGAAGAAGTTCGTAGGGGTATGCCTGATGTGACAGTGGACAATCTCGTTGAAAAGATGTGCCACGACAAGCGTACCTGGGACGCTGTCAACAGAGTGGTTACGAGTATACTCTCTGAGTTGCAGCGGAAGTGGCGAAGGGACCAACAAAGTAACTCTGTTGGCTAGAATGTCACCGCGAAACCATAAATCGGGTCTCGAGAGAAATTCCGCCGCTGGAGAACACGCTGTCGGTGTAGACTAGGCTCACCGCCGGCGACCAGTTGAGTACTACGCAACGTGGCACCCTACCAGGTAGGTCATGAGTAGACTAGATGCACCGCCGAGGATTAGACCGAGTAGACCGCGTCGAAGAGGTAGCAGTGGGTCGTTGGGGCACCAGTGAACCGGAAGCTACGCTCCACCCGGAATCGCTTGATGGACCTCAGCACCTATTAGGTGGCCCGTTGAGTAGGGTTGCTACACCGCCGAGAACTAGATCGAGTAGATCGAGACGAAGCGGGGACTAAATGGTTAACGGAAACGAAAATTGGTATCGGGAGAAATCTACCGCTTGGTTTCGGGAGAACCTCTATTGCCGGGGAATCCTCCGTCGGAGTATGTTGGATCAATCTTCGGGGACTAGACCGAATAGTTCGCAAACCAGATTTTAGTAAAGCCGGGAACAGAATGGATCATCTTGCGGAGAAAGGGGGGGGGGGGTAGAATCGAACCAGAGAGGAACCAAAGGGCTTAAATGAGTTGCGGTGCTAGAACCCAAGAAGAATCGGTATCGGGAGAGCTTCCTTCGTCGGGGCACTCTCCGTCGGTGTAAGCTAAATTCACCGCCGGGGAATAGACTGAGTAAACCTCGACGAAACACCATCTGTAGCGGGTCGTCGCTGTATCAGCGGACCAGACGCCCTGCTCCACCGGAATCGCCAAACTGACCTTGACACCTGGTTGGTTGGCTAGATTCATCGTCGGACTCTAGACGAGTAAGTGTTGCTGAATGGTACGAGAAGGGAGTTGCGGTGTTGAGTGGCACAGGGAGCTGAGTCATGGTGCTGAATGGCACAAGGGAGCCTAAGGGCTCGGTAAAGTAGTCAATGTGAAGTTAAAAGGTGAAAATAATGTAGCCTAATGAGAATCCATCAGGAACCATCGAATGCTGGCTAGCGACGCCGTGATTAATAGAAAACTCCGGCAGGAGATATGAGAGGGACGAGAACTAGCTCATTCAAGAGTTTCAATGTCACAAAATGCTTAGTGTAGAAGCTTTCCACGACTTAACTTTTTGTCGATTCCGACAGGCTGTGACTCAGGTGATTCGCAATTTTTATTAAAAGGCCAGAACACACTACCTCCTGCGATAGAAGACAAAGGGTTAAATCGTCTGGAAACTCTAAACTTGCTCATATGATCCTATTCCACGCTTGTCTAAAGTGTCTTCCTTCACCTTCTTGCACTTTCTTCTTTGCACAATTTGCATCTTCCGGCTATTGCTTGTTGACACTTGCGCTGCTTAAAAAAACGTTTTTATTTAATAACGCTAAAAGACGTGCTGATTGAACTTCACTAACTAGAACGACACAAAATGACGAAATCTACTCTAAAGATTAGAACATACTAAAGAACAGTGATTATTTTACGGGACAGTGTCATTTAATCAATTATTCGCCACAATGGAACGTTTCAGAAAATGAGTTTCTAAAATTTACTTCATGTAATTTCCGAATATTTTTTTTCCGAACTACCTTTGAACAGTGATCCAGAAAGCAAATTTAGCAGAAATATTGAGATTTTAATAAAACTACACCACTTAGCCTTATTAAGTCGTTGGAGAAGTTTTCGTAGTGTGTGAGCCTCTTCTTTTTGTTAAAACAACAGTTTGGGTGGTTCTAATTTTACTAAGATCAAAAAAATAACTTTTTAATCATTCCGGATAGAGCCAAACGACCTTCAGCTGTTTGCTGAAGACATGTAAGCTCTATCTTTTATACTTTTCATTTTGCAACAAATTTAAAATCAAAGGTTAGAGTGTTTCTTGGTATTTCTTAGAAAAACTGTTTGTTTCAAATTACTTCTGCGGTATTAATTTAAAACTGAAGTAGTATTAAGAAAACTTTAAGATTTTTTTTAAGGCGAATAATTTGTTTCTTGACACCACATATCTATTTTCGTTTAAAAGTTATGAGCACTTTTACACAAAAATGGGATTCTTTGGAATAACAATACCACTAATGGGGCAAACCAAAAAATAATTATTTTTCAAATACAAATAAGATCATGATTAGAGTTATAATTGAGCAATAAATGGCGCATATGATATTTTTTAAAGTTTCATAAAATTGATTTCATTTTTGAATTTCATTTTGAATTTTTTAATATTATAAGTACTTTACAATAATAGACGCTAGAGTTTTGTATTACAAATTTGGTTCTTCATGAATTGACCCCTTTTAATATGTCTAAATTACTTTCTCGATGAACAATATAAAAAAATATAGTTTCGTTTAACCGATAAAATTTGCACTTTGCAATACTTTTCTATTATTTTAAAAAGTGTACGAAGGGCTCTAAATTTATTAAAATCCGAAAATTAAATTTTTAATGGTTCGAAATAGAGTTTCGCTGTTTTCCATAAAATTGAAGAAAATAAAATTTTTAAAAACTTTGTCGAAGACACTGGAACTGTATCTCTTGTACTTTTCAATTTACAGGGTTTTTGGTATAGGGTGTTTCTTAAAAAACGGGTTTCTTTATATAACTTTTACAGTTTTGATTTTTCATATATATCAATTAAGAAATACTTTCAAATATTTTAAAGAAGAACAATTTATTTCAATATATCGAACCTCTAGCTTCTTTCGTTAAAATGTTCTATATACTTATTACTAAAAATAAATTATTTTTGAGTAAATATTGCAAGATATAAAAATATCGTATTTGCTATTTTTTGGTGATAAACACTACAAAGCATACTATTTCATATGACCGTAAGAGTATTTAATGTAAGGTACCCTAATCAAAGATAATACTATTTGAAAAAGTTATATTTTTGCCTTTATCATATAGAAAGGATTGCATAACGCTCTTAAAATCGTCAACCTAATCCCAGCTTTGGCCTTTTAGCTTGTATAGGCTTAGGTAGGAGTATGCTGTAAGGGGTTGCTAATTTAAAATTATAACCAGTTTTAAATTTCTTAACGGATCTTCCTCCTTGGTTCGCCACTGTTTTTAAGCGATGTTTCAGTGTCGACACAAAGCATCTCAAAATCGTGGTTGTCGATCCATTGTATGTACTATGTGCAAATCGTACTGAATATGTAATATACATTTCCACCATTGTATTGAACATAATGAACCATGGAATCGTAGTTTGGACAAATGAGAAAGGCCCAATTACACTACTAGGTGGATTAAAACAAGTTTTTATATAAAACTTCTCATAAATTTGAAAAGAAAAAAGTTTAGTAGTTGGTGTTTTAAAGCAAATTATGCATCATAAAAGTTTCTTAAAGAATACTTCAGTGTAATATAAAAACTACAAAAGTATTAGAAATAAAACCGTTTATAAGGAACACCCTCAAGCTTACTTCTGGATGTCTCGTGCAATGGAAAGTATAAAAGTTAGAGCTTCCAAGTCTTCATCAAATTTGTCTAAAATGTGTTGTTCTACAACTTTATTGAAGACAGTTAAGCTCTATCTCGAACCGTTAAAAAGTTCAATTTCAAAAATTACCAAAATTAGAACCACCCTTGCTTCTGTTTAATCGAAAAGAAGGGCCTTGCGAGGGACAACAACTTTGCCAAACATATTGTAAGGCTAGGTCATTTAATTTTAGCAAGAAGTTAAAATTCCTGCTAAATTTACATTCTGGATCACTGTGCATTGTCTGTCGGCTAAAGTCGGCTATGCTAGAAAGGTTGTAGCTAAAAACCATAGTAGTTTTACATCCGAATCACACAACTGTTTTAATACTTTCGTACTCCATTAGAAGCTCCATTCTAATTCCATATTTTATCAAATTTCAATTTCAAACGTATTTCGTGCACAATTTTAGATTTTCGATGAAACAGTTTCTGATTTATGATGCAATATTTTTTGATTATGATTATGCCGAACGTCTCTCCCTTTTTCATTCCCTTTTATCCAACGAAGGAAATGTACGTACAGCGTTGCTGTGTTCCCTCCGATAGCCCCAAGGCACGCACAATGTTGGCAATGTCATTTCCGGTCGCGGTAGAGTGGTCCCACCGCGATAGGTGGAGCTCCCCCCCCCAACCGCTCTGCTGTTGTTGTCTATGTAGATAATGACCGAGAAAAGTGAGAGAAGCCCGCAACCGCATCGTCAAAACGTAAACACTCATTGTACCTACTACCAGCGCGCGCTGGTATAGTGACTCCCTGTTTCGAATCCGCCTACACTCCGAGCGGGGAGGGTAGATTGTTGTCTAATTTGAATTTTAATGACGCGCGTGATTGCCGTCCGGTTTTTCTTTCATGATTGTTTGTTTTCTCCCTTTGGAGTTTGGTGCTCATCTGGGGCCTGCGGGTTTGGAAAATGACACAGCGAACGATGGTGGCTTCCGGAAATTATCCGAGCGCCGGCAAATTGAAATTTGTCCTTTCATTGATTAGAGCGATCGGATCGGTTTGAGGCGGTTTTTGGCTACTGGAAATGTCACGTACACTGACGCTGGTGGCAAAAATCGGTTTGGAAGCAATATTCACAATCTGATTTCGGTCAAGATAAGATTCTTTGTTGGAAACTAATTTAAATCATTGCTATCTAACGGTTGGTAAGTTTGAATTTTCTCCAACACTGGAATTTATAGATTAAATTTTCTACTCCTAAACGAAACACATACAGGATCGGTTGCACTTTGGCACGAGCAGCGATAAGTCAATTCGATTTCGGGAAAATTAATAACTGGCCGAAAGGTTTTCGACAACAGCTGCAATAAATTTCATCGCTAGTCCATTTCGATACAGCTACATATACATGTATGAGGTGCTGGTCTGGATATTGCCCCATTGAGCAAACCACACGATAACTAAATAAGCCGATTAAATTTTGACCAAAACTACTGTCCTAATTATGCTGATGCTGACGTATTTTGCTGATATGCAAATAATAGAGGAATGGGCAATTTGGCACTCATTTCCGCTCTTGTGTATGGGAGCTAGTTTCGGCGAAGAGTTACATTTTAGTCTTTTTGTGACTAGGAACTGAATTGTTTTGTGATACTACAATGATCTTGGCGGTACACTGAATGTTAAACAATTTTCTAAAACCGTATTGACCATTAATCGATGGTATAGATAAAATCATAAATTCTTAGAAACTAAAATGGTGTAACTATACCCAAGCTCATCTTAGACAGGAGGACTAAAGCCCGCCACGAAAGTTTTCTAAAAATAACAAAGAAAAAAATGTTTTTCTGGAACTGCTACAAATTTGTATCTCTGTATCGATTTTATTGGCTATTTTCGGCAAGTTTAAGACTAAGAGAAACAAAAGCAATGAAATTGAAAGACGGATAGGTATTCTAAAGCGAATCAGTTATAAACTAAGAACGGAAACTAGGACTGAGCAGGTTCATATGGACATGATCGGAAGGAAATATGAAGAATCCTTTGCTTAGGATTAGATAGGAGTTGGGCGTTCCACTCAAGTCTACCGCATGATGGTTGATAAAACATAACTCATCATCAAGTTTTACCACCGGCTCCGGCTATCGGTAATGACCCCACTTACTTGCACCATGGTGTCACATTTGCAAGAAATGTCATTCATTACGAATTACTAGTTTACGCCGACGGAGAGTTTCCTGGCAAAGAAAGTTCTCCCGATACCGATTCTTCTTTGGTTTTAGCACCATAACTTCTTGAGCCCTTCAGCTCCCTGTCTGGTGCCATTTAGCCCTTTGGTTCCATTCTCGTTCCATTTCGCTCTATTTCCTCGATAAGTCATTCAGCTCCCGCTCTTACTTGTTCACGAACTACTCAGTCTAGTCCCCAACAATGGATCTAGCCTACTCCGAGCGGCAGATTTCCTCCGATACCTATGTTCATTTCCGTGAGCCATTTAGCTTCCCTCTTCGTTCCGATCTACTCGATCTAGTCCCCGGCGATGAACCTACGCCAACGGGCTAGCCAGTAGGTTCGGAGTCCATGCAGTGATTCCAGTTGGAGCGTGGCTTCCGGTTAACTGGCCCCGACGACCCTACCCGGTGCTACGTCACGTATTACTCAACTGATCCCCGGCGGTGGACCTAGTCTACACCGACGGAGAATTCCCTAGCGGCTAAATTTCTTTCGAAACCCGATTTGTGGCTTCACAGCGAATTTCTAGCCTATGGCGCTACTTTGTTGATTCCTTCGCCACTTCATGTGCAACTCGGAGAATATACTGGAAACCAGTCTATTGATAGCGTCCCGTATGCTCGTCGTGGAACATCTCTTCGACTATATTGTCAACTTTCCCAGCAGGCATACCCCAATGAAATTCTTCGAACCTATGGCATTCGAAGACCACGTGTTCCGGCGTCTCTTGCACGTTCGCACACTCCGGGCAAAGGGGTGACGAATCGTGTTCAAACCGCTGCAAGTACGTCCGAAAGCATCCGTGCTCTGACAAAAACTGCGCCAAATGGAAGTTCACCTCTCATGCTTCCTATGCACACAAGCCGATACATTTTAGATTATTCGGTGGGTCTACCTTCCTTTCTTCGCGTTGTCCCACACCTGCTGCCATTTAGCCAACGAGTCCTCTTGGGCCAGTCTCCTTGCATTACGTGCATTTCTCCGCTGGTATCATTATACGTCGTTAACCAGAGTGATGCAGATGGGGATCATTCCGGTGATACTGTCGCATACTGTCTCCGACGATATTGTTCTGTAAGCACTCGCGATTCGTACGGCCATCAGCCGGAATGTCCATTTCAGCTTTTCACGGTTCCGCTTGGTTGTCAGCGCCGCTCCCCAGGCAGGAACCCCATATCGGAATATCTATGACGAAACAGTAAATAGCGGACGACTCGTGCTGCTCCTCGTACCGCTGACGTTTGCCATGATGCTCGCTATTGCATTCGTTATCTTTGCTGCCTTTCTGCTGGCGTAATCGACGTTGTTGTTGAAGATCAACCGGTTGTCGATTACCACTCCCAATTGCTTCAGTGCACACTTCGATACAACCACGGGCCCTCCGACGTCGATCTACATCCGCTGAACCGCTTGGCAGTAGCTGACCAACAACACCTCCGTCTTGTGGTGAACTATTTGCAGCTTGACCCCGTTCATCCTGCTCTCGATCGCATCCATTGTCTCCGTCACCGACACATCCACTTCTTCAAGTGTCCCACTCTTCATCGTTAGTGACGCGTCGTCCGCGAAACTTACGGTTTTCACTTTCCTAGGCACCCACAGTGTTAAGACTCCATTATACATCCCGTTCCAATAAGTTGGACCAAGAATGGAGCCCCAAGGAACGCCCACTGTGACTCGTCTTGGCTTCTGCTCTTCGCTCGTCTTGTACAACAGTACTCGACTCGGGAAGTAGCTGATCAGGATCTGGCATAGATAGTCGGGAACCCTCATTCCATGCAATGTTGCAGCGAAGGCATCCCAGCTGGCTCTGTTGAACGCGTTCTTCACATCTATCGTGACCACAACGCAGTATCGATCTCTTCTTCGCTTCTGTTTAGATACCTTCTTGGTACTCTTGTGCGCGGTCCGAATTGCATCCATCCATCCATATTGGACAGCCGCGCTCACCTTCCGTGAATTTCGTCAACCTGTTAATGATGATTCTTTCCAGGAGTTTTCCGAGTGTATCCAGCAGACATATAGGTCTGTACGAGGCGGGATCGCCAGGTGGCTTCCCTGTCCTTGGAAGCAACACCAGCTTCTGAACCTTCCACGTATCGGGGAAGTTGCCTTCATTTAAACACTTCTGCAGCACTACCCTGAACATGTCCGGATATGCCAGGATCGCAGCTTTCAGCACCACGTTTGGTAATCCATCCGGACCGGGAGCTTTCTTTGATTTCATGCGCTTCGATGCTGTTTTTGCCGCATAGTGATAGGTCCCGTGATACTTTGCGAAGGAAACTACAGTGCGTGATCTGGTACACTTTTACTGGTGGACTGTATTTGTTCTGACCGAATATATAGAGAATATAGTGAACCGGCCGTCTCGTGACAGCTGAACTACGCGAAGACGAATGTAAAACTGACCCTGTTTGTTTGGCCTATACTGCTTTTAACTGTTCTGTTTCTACCTGCTTTATATAACGGACTCGACGATATGTAGTGACACATTTTATAATGAACACAGTTTTGTGTAGTGCGCATATGGCTCACACTGTATGTGTATGCAACTCGAATGAGTGACCGACAAACTATCTATCTGTATATAGAGGTTATACTGACGGTAAAGATAGAGATGTACAAAACTGAATAATTTCAGTGGTACGCGAATATGCTCATGTAGGACACGGTTCTGTTCTGGAAATGTATATTGAGCGTAAACAGATGTCTCTGCGAGCTCATCGTTAATCACTTGCCGATCGTCCGTGTTTGTTCCTTCTTCTTCGCTGTACGGTGGCCAGATAGTTGGATCGTGCTTCGGGAAGAGACCCTCGACGATTATCTTCAGCTTGCTGGAGAACGTTTCGGCTGGCGTCTTTAGGCTCTTCATTTTCGCCATCACATCCCGGTATGCGTCGTCCCAATGGTTGGCGTCTACTTCTCTTCACAGCTCCTTGTGACAATCTGACCTGCTAAGTCTGATCTCCCGTTTTAAAGTGGCTCTAGCTTCCCGAAGCGCTGCTTTGCGCTCTTCTCTATCTTGCTCCAATATTGCTCTCTGAGCCCGCCTTCTGGCTTTGAGACAACCAGCGCGTAGCGTACTAAGCATCTCGTTCAACTAGTAAGCTGGACGCCGTTTATTGCGTGGTTCCAGTTTCCGCGGCATTGTGGCATCACGCCTTCTTGATAGGTCAGCCGCATCCACGTTATCGGTCCCATCGTTCGGCCGAATTACCTCAACGAAGAGGTCTTTCTTAAACGTTATCGTCTTTCACTTTCGCTCACCGGTCATCCTTCTCCGTACTGCAGCATGGTTCCGTTGACCGATACGGTAGCGAATCGCCTGGTGGTCACTATGCGTATTCGTTTCGCATACTCTCCAGTGTATGTTTGCGATCAATGAAGGACTATAGAATGTGACGTTAATGATAGACTCCCTCCCGTCTCTCCAAAATGTACTAACAGTACCTTCATTGCACAATCGCTCGTTTAACTTCGCTAGAGCTTCCTGCAGTAGACACCCTCTTGTGTTGGTTACTCTACTGCCACCGCCAACGACTACCGACTTCCAACCGATCAACTGCTCGGATAACTGCTCCATCATTAGGCGTAACTGTTCTACTGTCCACTTTGGAGGAGCGTAACAGCTGCACACGAAGTCGCCGTTGATTTTGGCGATCACGAAGCCCTCATATGAGCGTTCAACAACTTCTTGAATGGGGAATCTGCCCATAACTTGTATCACAGCAGATGTGTATATGTATGTGTATGTGTGTATGTGTCAAAACATAGTCTCAAATGAAAGGTACAACCTTTCCATTGGCAAATATTGAATTTTTTTATCGGATTTCCGGTTTTGGAGTTACGGGTTGAAGAGTGCGACCACACACCAAATTCCCATATAAACTACCCTTGTGATGTCCAAATGATGCAATACATATTAAAATGTATGCAACATTACTTGGATTTACGGATCTAGATCACTAATGACCAATCGAAGTAGCTTTGACCACAATGGCCGCCTATGAGAGCCACACATACGAGCATTCCAAGAGTAGACGTCCAACTATTTCCACATCGAGGAGCACCGCGGCGAACACGATAACTCTTGATAAAATTGTCTGACATAGGAAATTCAATAGGATTTGTAAAGCTTAGACTTGTAGTTAGTCGATGAACCACAAAAAATAGAAAAAAAATCGAGTTTCGGAAAATGGCTTCATAAAAACTGAAAAATCTCAAATTTTACTGTAGAATTCGCTCACTTTCCTTCAAAATAATGGGGAGAAAAAAATTGTTCTTCAGTTTTCTGTGGTTCACCGACAGGCTACACATATCGTGCATTCTCATAAAAAAATCAAGTCAATTTGTTGATTAGTTTTTGAACTATCCTGTCCGCTAATTTGAAAAACCACATCTCACATCAAATTGCATTAGGGAAGAAACGCTGTAAAAATAATCCATTGGGTATTTTCTCCTCAAAATTTGGGTAGAAGTAGTTTAAAGTGTATTGTTTACACTGTATTTTTATCGCTGTCAGTTTTTCGAAAATTGTTGTTGATAGATTGAAATCAGCGTGTGTTAAGGGGGGCGTCTGGTGTAGTGGGGAAAAATCGACTTCTTTTTAATCCGCTTAATTGTTAGTATTGAACCTCTAGAATAGTCTCCCACAATCTCGGTGGCCACGTTGAATGTCTTTTGTTTTAAACAGCCATGTATACCTCGCGCGTATTTGCTATAACGCACGCAGATGTCAATCTATCGGCAAAATTTTTCGAAAAACTGACTGCGATAGAAATACAGTGTAAACAATACACTCCAAACTACTTCTACCCAAATTTTCAAGACAAGTTTTTCCCGTGATGCAAATTTGTGGAAAAAAATTCTCGAAACCGCGTTTTTAACGAATCGACCTGATTTTTTTTATGAGAATGCACAATATGTGTAGCTTGTCGATGAACCACAGACAACTCAATAAAAAAAATTATCCCTGCCATTTTAAAAAAAAATTAGCGAATTTTACAGAAAAATATGAGATTTTTCGGTTTTCATGAAGCCATTTTCCGAAACTCATACTTTTTTCTATTTTTTTTTTGGTTCATCGAGTGACAAGTCTAAGCTTTACAAATCTTATTGGATTTCCTGGGTGAGACAATTTTATCAAGAGTTATCGTGTTCGCCGCGGAGCTCCTCGACGTAGAAATGGTTGGACGTCTATTTTTTGAACGCTCGTTTTTTCGTGCTTTTTAACTTTCGGTTTGAGCACTTTACACCAGACGCCCCTCCCTCTCAAAATAGAACTCCTTTTCTTGCGGAATATCACGCTTGACTAGGGGAGCGCCAAAGGGAACACAATCAGTGTAACCGTTTTCGGAGCTAGCATCAATCCGACGTTAGTTTAGTCCTTTCTCTAAGCTAGTGTCCGATACTGATGAGACGAAGTCGAAACGCAAATTCCATAACTAATTTACTTCCAAACATACTATTCAGCTGAACCCAACCAATATTTTGCACAAAAAATAGAATTCGTGGGAATCGACTACTGGTTCGCTACCATATGCTGTTAGGCCACATACCATCCATATAACAATACTGAAACTTACACGAACTTTGCCCTCAAAGGTATTATTATTATTATTTTTCATTCTTTCTTCCGTTCTGCAGATGATCAATGAAGAAACTGAATGTATTTACTTCATCGGCTTCGGTTGGAACCAATTTCTAAGCCTTAATTCGGAATCAATTAATTTCACGGCAAAATCCGAAAATATGTTATATTATTTTGCCGACCGTAATCGATTGCTATTCGAACCTCTAGCTATCCATTCATCAAATACTTTATCCATGCAGTTAACCTTCAGTTCTTAGAATGTCAGTTTGACTCCCATCCCCACCCTTTCATCGAACCATGGAAATAGACTTATTCCACCCGAAGCCGTTCCGTTCCCAAGTGCCAAATGCCACATCATCGTTCGGTTATTGGGGTCTTCACCCCTTTCCACCGAATACTTTGATAGACTTCCTACAGTGTAACCGCCACCAGCCGACAAAGAACGACGAAGAAAAAGCCGTATCAAGTTTCTTTGCCGATTCCGGGGAAGATTACTCGGATGAGCGAGCAATTTTATCGTCACCTTTTCGCCACCCAACAGGGAAAAACTTTATCCTGCCCGGAATGTGAGCCATCGAAAAGTCATGCCCTAAATGGTTTATGCTAAATTATTTGATCAATACGGTATTAATTGAAAAGGGAGTCGATAAACAAAATGATTGATGATGACGAGGCACTTTGTACGGAAGACGTAAACAAACACTTTGTGGGGGCTTCTTTGTCTGGTGAAAGTGACTATGGGTGATTCGACAGGGGTTTTATTCTAATCTTGCTACATGTGCTCATTGTGAGTTGTGAATAGGCACTAAGCTCTTACCACTGTAATTATGACGAACGGTACAGTGACGTAGTTGGACATTGGGGGTCCAATTGAATGAAGAATGTTTCTAATTTATGTTTTATTAGAATGAGCATTTAACCCTACAACGTTTTGTGGGGTACATTCGTACCCCAGAACTAAAATCGCTCCGGATTATGTCTAATTTTCATTGGATTTATAAATAAATTGGATAGTTTTATTATAAAATTATTCGTAAACTATCCTGTTCAAAAATATTCGTGTTTTGTCTATTTTATTATGTATTATTTCGTTTTTTTATAGAACAAGTTTTTAAAACACGTCAAAATTCCCTTTTGTACTTAACATTGCCATAACTCCGGTAGTTTCTAACCGATTTTGAGCATCTATACGGCGTTGTGAAGATTGTTAAATTGCTTTTTGAAGACTTAGTCAATTATTCAAAAACTGGTCAAAAAGTGTATTTATTCCGATGCTTTTTTGAACACCAATCAATATGCAGTAACGGTGATAAAACAGGAAGGCGTCGAAGGGAGAAGTAGAGCCATATAAAAATTAAGAATGTTCTAGAGCCTGGGCTACCGAAGATGACGAATCGAGTGGTGCTTGGTGTATATTAAATACAAGTCATATTCACTAATATATTTTGCCTCTTTTATCCGCAAAAGCAAAAATACGATAACGATCCAAGCGCTTTTTCTAGTTACTTTGCTATAGTAATTTTTTATATCAAATAACAGATTCTATTGTTCAGCAATATTGAAGTTTATACAATTTCACACAAGTTTAACGCTTACTATGTATTGATTTTTTGCTTTTAAAAAAAGATATAATAAATTTTCCGAATCATGTACACATGACAAAACACTAACGTAAACGGTTTTGTGGGGTACATTTGTAGTCCAGATAAATTTGAAGCGGGCACTGTTAAGTTGGTCAAGTGAAACAAATAGGTTGCACCCGCTTTTATGGAACTTTAATGATCAAATTGATTTATGATATGGATTGCTTGCAGTGAAAATAAACCGTAACGGAATAACAGGGATTGCAAATAGCTCTGAGGTACAAACGTACCCCACAAAACCGTTCTAGGGTTAATTGAACATCCGAGATTATTCATATTTTCAAATTCGCTTCGACAAATAGAAAATAATTAAGGAAAAAGGCACAAGGGAAGAGGTGCCTTGCAGATGTGAATAGGATTTCATATGGCAGCGTGTTCGGGTCTTAAACACAACCTTATTTCAAAGCTTTGGATTTCAGAAGGCATCCTATCAACTTACACCTCTTGGAAACAATGTGCTCGGCTATGCTAGACTTGCCACCCCTCCGAATTTGGCCCGGAGACTCCGGTTTTTGAAGGCCATTTCCGGGTCTCCGAGTTTTACATGAATTTCACTGAATCTGGAGAGACAGCGGTATTTTTTTACTTTTATAGCACTAGATTTCAAACGAGCTTATCTGGTGTTCGCGCTAGCTGTTTGACAAAGAGGAGAACTGTGCTCCTTTGTTGGAACTTCCCTAGCGACTGTAGTGACGAATAACCGGATTCGTTGAGACCCGCGAAGAGTTCCGGAAGACACCAAAGTGTGCTTCTCACACTATGCCACTTTCCTATTCCTGTTCGCTCTGACGGAGAGCAATACTTGTTCGGGTTATCCTTCACAGCGAGAGTGGTTGGTGCTTTTGAATACTTTGCAGGTAACAGGGGAAGTAAAATTCTTCAAAATTAACGGACTAATGTGAATGGTACAGACAAGTGAAGATTATGCTTTGCCAAAACAAAGGTGAATATGAGTAAATTAGATAATTTTCAAAGCAGTGCTATTTTGATAACCTGACAAGTTACAAAGGAATAAAAAATGTTCAAACTTGTTTTTTTTGCAACTCAGATGGCAATGAAAATCGATAAAGGTACTCAAAAAAGTCTAGCGATCAATTTCATTAAAAATCTAAATTTTATCTGGTTATTTTACTTTTTTGAAGAAACAGTTGTTCGTATGGCATAGGTTGCTTCAGCAAAATTATTCGTTTGATTAAATTACATCGTAAAATTACCACAAATGAGTTACTAGCTTGTTTATTCATTATGCAAAAGGCTGTTTATCTTGATAATTAACAAAGTACGAACTTCCAATGCCATAACAACTACGACGCCTGCGAATGCCCGCTATCGCACTATACTCATTCGAAAGCTTTTAATTTTCTCTTTCATATGATCCCATGGTAATTTTGCGAAAAGTTGCGATAAGCAAAAAAAATTTAAAAAAAACTGCAAATGGAGACGCGTGGTACTTATTGATATCAAATTTAAATAATTATTTTTAAGCTAGAATAATGATATAAAGACATGCACAGCTTTCAAATAATATTGAGAGGATGATCCATGAAGTTTTTACAGGAGCACAAATGGGGAGCCGAGTGGAAAGATTAGTTACTTAGATGTCGATTGTATCCATTTCATGAAGCAGAAAATAAATTTTTAAATATATGAATAAATGTATTAATTTTTATCAACATTAAATAAAATTGTAGATGTATAAATTCTCGTTTGCCCAACCTTTTGTAGATAAATCGGCTCAGTATCTCAAAATAACCCAAGTGAAAAACACTGTTTGATAAAACACATGTGATGTGATGTGATATTAAGCCATAATCATTTCAATACTTTTCTAGTGGATGCGAGAAGACTTACGGTAGCCCCGAAATACTTTATCATAAAACATTTACTCAATTCCTGCAGCCAAAAAATCTATTTGAAGCTGTCACGTTGGAAAAAAATTTGAACCATGACGAAAACAAAATAATGCGTGAATGAAACTACTGATTAGTGAAGTTATTTCAAAAATTAGTTTAAGTCCAAAATAAATTCAACGTTCCAAAGTTATACAAAATCATCTTATTTGAAACATAAAGATATAACAATCATTTTAAAGCACCCTAATGAAATGGAAATTAACTCTTGAATATAAAACATAAATGCGGCGTACCAATATTAACAAAAAATTAAGAACCATAACGACAAAATAGTTGTTTTTAGCCTCCCTGTTTTCTAATATGTTTTAATATCAAAAAGAAATGTAATGTACAAACATAACTACTAACAAATATTAAATGCTTGAGCTTGTGCGACCACCCCTGGCTGCCACTTCGTTATCGATCGGGACTAGCTGAAGTTGCATAGGGAATCAGTAGATAATTATGCTTGGGAGTAGCGAAACATCTTTCAATGTGCAACTCCTGGTAATCCTAAAGTGTTTTTGATCAATACCGGCGCCGGCTAGGCCCGAACGTTGATCGCGGAAGGAAAGGGAAGGAATGGTTAGTCCGATACTTGCTTTTGTTAGAGGCCGTATATACTACTGCGCACTCCACAAGTATCCCGGGAGGAGGATATTTTGTTAGTAAGAGTATAGAAGTTAGATCTACTTCTTCTTTACCGACGCCAGAGAGGTGATTCCACTACCTGGACTAGATATCGATTCACCAATTTCATGGACCGGGGACCAACGGCTTTACTTCCCTTCCGAAGGAAGACATAACAGATTTTTTCACCTCAGAAAAATCTCAACGACCTCGGCTGGAATTGAACCCAGGCCAAAGAGTGGAAAGAGTGGCGGTCACGCTTACCACTCAACCACCGATGCCGTCATAACTACTAACAAATATTAAATGCTACGACAAAATAATTATTTTGAGCCACCCTAATGAGATGGGATTTTTTAATAGGTTTTAATATTAGAAACAAATTCAGCGTATGACCATTACCATTCAACAGTTTTATGAACGATTACATCAAAATATTTATTTTTGAGCCACCCTAACGAGCGAGAATTTCTTTTTTTTTGGCGTGTTTAAATATCAAAAACGAATTTAGTGTACAACAGTTCCTTTAAAAATAATTTATGAATCGCCTCGGCAAACAATTTTTTGAGTCACCCTAATGAACAGTAAATGTTTATTTTTAATGTATTTTGATATCAAAAACGAATTGTACGTACCAAAATTACATAAAACCGTCCTACTTCAACTGATAGGACAACGTTTTGACTTTAGTCCACCTTTTGCTCTAAGTCGGGCCACTGTGGCGCAGGTCAGTAAATATCTTCGGCTAAAAGATTCACCAGAGGTGGCAACCCTAGATATGTATAATAGACTGGTTCAGTTTGTGACTGTTTGCTCCACCAGGCTCTACTGATTCCTTTTACGGCCCTTAGTAATTGTGCAAATTTTGGTACCGATCGGGTGCGTCTACGGACCCTCCAAAAATTTCAAAGTTTATATGGAAATTAGTATGGAAAATCGGTTTAAATTTAAAATAAATTCTTAAAACATCACCTCATCAATCAGTTCATAAAAACACTATATATTTTAAAAGGTATTCTTCTACTGAATACATTCGTGGAACATTGCATGTTTGTGAAAATTCGCTGAGAAAAGTTATTAACTAGAGAAGCAGCATGACATCAAAAGAAATAGATTTATTATTGATCATAGCAACCTTGTTTGAATAGCTCCATCGTCATACAAGTGTAAACTAGGCTTACCACCTTCCGCTCCCGTAGGACAGATGCAGCTATTTAAACAGGGTTGTTACGATTAATAATAAAATCCACTTGTTTTGACGTCATGCTTCTTCTTTAGTTAATAACTTTTCTCAGCGAATTTTCACAAACTTGCAATGTTCCACGGATGTATTCAGTAGAAGAATACCTTTAGAAATATATAGTGTTCTCATGAATTGATTGATGAGGTGATTTTTAAGAATTTATTTTCAATTTAAACCGATTCTCTATACTAATTTCCATATAAACTTTGAAATTTTTGGAGGGTCCGTAGACGGAACCGATCGGTACCAAAATTTGTACAATTACTAAGGGCCATAAAAGGAATCAGTAGAGCCTGGTGGAGCTAAAAGTCAAAAATTGAACCAGTCTAATGTATAACTGCGTAAATATCGAAAGATCTATTATATATACTAATATATGTCAATAGATGCAAATCTCCATTCATAGATGGGCAAACATTACTAGCTTAAAAATCTACCACTGAAGTATAAGAATTGTTGATACATTAAATACGGACAAAATACAAGATTGGTCATTAGAGTGACAGGAAAAAAAATGACCCCTATCGGCCCATGCCTGAGTCGATTCCTAGTCCCACCAGGAGTACTTGCTCCAAATTTGAAGCAAATCGGACAAGTCTAGCTACTGGACCAACGTGCTGAAGTTTGTATGGGATTTTTCGACAATTTACATGGAGAAAACCAACTAACTCGCATTTTCGCCGCTAGGTGGCACTGTATGCATAGTATTGTCACTGTAAGTGAAAATAAGAAAGATCTTTTATTTGCCTACAACTTTCTCGAAGACTGCTAGTGAATCCGACTTTGTTAAAAGAAGTTATTAAACTTTTAACGAAGTGATATCTGAGTCAGTTTTGCATGGAGCCTAGCAGTGCATGGTTGTGTATCAGTACTTTATTCACACGAACTGAATATTTTTGTGAGATAATCATTAGGTTTAGGTCAATAGTATGTTCAGAAGATTTATAGTAAGTAATACGAGTCATGTTTTGGTTAGAAAATTTTAGTTCCACATTCTACCGCATAGAGGGCGCCAACACAAACTTTTCAACGGAAAGAGATAGAGATTAGGTATCTTCCACAAAGTTGGAGAACAGGCATTTTAAAATAATTCTTCCGAACATCTCGATATTCTATCTCACTTCTATGAAAAGATAGTGTTGGCGCCATCTATGCGGTAACAGGTGGAACTAAAATTTTCCAACCAAAACATAACTCGTATTATGTACTACAATTCTTCTGAACATACTATTCAGCTAAATCTAACCATTATCTCACAAAAATGTATAGTTGGTGGGAATCGAGTACCGATACACAACCATGCACTGCTAGGACCCATGCAAAACTGACTCAGACATCACTTCGTTAAAAGTTTAATAACTTCTTTTAACAAAGTCGGATTCACTAGCAGCCTTCGAGAAAGTTGTAGGCAGTTAAATTATCTTTCTTATTTTCACTTACAGTGATAATACTATGCATACAGTGTCACCTAGCGGCGAAAATACGAGTTAGTGGGTTTTCTTCATGTAAATTGTCAAAAAATCCCATACAAACTTCAGGCACCTTGGTCCGGTAGCTAGACTTGTCCGATTTACTTCAAATTTGGAGCAAGTACTTCTGGTGGGACTAGGAATCGACTCAGGGGTGGGCTGATTGAGTTTTCAAAAATTCATCATTTTTCTGGGCACTCTATTGGTCATACTATCATCAGCATCGCTTGTGTTCTAAATGATCTCGCTTGTGTTCTAAACGATCTCATCGCAAACGACTCGGGACAGTGAACGCCACAGTTTCGAGTGTAACTGATATTTACCGCTAGGGATAGATTTAATATCGTTGAAAATTACAAAATAATATTTCTATATTAGTATGGATTTTTTGGTACGGCAAGCAATCTGCAGCTGCGGCAAATGAGGTCAGGTTTATGTCAGCACATACCAAAAAGAGTGCCTTCACAAACGTCGATTACCTCTTTTAGACAACACTGTGGTGCTTCGTTGTTTTGGCCTGATTTTACGTCGTGCCGTTATGCAAAATCAGTGCCTGACTTGTATACAGTCATCAAAATAAATGTTGTGCCCAAACACTGCAATACACCAAACTGCTCAGAACTTCAGTAAATCGAAAGAAGTGGTTTTAAAACTAAAAAGTGTCTAATATACCAGAAATACACATGATATAAACTACATCAATACCACTCAGTTTGATGCGTTTTACTTCGGATTTAGCTAACTGAAATCAGAAGTGCATGTACCAATGATTCGTTCGTCTATTTCGTTTGACTTTGTATTATAATAGTGCTGATAGAACACTATGACAATCTACGAAAACCGGGTAACAATATGCCAACTGTTAAAATTAACGAATCTATCAATTTTTATTGATCTATACACCCAAAACGTACCCGGTAAGATTCGCTTACATTAATGCAATAAATACGTGCGAAAATTGCAAGCGTTCTTGTAATGTGCAAAAGTTGCAAGAAGCTTCCTTGCATGTAATGCAAAAAACCAGAGAAAACGAATTTTGCCTATGTATTAACGATGTATGTGTGTTGGTGACCAATGTGCGTTAGATAAAAAAGACCGCTCGCGTTGAAAAACGAGCCATGCACGAACAGATACTAACCAATACTTTATCCATCAAACATGCTATCAGATAGTCAAGAGTAGATAAATGTCATATATAAACATTTAGATGATTTCACGATTAGTGAAAAAAGTAAAGGACGTATCCAGACTTGAACTCGCGTCCTTGCGCATCGTAGCACAGGCTATAAGCACTAACCTTCTCTTACGTATATGAACAGAGCGTTAAAACTCGTACAATCTGCACATACGGAATTCGATGCTGTCTCGTGTGTAATGAATGAGCTACAATACTGCGTTTGCATATAGCTAGAGATGAAGTGACTGTATACGCTTGCAAAAAATGCAAGCGGCTTCAACTGCAAAATTGCAAGCGATGCAAACATTGTTTGCAAGTGATTGTCGCTTGCAATTATTGCATGAGATTTTTGTTTTGGGTGTATTTTTAAACTACGGCTTAAAAAAGAGTTATTCTTAACATTATAAACGTGAGCAGTACCACGTTCCTGATGTGATGAAACTGGATATAATATGGCTTCAGAAAAGTAATATTTCAGTGAACATTCTACACTTCACGACCAGAAAGCTTTGAAATCAATTTCAGAGCAGCGTGAACTCAGTGCACTAGCGCGACTTCCGAAAGGATATTAACATTACATACTGCTTTGATCTTTGAAAATAGGACCCTCAAAAAAATGGTCTAACGTATCAGAAATAATTATTTACTTTATGAATATTTATTTTTCTAACCATTATGATTTCTTAAACTAGGTTCACCATTATTGTATATATCGTGAATAATTCTAAACATCGAAATTTAGAAGAGGGTTAACCACCTAAACGATAAAAGCGATTGGTTTTGAAATCATGGTAATAAAATTGTTCATCAACATTATATTTCAATCTTTGCCCTACTAATCCAAGTTGAAGAAGCTATTTGTCATTCAAACAAGCGACAAATAATATGGCGGAACATACTGTCGAAATGTTTGCCAAACATTTCTTCTCCCGGCTTCTCTTCACCTTCAAGTACCAACCCTCCTGATGGAAGCAGACAAGATAGAGTCAAAGTGCCTGCAAAAGTAGCAGGAAAAGAATAAAAGTTATCCAAATACCGTAATTGAATTGACTCTCAGTTCACGAAGCAATCTTCCCGCCCGCATCCAAAACCAGTGACGAACAGAAGCTGTTTCTCCGTGGCCAAACGAATGCTACACTCCTGAACGTCCCTCTGCGAACAAATGAGCCAAATTGTTTCGCTTCATTTCCTCCCAAGAATGGCGAAACTTGTTACCATTATCGTTATATCGGCATCATCATTAACATCGTCATTATTCGAGCATTTGAACTTCTCGGTCGCAAACTGACACCATGCTCCGCCCGGCGAGCTAGGGAAAACAATTCTGCTGATGCCATCGTCAACTTCCCGTCCGGGAGGGAAACCGTATTGAGCCTTCGTCGCCTCTAATTGTTTGTTTATTCTGCCATTTCATTTTATTTGATTAATAATTTTCCACCTGAATAGAGCCTTTGTGTATCGGTAGCAGGTTGTACCCTGTTTGCTAATTGTCAGTTTTGCTTGCTTTCTCATCCCCGTTCTTTCAGTTATTACGCATCGACACTTTTCGGCCCGATCCAGCAGCAACCCAACTCCCCACCGAGGCCCCTGAAGCGACAGCGATTGATGGGTCCAAGCCGGCTGGCACTGACAGGTAAGCTGAATGGTGCCGGTATGATGGCCGTGCCCCAGGGTCCACCCCAGCAGCAAGTACAGCACCCAACCCAGCAGCAGCTTCAGCTGGCCGCGGTAGCAGCAGCAACAAGTCCGTCGGCAGCGGCGGTTGCTGCTGCAGCTGCCGGCCTTGGTGGATACTATGGCAGCGCAAGCGGGGTGTTGACTGCCAACGGTCTCAGCAATGGGTGCATCTCTACCAATGGGTACATCAACAACAACAACAATGGCTACGTGCTCAACGGTGATGTCAACGGAACCATGTCCAGCTACACCAACGGACAGCATGTCGTTGGGCCGTTCAAGGTTTACAGTAAGTACTTCGAATAGTTTTGTTGTTCTAATTTTTTGGAATAATGTACGGGAAACAATTGAAATAGATGTTTTGAATTTTTGAATTAGGAAATTATTAATTGTTTACCTCTATCCAATCGTCAATAACTGAAAGAATTTTTTGGATCCACCCCGCCTTTCGAAGGTCCACTGCAGTATCTCGCCAGATGGCCGAATTCTTGTAACTTGAAGCCAGTGGTGCAAATTTTCATTTTCAAATGCCAACTTTCAGCTCAATCAAACCCAACCATGTCTCAAATTCAAAGCCTCCCTTAATCATTCACTTTCAAGTTGGCGGAATCTTCATAACCAAACCGTACGTCTTCGTTTCAAATTGATGCTTTATCATTCACCAACCAAAGTTGTCATCTGCTCTGTAGAGGCCAGTCTAGGTTAAATATTGACATATTTTGCGTTTTCAAGCTTACATGAACAATAAGAAGTGTGTTAAGAGTAGTTTTGCTTGAAAAACCTCGTCAATATCCCAGTACAGAGATATTCATAGGGTCAATGAAATCGAAAATGAATGGAAAATGATTGAGCAGCTCGGCTGTTTGAATGAATGATGCAAACGAAAAACGGCGAATTGAACATAGTAGGGCATGATTTGATATTTGTTCTTCCTTCAAGTTCAAAACAACCTGGTGAAAATTTGCAGCTCTGCTTGAAGCACATTTCCGGTCGCTGAGAGACACTCAGTGAACACACCGACCAGCCAACTTTGATCTTCTCGGTTCAAAGTGCCTTGTTTGCTGCTTCGGCTAGAAGCCTAGCCGAAGTCGTTTGCGTGCGGAAAGGTCCTTTTCTCATTCGGCTCGCCATCTGCACTTCTCCCAGTTCGCGCAGTTCTTTCAGAGCGTCTTGGCTTTCTTGGTGTTCTTTTTTAAGTAGAGCTGTTTGACTTCGAATTCTTCTTCAATTCCAGGATCATATCTCTGATGCGGGTGCGCCTGATTTTCTTAACATCTGAGCCCAGCTCCTTGAGTGCCGGGTTTATCAGAATTGTGCGCAGCACCTTCACGTGCGAATCATCAATAGCATTTATGTCCCTTGAAGAGCTTTCACTTTACGGAACTTAATTTTGTTGTTCGCCTTCTGTCTTGTGCTGCCGACGACTTCTCATTGGGTGTTTTACCCACGTTAGTGGCTCCTTTGTTCACTACGCGTACCACGGTGCCGGGAGCCTCCTTGTGTTTCTTGCAACCTTCTGATCTGGTCTGATTCTAAATGGGATTGTGCGATTCTTGGTAAATCTTCGCAGGGCAGCTCTCTTGAAAGTCCTCAGCCATCGCATCGTACTCGTTTGGAATTAGAAATCAGGAATGATTAGTTTTACTAAGGGAAATCGAGATATACTGCTAATAGAAATGATTTGTAGTAACGTGCCTGACCTATTTGGGTAGCTGTCAAGAAGCCTAACCACACCTAAGTCGGAAAGTTCGGAAGCCGGGTAAAGTTATGCTTTGCCGGAAGATTTGCATGATTCTAGTACAACGATATCATCAACTGTTTTTTCATCTTCGGGAATAGCAAAAACCCAGCTGCAGATTGCGTCAACATATTCCATGTAAAGAGCGTAATCAGGTGGAACGTACAACGAATACAAGCAGTACCCGATCAAGCCGCGATTAACTACTACTAATACACCACTTCCTGTGGATTTTCGCCCATTGCTAGAGTCACAACGAAAAATCTCATATCCAGCATCGAACATTTGCCTGGAAAGCGTGCAATCGTTTAAGGGGTTATATACAATGTTGTGGCGAAAAAGTGAGCTAAGTTCGTGATTTTTTAAAAGTGTTTTATTTATTTTTATTTTTTTTAAATTTTATTTGAAAAAACGAATAACAGTTCGTTAGTAGTGCTATCGAAGTTCGAAAAAAACAGATTGAATTAAAAAAATATTCAAGGTTGGTGAAGTTATGGCCTGTCCCCCGAAACGTGTTTTTTGGCAGAGGTTTGCGGTGAACACTCTCCAAGCCGAATCGCTCAAAAGAAATCAAAAAAGTAAAAAGATTATTGAAGAAAAATGGATTGTGGTGTACTTGAACGGATCGGTTTCCCAAAAAAAAAAAATTTCCGGTAAAAAATAATGTTGACCAAAAAATTTAGTTTTTTGGCGTTTAAAATTTTAAACAAAAATTCATTGCGAACAATTGCAAATTATTAGATGAAAAAGGAACCGTTCAAGTACACGAGAATATTAATACAAACAATTCGAAATAAAACTTATGAAGATCGGATAAATAGTTTTTAAGATATCACGTTCACCACAACGGTACTTTTCAAAAAACATAGTTCCGAGATAATTGCGTTTGAAGTTTTGTGTTAACTTCATTCGTGGAAGAACCTGCGCGCTACGAACAGCTGTCGTTTGAAATCTGGTGCTCCGATCTGGATGAAATTTCGCACAAAAGTATGTATTTTCAGAATATTCAATATTTTTTTCGGTTTTTTGAGTTCCAACTTTGTATACAGGGTGTTTGGTTCATGGTTAGGAACCTCTCGAGGGATGATTGACTGTCTTATTTGGAGGAAAAAATCGTTCTACACATACCATCAAATCTCAACCATTGCTAAGTTATTTAACTTTTTGTGTTAAAAACTTAGTTGCCTTAAAATAGCTCTAACTCAAAAAGTATACTTTATATTTCAATTCTTTTCGATTCATTGAATAGGTGAAAAAATTTCCCATTGAATTATGTCCTCACATGTTTCAGTTAATTAGGTTAAGTAACCTTTTCACAGTAATTTTTCTTTAGAATTAAACAATTTTGATCGATTTTTCGTTCATTTCGGAACTATGTTTTTTGAAAAGTACTGTTGTGGTGAACGTGATATCTCAAAAACTATTTATGCGATCTTCATAAGTTTTATTTTGAATTGTTTGTATTAATATTCTCGTGGCTTGAACGGTTCCTTTTTCATCTAATAATTTGCAATTGTTCGCAATGAATTTTTGTTTAAAATTTTAAACGCCAAAAAACTAAATTTTTTGGTCAACATTATTTTTTACCGGAAATTTTTTTTTGGGAAACCGATCCGTTCAAGTACACCACAATCCATTTTTCTTCAATAATCTTTTTACTTTTTTGATTTCTTTTGAGCGGTTCGGCTTGGAGAGTGTTCACCGCAAACCTCTGTCAAAAACATGTTTCGGGGGATAGGCCATAACTTCACCAACCTTGAATATTTTTTTAATTCAATCTGTTTTTTTCGAACTTCGATAGTACTACTAACGAACTGTCTTTCGCTTTTTCAAATAAAATTAAAAAATAAATAAATAAAGCACTTAAAAAATCACGAACTTAGCTCACTTTTTCGCCACAACTTTATATATAATATTTCATTTCATTTCATTTTATTGAAAAATGTATGGCACTTATTGTATCTTTTCTTATTTTTATTCGAAAGCCAGAAAAATTTTGCAGAGGAAGATGTTCTTATATCTTTCAGTTAAGTGCATTTAGTATTCTTTTAGAAGTAAATTAGTTTAAAGTTTGTGTTATTTTTAGCATTTTCGTTAATTTACTCAAAAAAGTAAATAATACAGATCACCATTATTATCATCAAAATAATGTATCTCAGCAAGTTTTACAATTCTTTCTGTGACTCCATTCAATTATCTCTTTTAATTTCGAAGCAAAATCAATTTTATCACTTCGCTTCATATGCAAAAACAACGATTTCGAACCCACTACTTTGGCGGTGAGGTCATCCTGTGTTAACTATTAAATTGCACCGAAATGAAAAGCGACATGGATAAAGTGTCAAACAACAAGTTATAGAGAATATTATGGGACACCAAATGAACAATAGTAACGATAAATTTAGTTAAATAATAATTAGAATAATTACAAAACTCTCGAAAAACGCTAATTTTGAGATATTTTACTAGTAAAAAGTCATTCAGTACACTTAACTAAAGGATATTTGTACATACATCAAAGGAAATTTTCTCAGATTTCCAACGAAGCCTTAGAAATAACGATAAAAAGCATATTTTTTAGATTAGAGTCTTTTAAATACTTGCAAGTCAATTACAGGAAAAATTTAGTAATGAAATTACAAATAAACGAGAAGAGATAGGAAGGGATCATCCATAAATGACGTAGCATTATATGGGGGAGGGGGGAGTTTTGTATTTTGTGATGATGTGTGACGACAGGGGGGGGGGGGTAGGGGGTCATGTCGTGCTACGTAGCTTTTTTAAAGGGGAATAGCATAGAATTTAAAAAAAAAATTACGGGGAAAAGGGGGGGGGGCAGAGTTACCGTCAAGCTACGTAATTACCAGGGGGGGTATTTAGAGGTTTGTGACGAAATGCTACGATGGGGGAGGGGGGTGTTAAAAATCACTCAAAAAATGCTACGTCATTTATGGATCATCCCGAATATGATGTTGAAGAACAAATTATGAATCGTCCTAAAATTCAACTTTTGGATAATAGATATTGCTATAATCATAATTCATTATTTTGAGAAAATTAACAAAAACATCATCAAAAACGCCAACTTTTAATTACTTTACAACTTAATGGTGAGTAAAGCTAATTAACTGAAATATGATATGAGAACACCATTCAATAGAATATCTTCTCACCTTTCCAATAGAACTAAAAGATTTAAAATACGAAGTATACTTTTCGAGTTAGAGGTATTTTAAGATAAATAAGTTTTTTACACGAAAAGTTCAATAACTCTGTAACGGTTGAGATTTGATAGTATGTGTAGAACGATTTATTTCTCCAAATATTACATTCAATCATCCCTCGAGAGGTTCTTAATCATGAACCAAACACCCTGTATAACCCCTTAACTACATTTCGAAGAAGCCATTGATATAAAGACTCTTATCGTGGACTGTAAGGCGATACTCCTCAATGGTTGAATTGATACAAATATATTGGAATTGAAATAGACAAACAAACAAAATGGCGAAATTGACCACGCAATATTTGGTCTGGCATGCAATTTGCAGTTGCGGCAAACGAAGTTAAATTTGCGTCACACCCGAGATTTGAACCAAGTAATTTACCTCAAAAGGTGCCTTCAAAACGTGAACTATATTTTCTTAGACAGCACTGTGGTGTTTTAGTCTAATTCAATTTCCATGTTAAATCAGTTTTGGAGTAATATCGAGCAGTTTCGGTCAATCTGGTACTCCCCATTACGTCAAACCGCCTGAAACTCCGTTAAATCGATAAATACTGCACCTTTATGAAACAGTAGCTAAAAATCAGAGAAACAGCAGATATTACCCAAGTAACCATAAGCATTAAGCCATTGCAATATTGGCTGTACATTTGCACGAATGTTGCATTGAAACTGCATTATGGCTCTATATTATCATCATTAACCCTTTCATGTCCAACATTTTCTAGTGTATGTAGGGTTTCAAAACTATTTTTCCTTGAAATCGGTGGAATCAAGAAACACGAAAAGCCTTGTTCCATAAAGATAGGTGCTTCCCTCGCAGTACTAGAAGCTGCTCAATTTTTACCTTCCAATGCTCAATACAATTCTCCTAGATTCCAACTGCGTGGAAAACGTAGCCAAAGACAGTCTAAATTGATAAGTTTTATCAATTTTCAATAATATTGCAACATAGCGAAGATATATAAAAAAAATCATTTTCCGTCGTCAACGTAAATTGTTCCTGGCAGCATTGCTCCATCGGAATCCAATCAGACTAATTGCAATAACTTCAGTTCTATAATTGATACTTCTAATTATTAATACTCAAATGAAAGGCAACAGTCTCATTAAATGATTAAATTTTATTAGCCTTACTTGTTTTTGTGAGAGAATCTTGCCTCAATCAAATTTTTTTAAAGAAGTTGTTGTCCACAAACAACATGGGCATGAAGGGGTTAATGCACAGTCGAAATATAGTATTATAGCTTGCTCTTTTCACGTACATAAAGCTGATATGACGCGTACATGTTTCAATGATCTTTAAAGCATGTATGCTTTACATGTGCATTATTAGTAGTTCATTGACCCATGTTGTCTAGGAAAGATAAAATAATAATTAACGTAGTTCGAGGGTGTAACCCCGGGGGTACCTAGCGACCAAAAGTGGGAAACCCACAATTCACACGACCTTACCATATCTTTCGTTGCATGGAATCTAGCGCTTTATTTGATCATTTCATAGTAGTTCGGAATTCAGTCACTAGGGCGACAATGTTATCATCTTTTAATGGAATGGGATAGAAATATGGTGTCTATGATAAAGTCGTATGTCAGGTCGATAAAGTCGTATGAATTTTTAATAAATCTGTTGTAGACACTAACTTTGTACGTCATACATGTTTTGAAATATGGCACATTCTTAGAAACATAATCTGTAAGTTTTTTTTAACCAAAACATGCTCTATCTCTAGAGGACGTACAAAGTTTGCATCTTTATAAAATATATTTAAAATGATAGGACCTGACACTTTCTCGAAGATACCACATTTCTATCTAGCTTTATTAAAAAGTTGATAACAGCGAACCCCTAGCGACTGAACTCCGAACTAATATGCTTCAACCAAATAAAACACTAGGTGCCATACAGCAACTTTTCCGAAGACACCATAACTCTATAACGAAAGACAAAAATTGATTCCACGTATTTTTAATTTTCCGACCACAATGCACCATTTTCTATTGATCCGTTATTGCTCGGTCAATTTTCAATGTAGAGACATGACACTTTCACTGATATTTTCGAAAAATTCAATTTTCAAATTTCTCAAATGACAGTGTATGTGGATTACTTAGAACCAGTGCTGTGCAATCTCACGATGGTCTTTGAATTGTGACGGTAAATATGAAGTGACCGTATCACCACAAAATAACCGTTATTTCATTTCCATTTTCCTCGGATAGAGTTTCTGTTAACTATCTCTCACAGAAGCCGTGCGAGAGAGAACGCATTGAAATGATAGAGAGATTGAGTACCATTTATTTTGTACTAGCTAATACCCATCGCGCGTTGCTACGACTTTCAACGAAATAGGAGAAAAACACAATTTGTTCCGAAACGCCATCTAGCGGGCAGATAATTTCCAACCAATAGCACACAAACACGCTCCATAACGAATGCCTACTATGTGTAAATTTTGACAGTAATCGACGGTTATATATATATATATATATATATATATATATATATATATATATATATATATATATATATATATATATATATATATATATATATATATATATATATATATATATATATATATATATATATATATATATATATAGGGTGATGAGCCTATTTGCGCCATGTTTCTATTATCACCCTACCCATTTGAAGCCGTTGGTTAGAGCAGTGTCTGCCATCTTTGTTCAACGCATTGAGTCAAATGGTAGCGCAACAATAGGGGCACTCGATTCGAGTTTTCATTGTGCTCAAACACAAGAAATTTACTGTTTTCAACGCATTTGTGTTATTATATTGGTTCTTAACAACGAAGCAAAGCGGTTGATGTCAATTTTTACGCATTCCATTGATTGTAAGGCAAGAAATTACCGAATTAGTGAGGCACTTTGCTTAGTATGGTGAAAATAGGCTCATCATATATATATATATATATATATATATATATATATATATATATATATATATATATATATATATATATATATATATATATATATATATATATATATATATATATATATATATATATATATATATATATATATATATATATATATATATATATATATATATATGTGTATATATATATATATATATATATATATATATATATATATATATATATATATATATATATATATATATATATATATATATATATATATATATATATATATATATATATATATATATATATATATATATATATATAGATAGATAGATAGATAGATAGATAGATAGATAGATTGGTAAGGTAAACAAAATACTATCAGTGTATTGTATTTAGGCAGCATGCGGTGCTTTGTTGATTTTTGCTCCACCTTTCAGTTTCTTTTATGCATAGTTATTTATGTGAAACCGCCTGTTTGTTAATTTTAGCTCGTTATTTGTAATAAGATGACCGTCATAACCGTACTTATATTGTTGATAAAACGGCGGTCAATTTCCCTTCCTCTCAATAATGATTCCAATGAGTGAGAGATTCAGAAGAGAACCGTCTGACTGTTTTCAATTCATTGGAATGAGAACCGTAACTCAATACGCATCGCTTACTGCTTTAACTGCTAACCGTTTCATTCTCTTTTGTCTAGCAGGTTTGCCATCAGTACCGTGATGGAGCTCAGCTAGGGTTCGTCGCGGTGCGGATGTGGGCGGTAAATGGATTGTCCGCACCGCAACCGCAAAAAAATAATGAAACCGCACCGCTTACCGCAACCGCACTTTATTTACCGCACCGCACCGCGCGGTAATGCGGTAAATGCGGTAAAATTTTTATATTTTTAAAAAATAGTGTTGGAAAATTGTTCATTTGTGTAACAGTATATGATAAAATGTTATTTTTATTCACACGAAATTTAACTTTAAGAGACTCCTCAGAATGTAATGTTTATGAAAAAATCAACTTTTGCATTTTCTTTTAATAAAATTCCGTACATTTTAAGGTAAACATTATACATTCAAAAACGTTCTACTGCAGTAATAGGAAAACTTTTATTTTAGCAACCCTTCAGTTAATTGAAAAATGTGGAATAAAAATGTAATAAGAAATGAAGTTGCATATTTTTTTACTTAAATTTTCATATTTTCAATGCTTTTGACATATGAAAATAAAATGTATGATTTTCGCATTAACGTAGTAAACCCACCTTTCATTCTTAAAGGAATTTCACCAACAAAAATTTAAAGTCGAAATACCTATACTTCTATATAATAGCGCATATATTCCAATACAGTGAAATAAAAACATATTGTATTTTATCAATAAGAACGACGCCATATTTGACGAAAAAATTGCTCTATACATTACATCTAGTCAGGTGTCCGGTCTGAACCGGTACAGAATTATTGAACATTAGAAAAACTGCAAAAATGTATGATTTGTAGCAAACAGCAGAAATGATTTTTAAAAATAGGGGGCTTTACGGACAATATATCTCAAAACTCTAACTTCCGCATTCTTCAAGAAACAGATGTATTCTCATTCAAAAACTAAGATTGCTCCCTTTAAAAATGTATGAAGTGTAATTTTCTAAAGGCTAGTTCTAAAGTTCTAGCATTTAATGTATTTTCCTCTAATATTTTGCCAATAAGCCAAAGGCAAAAACTTCAATTGCAGTGAACGGGAGTCAAACTATGTGGTATTTGGCAAAAAAGCGTCAAAAAAGCTACAACATAGTCTTAACTGAAAAATATTAGGACTTAATTTGGTAGAAAATTATAGTAAATTGGAATGGAAGTACGCGAAAAAAAGTTATGTAGCATACTTTTTGAGAAAGAGTCCATTAAAATTGACCGTAGAAAAATTCACATTGAATTTACACAGCAATCAAAGAAGATAGAAATACGATGCTGATGAACGAATGATAGAATAATCATCCAAATTTGGACCCCTCCTTATTTTGGACGCTTTCATACATTTGTATCCTTTACTGCCAATTATTGCAAATTCGTTTGGTTTGACGAAGATAATTATATTCTTTGGGTTATCTTTAAGTCCCAGCATAATTAATTCATCTCTAATTCCTTTAAATTAGTCAAAATTCGCAATTGAAAAATTGATATCGAAAACGATTCATAATTCCACGATTACCAACAGAAATCGGGAGAAGTGATGCACTTTTATATTGGATTTAAGAGTACAAATTTATTGTTTTTAAATGATCTAATAGTTTCGTCTCTATTTGGATCTTGCATTTTATGTATTTGAAATGGTTAGTTTGTGAATTTTTACTTAGAAGTATCAAATAACTAGTCCAAAATATGTCGTAAAAATAATAGCTTCAAAATATTTCGGACACAGCGAGATTTTCTTTTGTAATAGCAGTCTGTTTATCAATTTAGAATAATCAAAATTATCACTTTATCAATTATTTTATTGCGGTGCGGTTGCGGTAAAACCACGCGGTAAAAACTCTTTCCCGCACCGCATCTGCGGGAAAAAGTGTCTCACCGCACCGCAGATTTTGCGGTGCGGGTGCGGTAAATACCGCGCGGTTGCGGTAATTACCGCAACCGCGACGAACCATAAGCTCAGCACTGCTTAGAACTATTAAAAATGCAAAAATGACAATTTTGGAAAAAAAAATGAGGGTTAGCCTCTTTTGGACGAGAGTCATTCATTTTATTTTAATATTTGTCCTTTTTGTTTATCATACCGAAAGGAAACATAAGAAACGGTTTCAAAACCACTGCGGAAAAAGACAGCCAATTGAAGCTTTCTAATAGCATGAATAGTGCTAATACCAGGTTTTCAAATTTGACATTTGTACATAATAGCATTTGTACCGCAAAAACGGGCTGTCATTCTCTGCACAGTGGTAGCATAATATTTCGTCTTTTCTGACATTATACTAGCATTATATTAGTATATAGGGCTTAACCCAAGTAACATTGAAAGTTTTATAGCACACTACAAGAGCAGTCTAAGTTTTAAGAGCTCTTTCATGGGAGCCATAAAACTTCAATTGTTATTTGGGAATGGCTCTTTAAGACTGTGCTGTACGTAGATTTAAAGCAGGCTACGTTATAATGTTTATTGGTTACTTGGGTACTTGTACAAAAGTTAAGGTGGAGAATAAACCTAACGCAACCAAACATCCAGAACTGTTTTTATATATTGCCTATCATAACTAGAATCTATTTCTTAATTTGTATAATAAATTAACTTATGTCAATGTTTTCTGCCTAGTGCAATAATTTCGTTGACTTGTTTAACCGTTGTGTATCCGACGCGGTACCCGGGTACCTTTTTAGGTTTCAATTAATGAAATTTCCATGTTTTATCCATAGCTGGAACTCGAAACTTTGCGACATCTTAGAACTTCACTAAGTCAAGCTTTTGGGTTAATAATATTATTCATATAGTAAGGGGGGGGGGGGGGAGTGAGGAGGGGCTCCTGAATTTTTTTACTACGTAACAGGCCGACGTGGGTACCCGGGTACCCACAAAAGTGAAATACTAATAACTACGGTAACTTCCAACCGATTTTGATACTTTTTGGTGTTTTGGATTCGGGAACTCATCCACTTTTAGACTTGGTAAAAATGAATCGGGTTACTTCATTCGGTTCCCTGGAATCCGGATTTCCGGAAGCAGGTTCCAGTACTGGGATACTATTTGTGAACTTCATTGGAATACTAGCAATATGGGTATCAAAATTCTTGGAATTGCATCAGTAGGCTGTATCTCGTGGTTTTGGAACCATTTGGTGCTTTGACCCCGGAACGGACATTCCGGAGCAGGTTCCCGTGGGGCCGTGAGTGGCCATTCCATTCCAATTCCATTTTTTAAATTGCCGTAGGGTCCCGTAACAATAAATAACAGACTTCCGAGACAATTTGAAGAGTTTTGATACTCATATTGCTAGGACATTATTAAAATTTACAAACCATACCCTAGTACTGGAACTCTACCCCGGAAAATCCGGATTACCAAGCACCAGATCCATTCATCCGGTTCAACTTTACAGAATCAAGAATGCACGAGTTTCTGAATCCAAAACATCTAAAAGTGTCCAAATCGGTTAAAAGAAGCCATAGTTATGAGCATTTCAAATTGTGGGTACCCGGGTACCCACGTTGGCCTGTTAAAGGTGTTTTTTTTGTTGGGCACATAACTGTTAAGCATCATGGGAACTTTTGGAAAATTGTAGGTATTGGATCTTGTAACTGATATCTTTGTCGAGGTCCCATTGGAACCGGAAGTGCAAGTGTATTGAATGTAGAATGTGTGTCGCCGTAACTTATAATTTGTCTTGTTATCAATGCTTATACTGAGGTTTTGAATATACAAAAGTTTGTTGCAGTTTTCTTAGTACCCACACTGCAGACTGAAGATTGATTTTAAGGTTTGCCAAAGCGCGGGACCAGGGTTACCATATTCACAGATTTTTCTGTAATGTTACAGATTTTTTTTCGCAGATTTTTTTTGTTACAGATTTTTTTTGGTCACAGATTCTTTTTCACAGTTTTTTGGCATTTAGACGAAAATTTAAGAGATTTCCACAAATTTACGGAAATGTTGCGATTTTCTACAGATTTTTTAGAAATTAAAACAGGTTTCCACATTTTTTTCAATTTTAATCATCACAGTGACATTTAAAAAATATTGTTTTGACAAAAACACATTTCAATGTGGCATCCCTGCGCGGGACCCTCAAAGTTCTGGGACTCCTGGCTTTAGCCCAGTGTGCCCATGCGTAAAGACGGTAATGCTTTTCAACTCCTCACCTAGAGATGAAATAAAATAATGTCAAAGAAAATTTTTCTACTGAGGTTTTTTTGTAGAATAAGACAATCACTTGCAAAACAACCAACACCACTCAGCTGATTGGAACAACTAACAACAAAATTAACTATTAATGCGAACTTGTTAGGAATTAATTCCTTCTAGGAATAGCTCTGCGCAATCCGAAAAGTTTGTTGAAACTGCACTTTAAAAATCACCTCCATAATAGAGCTCGTTGCTACCGGAAAGAGATTATCTTATTTTCTTGCACTCGCTGGCCGCTGTCCTAACGGAGTTGTTCAATGTCCCCCTCACTAACTACGAAAAGGTCGTCCTGTCCTTCCACTTCAGTTCGTCGGTTAGAGTCGTTTCCACAAGTCTCGAGAGCTCCAGAGGCGATGAAGCGAATAGTTAGCCCAAGCAGCATAATTATGAATGTAAATTCAATGAATTGAAAATGAGAACATGTTCGCTTTTCTCTTCGACAGGACAGGACAACCGACGAAACGACGGCAACGACAACGAAAAGTTTCCGCACTTTCCCGCGCGGGCCGTGTTCTTTCCCTTTCGGCACGAGGCCACCGCGGTAGGAGTGGTATTTCGAGGAGTGATTGTTCCTGAAGGATGCTGTCATGTCTTGTTTTGTGGGTAATGGGAAAGGAGTTTGAAGACGGTGAAGATTTTTGAACGGAAAGTTTGAGTGCACAACACTCCTCAATTTCAAGAGTCTTACTCTCTTTCGGAATGCCTTCATCCCAGAGGCAATCAATTTCCAAAGCGGATGAGCGTGGGTTATATTTGTTGGAAGGAACTTAAAGACGGGTTAGTTTTCAGATTACTGGTGGTTTGTAAAACATTCTTGCAGGGTTGAATGAAGTGCGGTTTTGAGCAGCATTTTATTGTAAAGTTCACCGTAATCTACCGTGTGTTTTAAATGATTTAGTTTGAAACGAACACGACTGATTTAAAGTCCAAATTAAAAACAACCCGTACTTTATTACACCATTCCAAATGTACCTGCAATTGGATGAAAGTTCAACGTACCTTGACACAAATAGTAACAGGAAATGCAAAATCGTCTAACCGACTGAAAGGCAGCTATTAAATAATTCATTGGCATCAGACACCACCGAGCCAGCCGAGTCTGTGCCAGGGGTAGATAGGTACATGCAAAACGTCCTAAAATGGTAAATCTTCTGCAAACAACCCGACAGCGACTGTAGCGACCGCAGCAAGCCGATGATTTTCTTGTTTTCCTTTGCAAATAAAACCAGATTTTCACACCCGGCCTGGGTTGGCTCGTGCCAGAAAAACAAACACCGGCGGCGAAAAGTGTCGGTGATAAGTATGAGAGTTCGGTGGGAGTTCTGGATCATCTCGTCCTTCCTAGCTTTTGAAGGTTTTTGTTGAATGTTTTTCTACCCACCCGGACCAGCTGATGATGACGAGAACAACTGATGCGAGCGATGCGAGGTGCTGTAAAATGGGAAGCTTTATAGAAGGTTAACGAGGAACGTGGCTGGAGAAACAGGTACACAAACACACATGATTTGAGCCATCACAAATTTCCATCACTACGCTCTGTACTACGCTTTTTGTGATGTTGCACACCACGTCGGAAAAGAGTATGAATTGGAATTTTGATGGGTTTCGATATCAACTACAATAACACGGTGCTACACTACCCATGATCGCATAGTTGTCCCGTTTTCTATGGGATTTCCTATCTTTATGGGACTGATATGCGATCATGGGCAGTACAGTGAATTTGTATTTTTAAATGAGGTTGTAGATCTCATCAAATGCAACACAAAATAATATATGAAAAATGCATTTATTCAAAATCTTGATTTGTAACAAAAAACGACTCTATCCACCTAGCCGTGAGATGAGATATTTATTAGACATATCACTGTTGGATCTTCATTAGTTGTAGAACGCATGTGACCCAACTAGAGACAGGATGAAAATAGTTTCGAGTAATGCACGGAGGAAACCACGAATAAACTGAAAAATTATAAAAAATCAATAACACAAATGAAATTAAAAAAAAACAGAGACATAAAAAAAGTTACAAAATTCATATAATGAGTATAATGCTTAACATAAATTAAATTAATAAAATAAATAAATCAATTTAGATTAATACTTTAAATGAAAAATTAGGCAATATTTCAAAATAGCTATAAAATAAGTAGAATAAACAAAATGGACTCAATTGTTAGGTTGAATTAAGTAAATAAAAAAAATTAATGAAGATGAAATGAATCAAATGAATCAAATGAATCACATGAATCAAATGAATCAAATGAATCACATAAATCAAATGAATCAAATGAATCAAATGAATCAAATTAATCAAATAAATCAAATCAATCAAATGAATCAAATAAATCAAATGAATCCACTAGAATTTTGGAATTCAAAAGTATAAAATCTCTTGCCAATGCTACGAGTATAATATGAATATGTATTATATAAGAGATCCATTTTTTATTTTAAATATATTTGACACGGCTCATTGCGTTAGCACAACTGAGCCGTAAATCTTTTGTGTTTTTACAATACGTAAAGATAGAAAAAATATTGTTACAGCCTGTTCATCGGGTCTAGTGGACGCATCTTACTGCTGCGTGTTGAGATCCTTTTCCTTGGTGGTGAAATATTTGGTGCGTTGTCTGCCGCACCTTAGGGGTCATTCGGTCCGTCTTCTCTCGTGTTTTCGTTTATGTTCATGTCGTCATCGATACTGAATTCATGTTACTCACGGTCAGATGTTATTATTTGTTGTTTGTGCCTACAGGTCGCTATTGTAAATCCTTCTTCATCGGTATTTGATTCCTTATTGGTGGTGTTGGTTGTTGGTTTGGAAACATTTGCTGTAATCGTTGTTACTTCGATGTTGGTAATGGCAACTTGTTGAGCTGGGATTTGTGAATGCCCGGTCCGCATTCGTTGGTTTACCAACCGGTTGTGGTTTAGCATACGACGACTCTATACCGGATTTGGTCGTATCGCGTGGAATTTCCTTAGCAGTCTCTGCGCAAGGTTTCCCGTGGTGTAGCGGCTGATAACAATATTGACATGTAGGAATTTGTCCTGGGTACGTGATTAGTGTTCGTTGAGAATATTCAACACCTTGAAGTGACGTGCATGTGAAAGTCAAGTAAGAGGGAATAGGTTTTGTCGGACGCATTCTCACCAAACGAACGCCATCGCGGAGTCCTGGGAAGAAGTTCCTCCAAATATCTTCCGTAACACCATTCACCTCTCCGTATTTTGTCATGATTTTTTAATAAAGGAGGAACTAGTACGTAGTGCCAGCTCATGTATCTTTATTTCAATACTGCCAACGTCTATGTACGTTGGGATACTGTATAAAATGTCATTACATTCGACGACGTGTTTCATGTTGTTCTGGGAAGCAAATGATTCGGCTTGACTAATGTTTTTGAGCATAATCAGTACCGCATGACGTAAATGGTGGAATTGTACCGCATTAACTTCTGCTACGTTGAGCTTCGTGTTCACCTTCAACCTTTGCTCCACTTCACGAATTGATGGTCTTACCGGACATTTCGAGTAGTTAACAGCAACACAGTTTGCCCGCAACGGGGCATACTCTTGCTTTGTATTGTCACTGATTGTTTGTTCACGTTTCACACACTAGGTAAAAAGAATCAATTTTTGCCTTTGCAAATAGACCAAGCGGCGCGCGGGTAAATTTGATTACTTGCCCTGCTATAGCAGCGGAGCGATTTCTAGCGTCTGAACTGAGCGAGATGAGAAACCGAACTAAGATCTGCGGTGATCAGAGATTCATATACCACTCCATCTACTTCATGACTGAACGCAATGCTTTTTCCAGTTCCCCAATAAAAGAGAGACAAAAACAAGAAACTCATATAAATGGATCGAGCGTGGCGAATCTGTTTGCCAGAGGTTTGGTGAGGTCACCACCACTATCAACAGCTGAAGTCATTCAACAAAAGCAGGAAGAGGAGAAGCAGCAGCAACAATAGCCAGAGCAGAGCGGGATGAGCTACACTCCACAGGAGCCGAAAGTAGTGGCAGCGAAGCACTTGGTAGAGGATCTCCACAAATTTATGGAGGCAAGAAGTAATGCCCACAGTCTATAGAGAACAGTTGCGCAAAGAGTAAAGTCAAAAAAGCCTACCTATCGAGCACAATTGGAATCAATCTCTGATACCTCTGCAGCAAAGTTGGATTCTAATTTTGCTCGATAGGTAGACTTTTTTCGGCTTCACTTTCTGCACACTCTTTGCGTACCTTTATACTAAGGTCTTTGGTAATGCCCATATGGACATTAAGGAGATGGCTCTCAGCACCGGAAAGTCGCTAGTGTCTGTCGTGAAAGAGTATGGCACGGCAACGTGGAGGACTGATGTAGTTGAGCGAGTATTGGCTTCGGCTAAGGCTACTATCTTCCTAGCCCCTCCGAGGCAGGTCAAGGAGAAGAAGATTGGAATGGAGAACATGCCAGTTTCCTGGACCTCCCCAGGAGACGGAACACCAGGCAGGCCCAAAAAGCAAACGCTCGAGGACGCTGTTTGTTGCCGTAAGAAAGGAGGCATCACCCAACAGGAAGAAAACTGGAGTACCGTTGTAGGTCGGAAGGAGAATCACGGGAAACAGCAAAAGCAGAAGGGAGAGCAAAAAATGGAGCAGACGATGAAAGGAAAACCTTCGGCTCGTCAGAAGGCATAAAAGGGAGAAGCGGTGCTCGTCAAAGCCAATGACGCGACGACTTATGAAGCGCTGCTCACAAAAGGCGCGATGCTCTTCGTATTGAAGAAGGATCCCACGACTATTAGCTCGACCTTACAGGAGATCTATTACCAAATCAATGGATAAAAAGGCAGAAGTAAAACCTTAAACCCAGAAGTAGTAATTGTGTGCATGGACCTTGATTAAATCACGACGGAAGACGAGCTAAGAGGTGCACTGAAGCAGCAGTGTAACCTGGGCGACGTCCGCATGACGATCCGGTTAAAGAAAAGATACGGAAGAACTCAAACAGCGATGATTCGTTTACGGGACGCCGCTGCCGACAAGGCGCTGGAGGTAGGCAAAGTTACGGAAGGATGGTCGAATGCCCATTGAGTAACAAAATCTAAGAAGGTGTATCCTGCAAGAAGCGCTATCGAAGTTAGTGGTACGATTGTACAATGAACGTTCAGATAGCACATTTCGGATAGTAGTAGCCGGCGTTTAGCTTACTGGTTGAACGAGACGCTTAGTATGCTACGCGCTGCCTATCTGGAGGCAGATAGGAAAGAGCGCAAGGCAGCGTTTTGGGAAGGCATCTAAACAGCAACGAAAAGGAGATCGATACTGCACTCTAGTCCCTAAATGTGAAGAATTCATTTAGCAGCGCCAGCTGGGAGACGCAGCGCTGCACAGAATGAGGGTTTCCGACTATCTATGCCAGATCTTGAAGAGCTGATGACCGCACGAGTTGCGAGTGCTGAAGAATATCGTCGGAGGCAGTATGCTTTATCGCCGGGATGCCCGTCATCTGTATCACTCTGGCTGAGAACGTAGAATGCTACCAGCGGAGAAATGTTCGTAATGCAAGGATACTGGTCCGAGCGGACTCGTTGGTTAAGTGGCAGCAGGAGTGGGGCATTGGGGAGAAAGGAAGGTGGACCCACCGACTCATCCCGAATGTGTTGGCTTGGGTGCATAGGAAGTATGGAGAGGTGAACTTCCATTGGACGTTGTCCAGGCACGCATGCTTCTGGAAGTACTTGCATCGGTTTGGACATTCTTTGTTACTACTCTGCCCGGAGTGGGTGAACGTGCAAGGGACATCGGAACACGTGGTCTTCGATTGCCCTAGGTTCTAAAAAGTTCGCAGGGGTATGCCTGTTGTGACAGTTGACAATATCGTTGTAGGGATGTGCCACGACGAGCATACCTGGGACGCTGTCATCAGAATGGTTACGAGTATACTCTCCAAGCTGCAAAGATGAAGTGGCGAAAGGACCAACAAAGTAGAGCCATGGGATGGAAAGTCGCCGTGAAACCACTAATCGGGATTTCGGCGGTGTAGACTAGGTCCACTGCCGAGGACGAGTTGAGTAGTACGCGACGTAGTACCGGGTTCGGGTCGTCAGGGCTTCCCCGGAATCGCCGGACCGACCTCGACATCCTACTGGGTAGCTCGTGAGTAGGCTAGATCCACCGCCAGGGACTAGATCGATTAGATCGGGACGAAGCGGGCAGCTGACTGGCTCATGGAAATGAACATCGGTATTGGGAGAAATCTACCGCTCGGCTTCGGGAGAACCTCTCTCGCCGGAAAAGCCTAGATCCACCGTCGGGGACTAAACCGAGTAATTCGCAAACAAGATTTTAATAAAGTCGGGAGCTGAATGGCTCATCGGGGAAGGGGGCGAAATGGAACGAGAGGGGAACCAAACAGCTTAAAGGTGTTGCGGTGATAAATGGCACCGAACAAGAAGTCAAAGGGCTCAAGAAGTTGTGGTGCTAAAACCAAAGAAGAATCGATATCGGGAGAACTTTGTTCGCCGGGGAACTCTCTGTCGGCGTAAGCTAGCTTCACCGCCGGAGACTAAACTGAGTAGACCGCGACAAGGCACCACCAGTCGTCGGGGCTCCAGCGAACCGGACGCCCTGCTCCAGCGGAATTGCTGAACTGACCTCGACTCCAGGGTTGTCAACGTGGCAATCTGAAATTTTCGAGAAAAATTTTTTAAATCTGTATCGCAATGAAAACAATCTGAATTGAAAATCTGTATTTGAAGTTTAACTAGAAGTTTTACAAAATAATTATTTCGACCCAGGAAGACAACGTGTTACAACCTTGTCCTATCTGGACAAAGACAAAGAATAAAAAATTACAAACAGATATTGAAATTTATAATTAAAGATAATTGAAAAAGAGGTCTGGTTATCACGTCTACTTCTTATGTTTTAAAGCCTAAGCAATTTATGAGAAAATTTCTCGAAAACCGTTTACGAGACAATTCTGTTGCGATTTCTGTTGGTTTCCTAAGCCATCTGGCTGGATTCGCCAAGTGATGAGCTAACCTTCCGTTTAAAGCTTAGACATACGACTGACGATAGTATTGCAAATTAGTTTGTTTGCTCTATTATGCTCACACAGTGACTTTCACAGTTTCATAGCTGGCCACTTTAGTTTTTTACTGAATTGGGAGAGGACTCTGTGATATACAAGCAAGATATATTTCCAGTGCGACCAGTACAACGAATTATTTTTATTTCGCATAATTATTGTTTCTTTTATATTGCATATCATATTTTGACCTTGCTATCTGCCATTCTACAACTTCGAGACAGTTAAGCTTTTGGTTTGAAATAATGACACGAAGGAGCTTCCAAGACAATTTCATCTGAATTTCATAACAATGTGTACTCAGGGCAAAGCGCGACTTTCGAAGGGTTAAAAAGCATTCTTTTTTATTTTATTTTGTGTTATCATCTGATCTTGCTGGTCTTAATGAAATATTAAATATTAAGTATTAGGATGAGTAAAAGCCAGTTTAAGTGAAGCCTCATGTAAACTCTTCTCAAATTGGCGTCAAAACCCCATATCTTTTCGGTCCAATAATCAGTACAATACAATGCCATACACTACAATAAAATACAATACAAATTCTTAAAAATAAATGACTAAAATTAAAAATTACAACACAATAAAATAAAAGAATTTCAATAATCTAAATTTCAGGCAAATCAAAAACTTCTCAAGAACCGGTTCTTGAAGGTAGTAGATGACACGACACGTAAACACTTCGTTGAAAGTGGCAGACACGAAGCGAATAGAGCCATGACCACCATATAAAGAGTTCCTATGTTCCAAAAGCGAAAAGTTTCGTTGACGAAGCACACGCTCGGGTGCATATATGTGTAGTTGGCGCAATAGCTCCGAAGAATCTGCCTCATCAAGAAGTATTTTAGTGACGAAAACAGCCTGGGCTTCTTCTTCTTTTTTCCAGCGAGTGTAGAGCTAATAATCTGCAGCGATCTTTGTACGGTGGAAGATTGAAAGCGTCTTGCCACGGAAGGCGTCTCAGTGCATAACGAACGAATTTCCTTTGCATTGCTTCAATTCTGGCTACCCATATTGATTGATACGGACACCATACCATGGAGTTAGATTCTAGGATCGACCGTAACAATGCACAGTATAGTGAACGGAGACAGAGAGGGTCGTTAACAGTTATGTGTTCAACAAACAAACACCTTTAACAGGCCAACGAGGGTACCCGGGTACCCACAAATTGAAATGCTCATAACTATGGCTTCCTTTAACCGATTTGGACACTTTTAGATATTTTGGATTCCGGAACTTTTCGATCAGGTACAATAGAGCCGGAATAATAGATCTGGTTTTTGGTAATCCGGATTTTCCGGAGTAATGTTCCAGTACTAGGATATGATTTGTAAATTTTAATAATGTACTAGCAATATGAGTATCAAATTCAAATTGTCTCGGAAGTCTGTTTTTTATTGTTACGGGACCCTATGGCAATTTGAAAAATGGAATTGGAATGGAATGGCCACTCACGGCCCCACGGGAACCTGCTCCGGAATGTCCGTTCCGGGGTCAAATCACCAAATGGTTCCAAAACCACGAGATACAGCCTACTGATGCAATTCCAAGAATTTTGATACCCATATTGCTAGTATTCCATTGAAGTTCGCAAATAGTACCCCAGCACTGGAACCTTCTTCCGGAAACCCGGAATCTCGGAAACCGAATGAAGTAACCCGATTTATTTTTACCAAGTCCAAAAGTGAATGAGTTCCTGAATACAAAATGGCCAAAAGTATCGAAATCGGTTGGATATTACCTTAGTTACGGGCATTTTAGTTTTGTGAGTACCCGGGTACCCACGTCGGCCTGTTACGTAGTAAAAAAAATTAGGAGACCCTCCTCACTCCCACCCTTACTATATCAACAATATTATGAACCCAAAAGCTTGACTTAGTGAAGTTCTAAGATGTCACAAAGTTTCAATTTCCAGCTATGGATAAAACATAGCAATTTAATTAATTGAAACTTAAAAAGGTACCCGGGTACCGCGTCGGACACACAACGCGTTAAATTCATTGGAGATTTTGAACATGAATCCCATCTGGCGGTTTGCTTTGTTAATGATATGGTCGTAATGAGGTCGGAATGACAGTGCCGAGTCCAAAGTGATTACAAGGTCGCGCACTTGTAGAACACGCTCAAGGTTCTGATCTCCAATACAGTAGTCATACGAAATTGACTTAAGCTTGCGATGATACGATATTACAGTGCATTTGTGAATACTGATTGTTAGCAAGTTTGTGGAACACCAGTCATCGAATCTGTCCAAGAGCTGTTGTAAAACTAAACAATCCCGGATGCACTTGACGTCATCAGCATAAAATAAGTGACACCTAGGTGATAATATTGTAGCTAGATCATTAATAAATAGTGTAAACAAGAATGGGCCCAAATTACTCCCTTGAGGAACGCCCGATTTGTTTGAAAACGCCCCGGAGGATGCGCATTCAATTTTCACTATAAGTTGACGATCACTCAGATATGATCCGAGCCAACGAATAAGATCAATAGAGACGCCAATTAATTTCAATCTTTCAAAAAGTATTCCGTGGTCATTTCTGTCAAACGCTGATTTCAAGTCAGTATATACCGTATCGATCTGAGCACCAGCGTCCATATTTCGTAATCTTCTCAGAGAACAAATATTTAATGGTGTGTCTCTGCAAGCACGTGCAATTTGATCAGCAGACGAGGTAGTATCACTAAATGCGCTTTTAAAATGAGTGGCGAATAGGTGACACTTTTCCGAAGCCAGACTAGCTAGCAGTCTGATCTTACAAAATCGTATCAATAGGTAATCCGTTTGCCTTCCGCTTGGAGTTCACAAATTTCCAAAACTGTCGGGGATTGTTGCGCAGGTTTGCTTGTATTTGTACAACAAAATGTTATAGGATCGTTACTCGCTAGCGCAAAACGATATTTGGCGAAACGACAGCGTGTACGGCAATACAAGCGAAGTGCCTTAGATCTGAGTCGTTTAAGATGTCGTAGATGTGCATTAGCCCACGGTGGCTTACGGGCTGGTCTACGCACAGGAACATAATCAGTCAAGTGGACATTGATCAGGGCAGTGAAATATGCAACGGCACAGTCAATATCTTCCGCATGCTCAAGTGAATGCCAATCTGCATGAGTGCTGATGCAAGACCCAAGAAATCAGCTCGGTGAAAGTCAAGACCAAGATCATTCGGGATATGCTCAAAAATTATAGGATTCGGCAGACTAATAATAACTTCGACAGGAGGATGATTTGCATCAATCACAGAAATAGATTCAGCAGGTTCGTAGATCTGATAGTTGGCTAGTGCTGTCTCATTCAATAAGACAAAGTCCAGGATACGACCGTAACGATTTTCAATGCTATTAATTTGTGTGAGACAGTTGAAGCTGAATCCGTCCAATATCGCAGCGCAAGCGGTAGAAATATAAGAGCGAAGCACGTTGACTACATGTGCGACATTGTCATGTGTATCCCAAATGAAGCCAGACTGATTGTAGTCTCCAAACAATAATGCGCAATCATTACTTCCAAGGCAAGAAAAAACAGCATCAATCGAACAGCATCAGCATTATGCGAACATAACTACTTAAGTTTAATGTAAACCTCTAACAGCAACTCATACAGCTTTTAATTCGGATCTTCTTAGAACATTGTGTTCGGATGAAGCTTACTATTCAGCGAGAAATAAAGTACATCAATATGTTTTATTTAGGTACCTAATATTTACATTACAAAATACTATTTGTTATTTTTATTGATATTTTAGAAAAATCGGTGTTTTGAGTGAAAATCTGTAATCTGTATATACAGAATCTTGGTCGCAAAATCATCAGCAAAATCTTTAAATACAGAATAATCTGTATATGTGGCAACCCTGGTCACAGTCCTGACACTACAACCAGTGTTCACCAATCGTCCCGGTCCTGTGTGTGGGAGTGGAGACAGGATCTTCCAAACTTCCTACTGCGGCAATTATCTATCTATTTCACAACTTTCCTATTTCTTTCTACATACTACATTCCGACACAGTGTGTGCTCCATACAGATCATTACTCCGGTTGACGCTGTTGTTACCGCTGCTGGTTCAAATGGCGCCCTTGCTTCCTGTGATGCTGCTCGTAGCACTGCGGAGAAGCCTGGTGACTGTTGATGGTATCCGTAACAAATAAATGAATGAATGGAAGCGTCTACCCGGTTGTACCTAGCTAGTTGATAAAATATTCATATTTTAATTAAAGGCACGGAAATATAACTCGGGCGGGGATGGTTTTGTTATTCGTTCGTTTGTTGTTCTTTTTTTCCAACCCGAATAGGAAATCGTGGTGATTTGAACTCTATGGGTCGTGAAATTGCATTTCCAGTTAGTGTATGGTGGATTAGAACATGGTCACATTGTTGGTTTTAGATGAATTATTGCTTAGCTGTGATTTTAAATTAAAAATAAATAAATCGAAAGATGAAATAATTGAAAATTATTTGAAAAATCTAAATGCAAAAATCCATTGTTAATTTTAATGTATTATTAATAATAAATGTAACGTTTCTCTCAATTTCAGGTAACCCAGATACACTAATTTGCGGAAACTGTCGGGAAATGTTTACGGATTTGACGGAACTTCTGGACCACAAAAAGGCATACTGCAAGCTGCGGTTTACCTGCAAGTGCTTTTCTCCTATTGTCACCAAAAACAGTGAATTCCTCCCAGATAGTACCCGTAACAATACAACTAATGAATGTTTCTTCCAGAAAACGTCCCTCCATCGGCGAAGCTGCTCTGCGTAGCCTGCAAGGATTCCTTCTCCAATCCATGGGATTTGATGGTTCACGCACAGGCGGCCCACATGGTCAACATTTACGAACTGGGTGATTCGTCAGATGAAGATAAATCGTCCTCGGTGAGTGCCAGCTCCGACTCACTCAGCCTGATCCTGCCGCCCGGCCAACGTTTACCCAACGGTACCCCAAGCAGCAATGGCATCAACGGAGCTCATCTCGTGGAACTGGATCAAGATGATAAGGACAAATCTTCCGAGCAGAACGAGGTAAGCAAAGTACACACAAACAGATTAATCTTCAAATCTGAACTCTTGTTCACAATAGAAGAAAAAAGAAAACAAACCTACTTACGCAGTCATGGTCCCGAATAGCAAAGCGCAGTTTTTGTGCGAAGAGCGAAGAACATACCGGGAAATGAAAAGTTTTCCCTTTGATTTATTCACATGAAAAGTTTCACACACGACGGGGAACCTCTCTCTCCCGAGGGAAAGATGAAAAAGTGAAAATCTGCCATCTGTTGTTGGTCGCTGCAAGAGATTTTCCCTTTCAGATAAGCTACCGGGCCGACTGTAGAGGAGTGTAGCCATGGGCGTCAGTCGGGAGGATTCAGTAGCTCGGCAGGAAACGAAGTGGAAAAATGCTGGGAGGAAAAGTTTGTCTAACCGTTTCTTCGCTTCAGTTGAAACGTTAACTTGGGTATTGGTTTATCCACTGAAGCAAAGTACACTTTTTCGTTGGGCTAAAGTTCTTTTTCTACTTGTTGAATGCAATTCAATGAGACTGGAAAAAAACTTGGAAAAATGTTGGCTAATCGATTGCCGATATGTTGCATTTTATTTGAATTGAGCACTTGCATGTAGTTCGCAAATTTGAACAAATTAATTTGTAGTTTGAAAGACGTGAACGCAAAGTGAAAACTTTTCGATATTTTTGCATATTGCATTTTAAGGTATGTTTGTTTCAACGAGACCACTTCACAAAGAATTTTCATCACAAAAATAAAACTGCTAACATTCATGTTAGATCAAAAACCCGTCCTGACAGCTTTATAAAAAAAACCTTCAAAACTCAAACCAAGTCCTTAAACAGTCAATCAGTATTTATAAGTAAGCACGTTGTACTTCCGAGCAGACAAATACCCGTAATCGGACAGCACCAATCCGACACGGTTGTACCGAGTAAAGACGTCCTGTTTGAACAAAATATTGAACCACTTCACCGCAATCCCTTCCGCCAATATCGGACCACCTATCGGAAAGTTTGCCTGGAACCGATGATAGCGGGAGCAGAGCTACAGCACAGAAAGTGGTAAATGCATAATCCCAGCAGCAATCTGTGAAACATGTTTTTGGATTTTGGTGTGCGGCGTAATCTGCCACTGGCTGCCCGAGGGTGGCTTACCCAAACGAAGGGCGACTGGGGAAAATGGACCATTTCCTCAGCCATATTCCTCTTCCTGGCTGACATTAAATCCGAATAGGAAGAAGATTATCGAGAGTGGATCCCTTCGTTTCATCGCTGGCTGCCCCGGGAGATGTAGCAACGAAATCCGACATGCTTTTCCAACTTGCAACCGCACATTCCACCCGAGCTTCATCCGCTCACTTGGCTGGATGGGGAAGGAGCAGTCGGGGAGATGGGGAGTTGACAGTAGAGATGATTTTCATGGGCTTGGAATAAAATTTAATGTCAATTGCTTGAGTTGATGAAAATCGACGGTACGATGAAGAGTCACGCAAAATGTGAACGAAGTTCGGAAATGCATAAAACGTGTTGAGGAAGAGTGGGGTTTGTGCTTTTCAATGTTTAAACAAAATCGCAAAGAAATGGTGTAAGCTACCGGTCAAAGCGAAAGAGGATTATTGAAGGTAGGTTTGAAACTGTACACCGGATTCAGAGCTGAACCGATTAAATGCACAGCATAAACTGAATACACCTGGAATTATTATGCAAAATACGATGGAAGTGTAGCAGCACATTTGAATTTTCTTTTATTTTTTCTCGAAAAAGTTTTAGGTTCAGATTATTCCGACATTTTTAAATGCAGCAAATTATACATTTGATGACTGTGGCTTAATAGGGTCAAATTAAAATAAATAAGTTAAATATTTTACTATAAGTTTACCTTATATAAAAGATTACCTTAAATTAATCAAAAATACATCAAAATTCATGGTTTTGTATATATTCAAAATATCTGCCCAACGCATTGATAAATTATTTAAGTTCGTACACTATTCACAGCTGCAAGAGGAAGATGACCGTCATTATGACTCCGTAGTCACTATCCTGCACAAAATCCTCAAATTTTTATATGTAAAGGAGTTCACATCTCCGTATCACGGCAAGACTTTTTTAACCTTCTTTAGGTGTTGGAATCAATATGACCCAAAATGAACTATCAAATTGTGACTACTTTTTTAATTTTGCGCCAAAAAATTTGGAATTTGTTTTCCTCTTTGATGGAGAGCAACTATTTTCAATAGAGTTCAAAATTTTCAAACATTTCTGAAAGGCCGTACAAAAAAAGTTACGAATAAAGTGTTTGCCGGTCATATTGACCCGGATTTTGAACTCATAAATCACAGGTTTATTGACAGAATACTAATAAAGGGCGAACACGAAATTATTGCGACACATTCAAAAGGGTATAACTTTTTTACCATTGGGTAAAAATCAACCAAATTTTGCATACTTTCTCATTGATGTGTATTGTTTACATGCTGTCAAACTCGAAGTCGTGTTTTTCGATTCAACAAAAATGGAGGTGAACCAACACGAGTCGAGAGAACAAATTCTTTCCAAACACCTGGAATTTCCTGACCTGTCGCACCGGCTGTTGGGAAAAATGTTGAACATTCACCATTCAACCGTCTCCAGAGTGTTGAAGCGGTTCCAGGAGTGGTTGACGTTGGACCACGGCAAAGGAGCTGGAAGAAAACCGGGACCGGAGAAAAAAGACGGAGGGAAAGGTGAAGCGGATGATTAAAGCAGATCCCAACGTCTCAAGCCGTGATTTGGCTAAAAAGATCGGCATGTCGCAGAGCTACGTCCAGAATGCAAAGAAGAGAGCTGGACTACATACATACAAGGTACAGAACTTCCCAAATCGCGATGAGCGGCAACAATCGACGGCTAAAACTCGGGTACGGAAGCTCTACGAGAAGATGCTGGCAAAATATGGCTACTGTGTGATGGACGACGAAACGTATATAAAAGCCGATTTTAAGCAAATTCCGGGGTTGGAGTTTTTCACCGGCAAGAGCAAGTTCTATGTGGACGACAATTTTAAGAAGAAGAAAATGTCGAAGTTCGTCTCCAAATATCTCATTTGGCAGACCATCTACTCTTGCGGACTGAGGAGTGAGCCTTTCGTGACAAAGGGCACAGTAAATGGCGAGATCTACAAATCTGAGTGCCTCGAGAAGCGCCTTTTGCCGTTCTTGCAGCAGCACGACAAAGCTCCGCTATTTTGGCCAGATTTGGCATCATTCCACTATTCTAAAAGTGTCCTGGAGTTGTATGAGGCCAATTCTGTCCATTTTGTTCCAAAGGACATGAATCCGCCAAACTATCCGGAGCTGCGCCCGGTGGAGCAGTACTGGGCAATGATGAAGCGGGAACGTCGGAAGAGCAAGAAGACAGTCAAATACGAGAAGGACATGTTAAGAAAATGGAAAAAACTGAGAAACGGGTACCGGATGACACTGTAAAGACTTTGATGGAGGTCATCAAGCGAAAATGCGTTCAATTTTACACTCAAGGCTCCATCGATTAACTTTTCTTTTGATTTTTGAAGTAAATATATGTATAAAACTACCCTAAAATTTTAGTTTGATTTTAAACATTATAAGAAAATTGGCATGACATTTTCGGTGTCGCAATAATTTCGTGTTCGCCCTTTAATAATAGCAAGCAAAACAAAAATGAGAACATGCCAGTTTTTTACATGATACGATCGATCTTGGATGTTCCACAATACGATTCCGATGCCGATTCCGGCGGCGTAATAGTATTTCTCTTAATACTGAATAAGCGACAATGTGGTCGATCAATGAAACTGATCCCATGTACTCTGATTTAAATACTGACCCTGGATTCTACATGAAAATTATCCAGAAGACCCGGAAGATCTGTTGTTAACGTTCCACAGTGGTTTTTCTTCGCCAAAATCGTGTGATTCCTTAATTACGCCTAAATCGTTAGATTTGGGTCAACAATGTATTCAGAGGAATTTGTAAACATTACAAGCCCTTTCATATACTGTTGTTATTTTGATGATTAATCTCCCTAAAAGTGTGATATATGTACCAACTTTCTTGCACGTGCATATATTAAAATTATGTATTCAGCAAAGTTGTAAAGCAAGCTTTTGTCAACAACTTTGCTGAAGACACAAAGTCTCCATCTTCAATATCTTCAACATTATTGCTGTTTGTTTGTGGATAATCCCTTTAAAGCCAATTCATTACTATAATTTTTAAATATCATTCCGACAAGTTCGGTATGTTTCGTACAAAGGTTTGAATTGTCAAAATGGCCAACTTTCTATAATGCAACAAGGCTTATTTTGTGTATTTTCAGAATTATTTTGAGATTTTTGAAGAATAAAATATTTAAAATGGAGATTGATTCATAGCGTGGAAACGGCTGATATGATTTCCGCGATTAATTCCCCTATAAGTGAGATTTTTCAACTAATTTTTTTTCTGCTGAAAAAATGAGATAACGTCTTTGGAAAAATTGGAATTTACCACAATAGATCAAAATACTGGTCGCAGTGGATGGTCTCCAACAAAAAAATGGAAAGTTGTGGAGATTGAATTTGTGAATATTTTTTCTTATTACATGAAATCTCTTCTCGCAATGCTTAAGAAGTTATAGCACGTTATTGTTGGATGACACCAAAATTTTTTTAAAATATTTTTTAATTGACATTCCTACGGGTTTCATATACAGGGTGTTTGGTTCATGGTTAAGAATCTCTCGGCGGGTGATAGACTGCCATATTTGGAGAAAAAAATTGTTCTACACATACCATCAAATCTCAAGAGTTACAGAGTTATTGAACTTTTTGTGTAAAAAACTTATTTGTCCTAAAATACCTCTAACTTTAAAAGTGTACTTTGTTTTTTAAATGTTTTAGTTCCATTCGAAATGTGAGAAAATTTCGCATTGAGTGATGCCCTCACATGTTTCAGCTAATGAGTTTAAGTAGCCTTTTCAAAGTAATTTATTGAAAATTAAACAATTTTAAACGATTTTTCGTTCATTTCTTGAAAATCCTAATAGTTAACCTCATCATTTTAATAATTCAGATTTTTAGTCTTGATGAGCTGCTTAATTCGTTCTTTGACATGATACACTTACCTTTTCTTATTTTCACGATTTTGTGTTATTCAACTTGGATATTTTTGTCTTATTTTCACTAGTACCAGCTCTAATTGAAAAATTATGACACTTATTGTACTTTTTTCTTTTTATTCGAAAGCCAGGAAAATTTTACAGTGAAAATTGTATTAATACCTTTCAATTAAGTGAATTTAGTATTCTTTTAAAAGTAAATTAGTTTAAAGTTAGTGGTATTATTAGCATTTTCGTTAATTTTCTTTAAATAGTAAATAAAAAACATCACCATTATTATCATGGAAATAATGCATCTCAGCAAGTTCTACAGTTCTTTCTTTGACTCCATTCAATTATCTCTTTTGGTTTCGACGCAAAATCGTTTTTATCACATCGTTTCATATGCAAAAATAACGATTTCGAACCCACTACATTTGTGGCCAGCTCATGCTGTGTTAACTATAAAAAAGCAGCAAAATGAAAAGAGATATAGACAAAGCGTCAAATAAAAAGTTATAGAGAACATTGAGGAGCATCAAATGAACAATAGTAACGATAAATTTTGTTGATTAATAATTAGAATAATTAAAAAACTCTCCAAAAAAAACACAAATTTTGAGTTATTTCGTTAGTAAAAAATCATTTAGTACACTTAACTAAAAGATATTTGTACATACACTGATAGGACATTTTCTCAGCTTTCCAATGAAGTCTTGTAAATAATGATAGATAGCATATTTTTTAGATTAGAGTCTTTTAAGCACTTGCAAGTCGGTTACAGGAAAAGTATAGTAATGATATTACAAAGAAATAAGAAGAGGTAGAAATATGACATCCAAGAACAAATTATGAATTGTCTTAAAACCCAACTTTTGGATAATGGATATTGCTATAATCATACTTCATTATTTCGAGAAAATTAGCAAAAACCTCCTCAAAAACACTAACTTTTAACTACTTTACAGCTAAAAGGTAATTAAAACTAATTACTTAAAAGATAGAACACCATTGAATAGGAAATTTTCTCACCTTTCGAATGGAACTGAAATATTTAAAATACAAAGTATACTTTTAAAGTTAGAGGTATTTTAAGACAAATAATTTTTTACACAAAAAGTTGAATAACTCTGTAACGGTTGAGATTTGATGGTATGTGTAGAACAATTTTTTTCTCCAAATATGGCAGTCTATCACCCCCCGAGAGATTCTTAACCATAAACCAAACACCCTGTATTGTACGAAGTTATTTTAATCGTTAAAATACACAATTTTTATAAATGCATAATATTCGAAAATATCGGATATTTTTAGAAAAATAAGTTTTTTTTAAATCATGTAACCCTACTGGAAACGAAGAAAGACAAGTAAACTCTTTTAAGTTTTATAGTGTTGATGCAGCATTCAGGCACGTAGCCAGAGGGGGGGCTAGGGGGCTAAAGCCCCTCCCGAAATTTTTCAAAAATGAATTTCAAAAACCGGCGATGTTTAACAAAATTTGTTGCTCATTTGGTTTGAACAAATCTTTGAGAAAAAGTTGAAGAAGGCTATTTCTAACCACCAAAGGCAATGGTCACGAAATTCAGTCACTTTATGCTTTTGCTCGAGCCAGTGCGACGCGAACGATAAAAATAGTAACTTTTATATTGTGTGTCTTGCCTAAAGAATAAAAGAAACTGTTACTATAATTGTTGCTGTAGTAATCTGTCGAGAAGCAAGAAGTGGTGCTCCAGCCAAATACGGTGATTATAAAATTATTGATGATTCGCTTAGGACCGAGTATTCATAATGTGGAACATTTCCTGAAGGTGTAAATGGAGGTTGGACTTTCGGAAGCGAGTTCTACCATGTCAGGCATTTAGCGCTCAACAAATTAGCCCAGATGAAACCATTCATTTCGAACAACTTAAAACACATGGTTGAAAGTGACAATGCTATAATTAAGATCCTCCTATATATGGACGATGAGAACATCAATGTTCCGCTACAAGATCGGATATCGCTTACTCGCAGATTAATGTCATATTTGGGAGAAATGGAATCCATTCGGAAGGATAATTATTGAGAGCGAGAAGCAAGGAACAAATCAGACATTCGCAAACATAAAGTCAAAATTGACGAATTGACATAAAGTTTTGCAAAAGTTTCACAGGAAACGGATAATTTGCTGTGATTTGAAAACAGACAACTCTAAAAGAAAGCCTCTTTTGAAAATTAGATGTAAGTGCGATGTGTTCTCTTCCATGTGTCGGAAGCAAGTGATGCTGAAATTATTAAGCTCACTTGTGTTTATAGTTTCTAGTTATTTTGGTGGTGATATATTTACCTAATTTTACGTAAATTAGAAGCATTCAGAATCAGTGCTAAGTAATTTTCTTTCGATTAGTGAACAAGTTCTGAGCAGTTTCGCTCAGTAGATTAAATTCTGGGTAGTTTTCATTAGTAGATTAAATCATTGAAATATATATTTTACATTGTCCAAAAACCCATGAAATCCGAAATAATACCTTCAAATGTTCAAATATAATATTTACTTAATCTAGGTAATCTTCTCAAGTTCCAACGGTTTTGCAAAATTCTGAACGTCAATGAGCTAATGAACTTATTCTTGCATTGTAGTGGAATCAGTAGTTTTTTGCACTCACTTTACATTTTGACTTTTACTATAGTTTCAGGGATCTAGGAAAATCAGTCTACGATATTTTTAATTCGTAAGTCCAATGATATGAAAGTATCTAAAAAGAATCTACTTAAATAAATAAATAGATAGTTATTCTCAGTTGCCTGATAATATTGTCGAAGATAGCGTTTAACCCGTTCCCCACGAGAGTCAAATGAAAAAAACATGTGTTTTTCTCAGGATTATAATTACGCATACTTCGGATGAAGTCACAGAACTAGTAATAGTAGCCTGATCATGAAAATAGGAGTTGAAGTTTACTTTGTTCTGACATTCTTTGCAACGATAAACTTGGATTTCACACTGATATATTCCTATCCATGGAGACAACCTTGACGTTGGTTTCGTTCTCCTGTTTAGCAAATGCGTGTAAAGTTTCGTTAGGCAGGTTTTTGGATATTTTTGTACTCATTCCAATTTAGCGTCTTCTACACCTTGTAAACGTGTAGTCTAGAATGCGTAGCATTTTCAATCAGCCCTAAATACTTTGATCTCTTGATGAATCTTGAGAGAAATTTCTAACTTATAAACTAATAATAATCAAATTTAATTCGTCGATGCACTATAGCTTTTCTTGTAACAGACAACATATTTTTAGGGTTTTCAGTGTCTATTGTCTTAGTTATGGAATTGTTTTCACTAAGAACATTTCATAATTACATTCAGTTTACTGTGACTATCTCAAGTCATCAGAATTTATACATTTATGCAATAATTTTCAAGCCCCTCCCGAAACAAAATCCTGGCTACGGGCCTGGCAGCATTTCTAATTGCAACTAGAGTTGGCCGCCCGTTCAAAAGTTATTTCTTTTCAAACTTTTACTAATTTTACCAAAAATTACCCAACAACTTCTAAGCAGCAAGATACTTTCTGGAAAGATGTGTATCTTGACAAGACGCACAACTTTCTGGAACATACTGAAGCTTTATCTACGATATTTAAGAAGTTATGTTGAAAAAACGTTTATAAGGGATCATTCGCAAACAACGGCCAATAGCTTCGAGTGTGCTATAAATAGAGATTTTTAGTTTTCAGTAAAGATGTTCGCAAAAATCAGTTCTTTAACATTTCTGAAGACTTCATCCTATTTTTCGTACTTTGAAAAAAAATTGTGGCAAATATCTCACTTCAAGGGAAATTAATCACTCTATCTATATCATCAAAATGAACGTCTTGGATCTTCATAAAACATCCTAGAAGACACCATTGATTACACTTTACCATTTTCGAGTAAATATTTTTTCACACGTTTTTGGCGAAAAAAAACCACTGTGCGTTGCATTGGAATGAATTCGTAGTTCCGAGCGAAAAATTGATCCTATTGGTCACATAATGACCATTCGGAAAATCCAACAACATTCACTGAACTGATCTATTCATAAAGTTTATTTCAAAGCCTAAAGTGTTTCTTGAATTCTCATTTGAATGAGTTCGTGCTTATGACCTACACATGTTTTTTTGGCGTAATGACCTTTCGGAAGATCTGGAAAATCCGTGGAACTGGCTAATTTATGAAACTTGTTATAGAGCTCTGAGAATTGTTCGAAAATAGTTTTTGGAATATCATTCGCATAAATTCCTACTTCTGACTGAAATAGGGACCCTATTCGTAATGTAATGACCTTCCGGTAGATCCGAAACTGGCTGCGGAAGTCTGTGGTTTTCTCAAAAAAGAATTTCTAATAATTCGTATTTGTGACCGGGACAAAGACCCTATTGGTTTCGTAGAAACTTTTCCAAAGATCCGTAAAAAAGCTTCAGATTTCTAGGACTAGATTCATGAGTTGACCAATTTTTGAATGTTCCAAAGCTTCTGGATGATTTTCACGTAGAATCCAGGGTCCATAATTGAGTCAAAGTATCAATATCATTTTAGATGGAATTTTATATAAGATTTCAAGCATATTATCTACTGTTTGACCACATTGTCGCTTGTTTAATTTTTTATGAGAAATACTGCCGGAATCGACATCAGAATCGTAATCCAGAACATCTTAAATCGGTCGTATAATCTATAAACTTGATATATACATTCTCATTTTTGTTTTGCTTGTATTTATTATTAGTATTCTGTCGAAAGACCTAATTTTTTTTATGACGGTTCTGCATGCATCTTCGTATGCCAAACATGACCCAATTCGGCACCGATTCCCACTGGCCAATCAATATGATCAAAACGGTAATATTTACCAGGAACTGGAGATTGAAACGCTAACAAACAATTTTGGTACAAGGTAGATTTGGCTTGAAATGTGTCTTAAGGCTGAGTTCGAAATCCGGGGCAATATGACCCGCTAACACTTTATTCGTTACAAAAAGTTAACACCTAAACTGCCGTTATAAGCATATCTGTCCCGTGTTCCATGGGATTCCCTATATACATGGGACAGTTATGCGTAGAACGGCAGTAAAGAAGGATTGTATAAATTTGATTAGTTCGCGGTGACAGATCATGTACTCGTACCTTGGTTGTGCCATTTTTCATTTATGTTCCACTTCATTATCATGCGTCCTATAAAATAAGCCGCTTCTGGTTTTTTTTTATATTATTATTCAAGATGGTCCTCTACTCTCGAATTGTAAAGTATAGAATAGATTAGATTACGAATTTTTATTTTTGGAACAAAACAAATTTGTAAATCGTACGCGGGAAAACATAGCGGTATATTTACTGAATGATTTAATAAAAAATATTGAAATCAGACCAGTAGTTTTACGAAAATTCAAAATCTATCCAGTGAATGTAGTAGAAAGGGTTGAAATAGGTATGGGGGTACAATAGGTATAGAGCATTATATTTGCTATGTTGTTGCAAGGTCACTTGTGTTGCGTTAAGTTTTTTCTTGCGAAAAAATTAATGCTGAACACGCGGTTTTGGTTGGTTTTTCTATATTTTTGGTTTTGAAAAAAATTAGGACAACAAAATGAAACATACGCTTGGGGGCATGATCGGTCAGCTGTTTGTGGGTACTGTAGGTCACTACTATAATGCAAATTTGAATTATTTTGATAAGAAAATGGTGCGTAATTTTGTGCCAAAACAAAGTGAAGAGAAAATAAAGACCGCAATTGTATCTGTTCAACCAGTAGTTCTCTAAACCATTAGTTCTCAATCTGGGGTCTGCGGAGCCCTAGGCGGCGGTGAAGCCGATGCTGGGAGTTCGCGAAGAAAAATATGTTCTCCGAATGCATATTGAAATTTCAAGTCTTGTTTCCTGACAAACTGAAAAAAAAACATATTGATAGCATACAATTGATCCGCGAGCGTCCGCACCCCGGGGTAATTTCTATGGGGTCCATGGCACGAAAAAGGTTGAGAATCGCTGCTCTAAGCAATTCAAAGTTCCGTACGAAACATTAAATGCGAAAGGGACGTGCTCGTCAGCAATGAAATCGCGGCAGATATTTGACGTGATTCAACAATATAATAGTTTAAGGTATTCTTGAAGTAGATAATCAAAAAAAGCATGATCGAAAAAGAGAAGGAAAAGGAATGCAAAAAAACATAATCTCAATCGCGGGCGTCCCACAGCTAGGCAACCACGTGAGCCGGAATGCACAACTTCCTTTCCACATTCTGGCGACGACGAGGACACCGAAAAAGTCATTCACAAGTTCAAAACCAGACGCAGCAGCTGAAAACAAGGCTTTTCAACATTTCCTTTCGCGGTTTCACGATTTTTCACATCATTTGCCCCTTCCTCATTTTCTTATCTGAATGACTCACCTCATGCTACACAAAAAAAAGTTGAACCGCTGATTTCATAGTTGTGTACATTGTTTTATTTAACCTCGAGCATAGCGACCTATCGTACCCCCAGATTTTAAAAGTTGCGAATGAAAGTGACTTCGCCTTATTAGATTTGGCTTGAAAAATACACCGATTGAAAATAGAGCAGCACAAAAACACTGCGATGTGCAGAACGACCGCACAAAGAGACACTTGAAAGAGTAAGATCTGTGCACCAAAAGCTGCACAATTTCGTTCAAAGGGTCACCTTGAAGAGCCACTTTTTTGTGCCTCCCCTCACTGGAAAGCAGGTAAGAAGGCGAATCAAACTACAATTCAGATAAAGTTTGACCGGAAGAACGTTTTAAAATTGTTTTTTGGTTGCCTTCTCTACACTAAAGAGCCTTTTTATTTCTACTCTTTGTGGCGTGCAGCCATGGAGTAGAATACACGTGTGGGAGCAACACGCATCGGTGTGAAGAGGTTTATTGTGAAAGAGAAGAGCGGTGGTTCGCACGAAAAGTGCAAAGAGCGTTTGTTTTTTTCTCTTTATTTTCTCTGAGGTGCATAACATCCCTGCTTGGTTCATGAAATGGCTCGACCTTTGAGCCTTGATTCAACTCTCGACTCCTCTCTTGCTTCTTACCTCCATCTATTACATCACCATTCTAGCTCTCGTCTCCGTGCGCCGTTTAGATGCTGATTGCATGAGCCATTTAGCTCTTTTTTCCGGGAGTTATTCGGCTCCCGGCGTTATCGCGATCTACTCCGATAGTCCCTGACGGTGAAGTTACCTTACTTCGACTAAGAATTCCCCGACAGAGGAATTTCTCCCGATACCCGCTTCCTTGAGTCATATAGCTCCCAGCTTTATCGAGATCTACTGGGATAATATCCAGCGTTGAACTACCCTACTCCGACTGAGAGTTTCCCGGCAGTGTAGTTTCTCTCAGTACCGATGTTCGTTTCCGTGAGCCACTTAGCTCCCCGCTTCACCGCGATCTACTCGGTCTAGTCCCCGGCGGTGAACATAGCCTACTCTACGGATCAGCCAGTAGGTGATAAGGTACAACCAGTGATTCCGGGTGGAGCGTAGCTTCCGTTTTTTGGCGCTCCAATGAGCCGCTGCTAGCTATTCGATGCGGTCTACTCGGTCTAATCGCCACCAGTGGATCTTCCCTTACTCACGAACTACCCGGTAGGGTGCCGAAGTCGGTCCGACGATTCCTGTGAAGCCTGACGGTGCTACGTCGCGTACTACTTAACTGATCCTCGGCGGTGGACCCAATCCACACTAGAGTGACAAGTTTTTCTAGTAAATATTTCATAGGTAAATGTAATTACACTGTAAAAAAATGACGGTCTGAATTGTCCCCCTACGTTGTAAAAGGATGGAAATGTATGGAGTTTTGCAAATCGCCCCCTAGCGCTGCCATGGAGTGGTGCAAATGAACTTTTATGGCACCAAAATGTAGCTTAGGCTTCAAACTAATAATTAGGACTTTTGACCGATTTTTTCACATCTATTCACCTAAAAGGGCGATTTGCTTAGGTAGGTCCGAATAGCCCCGGGTTCCCCTATATTTTATATTATAATAATTAAAAACTAAAAGAGATGAGATCTAGTGTCCTCAGAAAATTAATTAATTTGCTACAACTTGGTTAAAAATTTTAACCCTTTCATGCCCAACTTTTATCTAGTGCATGTAGGGTTTCAAAACTATTTTTCCCTGAAAACGATGAGATCAAGAAACACGAAAAGCCTTTTTGCATAAAGATAGGTGCTTCCCTTGTAGTGCTAGAAGCTGCTAGATGTTTACCTTCCAATGCTCAATACAATTCTCCTAGAATATTTACAATAGTCCAATTGCCTGGAAAACGTAGCCAAAGACAATCTAAATTGATAAGTTTCATCAGTTTTCAAAAATATTGCACGTTAACGAAGATATATGAAAAAATCATTTTCCATCGTCAACGTAAACTGTCCCTGGCAGCACTGCTCCATTGGAATCCAATCAGACTAACTGCAATAACTTCAGTTGTAGAGCTGATCCTTGTAACTGTTAATGCTCAAATAAAAGGCAATAATCAAATTTCTTAGTCTTACTTGTTTTTGTAAGCAAATCTTGTCTCAATCTAATGTTATAGCTGTTTAAAAACGTCGTTGTCCACAAACAACATGGGCATGAATGGGTTAATATTCTGTAATTTAAATTTTCAATTTTTTTTTTCAAATGGTAGCATAAGTTATCTAGATGTTTAATGTGCTAAACGAAAATCAAGTATGCGGACAACTATAAATCGTGTTAATTGAATTCAGATTAGTGTAGTAGTGGTGGTTGCTTTGTATTAAATAAATTCAACCTAAATTTGTGTTACCAATAATTTGTTCCTTTATCAAAAAACAATATCTAATCCACCGGAGTTAATAAAACATTTGAATTTTCCATGAACACAGTATCGAAGGATTATCCCCCATTCCAATCATATGTTGTTACATGTCTTTAGCTGAATAAAATAGAGAAAAACCAACTTTTCCCCTACCGTACCGATCCGCTCTGTACACAAAGGGATATTAATTCTAGTGCAGATGCTCCATCACCAGAGAATAGTAATAATTACTATGACTACAAACCATTGCATTATCGCATCGGTTGGTCATATTCTTCCCTTACCCGAGTTGTGTTTTTCTGTTTGCGAACTCGTTTGTCTGCTTCGCAATTCCACAGACCAACATTCCGAAGGCTTTTATGGCACGCGGCAGTTCCTTCCCCCCGTCACCGTCATTGATATGAAAACGATAAACACGACTCAGACGGTATGGAAAAATGCCGCAGCTCTCGGGAAGAAACCGGCCGAAAGATAAGTCCAGTGATAAAAATATTTTATTCATTCGAAATAATTTTCCTAAAAGGTTTCCCACACCCATCGACACCGACCGGACCGGTGACCAATGCCGAGCCACCAAGCAGAAGTAGCTACCGTCTGTTCCGACCGGCAGAGGTTTCCCGCCCATATTTGTGCTGCTTCGCTTCAACCATCAGCACGGCTATTCATGGCTTTTGTCCGTTTATTCGCTTCGATGAATGGTAAGGATTAGAATTTCCCATATAGACACAATCCTCACCGAAGAGCTGCTGGTATGGTTTTTCCACGATGCCACCGTCGCGCTACCGTATCGAAGCTTCGATCTCTCACTCCTACTACAAAGTCTTTTGATTTCCCGCAGGGTTTCCGGTTTTGGAATTTTTACTGTAGTTCGATTCACTCCAGGAGTCCTCCTATCGGTACATCGGTTTTACTGTGGAATGAATTTCAGGGTTGTTCGCTGGACTGATAACCGAAGCTTTCCCAGCCACACAGGTCTGGCTTGAATGAATTAAATACCTAGAACCAACCAATTGAAGGAGCAGTTCACTTTATTACTCCCCATACGCGAGTCGTGCTTTTAAACATAGCCAACCGCCCGCAAAGCTAGTATGTACTATCTTATTTGTTAATCTAATAAATCTATCACTTGCCGCCGATGGTCGACAGTGGTACAGAAGAGGTTCGGCTTTTACATTCTTTAGTCATGCCACGGCAGGAAACTAAACCCAGTCAATCAAAGTGGATCGGTTGGTTGGAAGGTGTGTTCTTTTCCTATGCTACCATGTTCCTTTTATGAACTCTCCTAACCAATCAGGAAGGAATAAATTTGATAGCCTTCGCACATAAATTACTCGCTCCTGCTGCTCGGAAGGGCAGAAAATATGTTCAAAGTCCAGTTCATCGGTACTAAATTTCCGACCTTTCATTCCGGTGTTTTTTTTTCATTTGAAATTGCATTGTTTCCTCCACAATTCCAGCCGGACTCGGATGCCGGTTGCTCGACCAACATCGGTAGCATCGGTTCGCAGGTTGCATCGTCCACGCCCGAGGACACCCATTCGGAGAACGGTGATTCGAAAGTCAACGGTCACATGGCGTCGGTAACGATGACCGCCTGCAACGGCAGCGGCAGTAGCTCTCCGGTGGCATCGATTGCGACGGCCAATGGCAGCAGTGGAGCAGGTGATTCACAGCCAACGCGTGCCTGCATTATGACCGCACTGACCATAGTAAGTATTCTTTTGGTTTGAGTTTACAAAGCGGCCGAACTGGATTGTTAGTTGATGTTTGCGTACATGCATAAATCGTTGGATCATGTGTGGGCTTCTATTTATTTCAAAATAAACGATAATTATAAAATTATGCAAAGCAGTTGGAGTTAGGCGTATAAGTCACAGGTATAAGGACAGCACAGATTTATAAAACTTGCTAAACTTATGAAAAATGTTCGATAAGAGTATGTTGGAACATTTACATAAAAATTAGTCCATCGAAGATCTTATTGAAATAGCAAACAGCTCAGGACATCTGTGGTTATAGAACAATGTGTCGCTTATTGTGGAACAACATTAATACTACGTTCACACTACGAGTTAAAACGTGTTTTGATGACATTTTTCTTGTTGCTAATTATCATAACGTGTTTTAACTCTGTAGTGTGAACATGGTATAATGGTGATTAGTGCTAGTGAACGCTAAACAGAATATGTCGGATTATTTTTGAACTGAATATAATTGTTGATCACAACCATGAAGAATAGTAACAAAATGGCGAATGGTGCACGTTTTTCTACCACACAGAAAACTATTTTTGAACTGTACAATCCAAGAGACGCCATAATTGTAATTTAAATATTATATCCTAATTGTTTTAAACCTGAACTTTAAAGGGAAAGGTTAGTTTTTCACAATACTATAGAGCGAACATTGCTGTCTTTCCTACATAAATTCATGATTTTGAATGGGGCATGTATTTGTCAGAGTCCCCTAAGTCTTTTCCCAATGAATATTATAGATTCCAAAAATATGGAGAAAATGAGTGAACATCTACGCGGTCATTTTTCGATAGATTTTACGTATACATTCAAAAGATTGTATTTGAGCTTGAGTTTTAAATTTGAAAAAAAAAATAACGAAAGATATAATTATAGCATCTTATAGTGCAAGACAATACCTCACTAACCCCTTAAGAGTTCATGCGAGCGAGTTTCTAATTTGGAAAAAAAATAACTGCCATTTTTCAAACGATTTTGACGTTAATTAGGTAGTTGGATGCGAAATTAAATGCTCTCTCGAAAATTTTATTAAAACAAAGATGCATCTTTTGAAAAATGATGAGTAATTTTCATAATTTTAATTAATAAACCGCAAAATTATAGTTGTTTTCTTATTGTTGACCCAAAACCGCAAAGTATTTTTGACAAAAGAATATGACATAGCATACCGTTGGAAAGGTCATTTCTTCTTCTTTTCGGAACACATGAGTTCCCTTAAAAATTGGCCGCGCAGGAATTTTTTTAATTCCGATAGTTCCGAAAATCTTTTATTGTCATAAAGCAAGATTACAACATTTTCCTAACATTGTTATGTGTTGCATTTGGCGAGATCTACAACCTATACTATGTCACTAATACTAGGAAATTCTAACAATTTCCGCAAAACGCGTTTTTAAAAGAGACTTGCTGTGACGATAATTCCAGTCCAACGGCTCAACTGAAAGCATAAAAGCAAACAAACAAATTTTATTAGTATAGGGACTTGCGGTGGTTTAAAACGACTCATTTAAATAATTTTGTGTAATCAAGTTTGTACAGATTTAAGGCAAGCTTGAAATGTAAACTGGAGACAGTAAGAACTTTTGTTAAATATATGTAATGTATTGGGGGCCCAGAATAGCGCCAATTCGTTTTGTTGGCACGACAGTAAAACACGAACTGAAAATCTCCCGGTCGAATATGACGGACCGCTCTTATAAAATTGCTGCAGATATTTTCACCAGATAGCGAAAAAAAGATCTAGTTATTTCGTTCAGTGCAGTGAGAGTTATTCACATTTAAAATCTGAAATTCTATTCCTGCAGAACACTTTTAAACGGGATTGTTGTATTGAAACGTTTGAATTTTTTTTAATTCAAAAGCGCACCAATACTCGCCGATGTTTCTATCGTTAACCCGTCGACGGACCAGCGCCAATAACTGCATTTCTTCGCTGTCATTGGCCACAGTGGGACAGGAAACGAAATTAGAGAGATAAAACCTGTGGTGCTTTGGGAAATTTTCGTGATACATTTCAGATTTCTTAAAACTAGAGGAATACATTATGAAAACTATATTTAAATGCGAAGGTATAATTTTGGACTATTTTAATGTAGAAATAAACTACAATACACATGGGGCTACATTTTAAATTTCTTTCAACTAGAGGATTTCAATATGCAGCATAATACTAAGGGATAATTAAGAAATGAGAAAAGAGGCGAATGACCATAAGGTTAAAACCTCTATAATACAAATAAAAAAAAGAAATGCGAAAACTAAGGAGCAAATTTTAAACTATCATGAACTAGAAGTTTGCATCAATATATATAGAGTACAATTCAATTTTCTTTATAACAAAGTGGCGGAAAGGGGGCATTGTAGATTAGTTTGGAATATTGGGAGCGCACAGAGGAATAACTGATGTCAAATCCTGGCCAAATTGTTTCCTGTTGCTATTGTTGTTATAATGCCTTAATATGAACTTAAAATAGACACTAACTAGTTTTTTGGAACAATTTGGCATCTATCTACTTACCAGTGCAAAGGCCAATTTTCTATATCCTTTCGAATACTAGTAATTTCGAGGTGATCTTTGTGAATACATTTGTTTTTCCAGTTGCACAAACAGTTGATCAGTGATAAAGGGAGAGAAAAAGGGACACTTGTGCATATTTTCATAGAGATACATTTTTGCAAACACAGTACTTGGCCCTGCAGCATTTCGGTGTACCTCAAATTAGCAAAAATTTCAATATTTTCAAATCGCTTGGGATTGGTGGATCGGACAAGATCAAAAGACTTCGAAAGTTTTTTGGATAGCTGAAATCTTGTTTTGTAATTCAGCTTCAGTAACTTTGCCGGATCTCACCGTATAATGTAACTTTTTTATCATTCAAATTTGGAATAAAATATTTAAAAAAGGTATTTTTTAAAGTTGGCGCAATACACAGCAAGTCTACTATTTGCAGTTAGCTTTTAGCTGAAGTTATACAAACGGTTGTGTTGAAGTACGTTTGTAATAATATTGTGTTATTTAATACAGTCATCACCACTAGAAAGCGATATTGCTGGACATATGATGCAAATGATTTAAAAATCCCTTAAAATATCACCATTTCGCATCCACGCAAAAATTCTTTAACAATTTTTGACATTTTCCTAATTTAGCCACGTTATACAGTAGGTTCTTAGGTATTCAAAAAATATAACGAAATAAAAAATCTAAAAAAAAATTTTTTGGTTATTGGCCAAGAATTTGTTCTAGTTACTCCTCTGTGGGGCGCACGCCCAAACAATATGTTCGATATCGTGATAACTGTCGCCGCACGCGCAAATATCAATATTCATAAATCCCATGCGTAGAAGATGTGCATTGTACTCAAATAGTTCCAAACATACTATTTAATTAAACTCAACAATTACTTCGCAAAATAAAAAAGTTCATTGGAATCGACTACTAATTCATAACCATGCGCTGTTAGGCCACGTGCAAAACTGGCTCGAACATCAATTCCTTAATATTTTAATAACTTCTCCCAAGCAAGTTGAATTGATTTGCAGTCTTCGACAAAGTTGTAGATAATAAAAACATTCTTTCTTATTTTCACTTGCAGTGATAAACTGATGCATATAGTGTCATCTAGCGGTGGAAATGCAACTTAGTGCGCTTTCATTTTGTGAACTAAAGTCATGTTTTCCGCCATGTCATTACTAAATCGATTCTCTCTACGTGAACTACTAAACAACTTTTAGAACATTATTCATAAAACCAAAAGTTGGCTTAGGAGGTTCTTTATAGATTTAGGAACATTAGTTTACAAAATCGAAACAGTCTGGATACATTCTCGTGAACTATTTAAGGAAACTCGGAATTTTATTTATGAATCCATACAATCCTCGTGAATTAATTTATAATTCTTAATATATTAGTCACAATCCAATATCAATGCTCGAGAAATAGTTCACAAAATCAACAAATATGATTCATGCGTTCGTGAACTGGTTCATGATTCCTGGTAATATAGTCCTGACCAGGCATTGCATTAATCGCTCATATGAATAAATGCGTCCGGAAAATTTGCTACTGTGACAATAAAAACTCACATTTTCACAAGAAAAGTTATTGGCACTCACACAACTTCTCCGGATAAACGCAACGTGTTATTTCTCCGGATAAATAAAACCGCCGGAGAATGAGCGAATGAGTTTATCACGGTATCCTTTTTGCGCTCGCTGCCTTGCTGTCGCTACTCCAAAACACGAAAAAACAAGTCTATCGTATATTCGTCGTCGCTTTTCTTTGAAATTAAATGTATATTTTGACGCTTTTATTGATTTCCATGAAGTTAAAACATTATCACCTTCTCCATTGAGAAGGAAAAATTTTATCCGGAAAATTATTCTCACGCTATTTGTGGAGACGGAGAATTTCGCGACTTATCTTATCTCGGAAAAGTTGGACATCTGATAAGCTTCTTCTCGCGTAAGTGAGAGAGAATTATAATGCCTGGTTGGTCGTGAAAAAGTTCACAAAATCATGAAATACCATTTATATATTCGTAATCCCTAGAATACCAGTCACGATTTACCATTCGTGTCCGTGGAATATTTCACGAAATCACAGAATATTATTCATGTGTTCTGGTGAGCTGGTTCATGATTCCTAGTACAATAGCCACGATTACCATTCGTGGTCGTGAAATAGTTCACGAAATCGTAGAATATTATTCATGCATTTATGGTAAGTCGTGACTTACAGTCGTGCTCATGAAATAGTACGCGAAATCATAAAATATTTTTCATGTATTCGTGAACTGGTTTATGATTCCTAGTACAATAATCACGACTGACCATTCGTGCACGTAAAATATTGAACAAAATCATGAAATATTATTCATGGGCTCGTGAACTAATTCATGGTTCCTGATCTATCTTGCGTGCTTGAGATATTTAGAAGATACCCCTAATCATTTTAAATTTCATGCGACATGGCCATGAAATTTTCATGAGAACTATTTCACAAAATCTAGAGTATTATTCATAAAATCATCTTTGTTCCATGCACTATTCCATGAAATGTCATATACGTCCTGCTACTAGCGACCAGCAAGATGCACGAAATAGATATAAGAAAACTATTAGGACCTGTACCAATTTTGTTGGCTATTTTCGACAAATTTAAGACTAAGAGAAATGAAAGCAATGAAATTGAAAGACTAGGTATTCTAGAGTGAATCAGTTAAAAACACGGTACGGCACCGATAGCTTGGTGTCGATTGAATGCATACGTCACGGCTTGATGCTAGCAGAAGGAGGAAAGAATGATCGCATGTTCGTTCTAGGCGGCGAGGATTTGTGAAGTTTATTTTGCCGGCATCGGCGGTAAAACATGATGATAAGTTATGTTCTGTCAAAGACCATGCGGTAGACTTTGGTGCAACGCTCAACTCCTACTTAGCAGAAGGCAAAGGACTCTTCACATTTTCTTTGGATCATGTCCATATGAGCCAGCCTAGTCCTAGTTTTCCATTTATAACTGATAACTGTTCATAACTAATTCGCTCTAGAATACCTATTAGTCTTTCAATTTCATTGCTTTCATTTCTCTTAGTCTTAAATTTGCCGAAAACAGCCAACAACATCTATACAGTAGAACCTTGCGGCAATTAAAACATAGTAACACTATTAGGACCTAGAACATCGTTATTCATTCATGATGTCTCGACAGAAAAAGAAAACCACCCTGAGCACCATAAATATATTATAGAGCCACAAATCATGTTCGTGATATAGTTCATGGGACAAGTTCCCGCTTATTAGTCACACATTTGTCATGAACATCAGTCACATCACACCACGTGTCAAATTCGAAAGTAAGCTCTAGAATAAAATATCATGATAAATCTTGACTAAGATCTTAAAATCAAAAACATAAATCATAATATTTGTGACAAAAATCGTGACTAAGATCCTGAAATAATGAACATAAATCACTCTACTCGTGACTAAAATACCAAGATAACAAAAATTGTGACTAAGATCCTGAAATCATGAATATAAATCCCATTATTCGTGATTAAAAAATCAAAAATCGTGACTAAGAATCTAAATTCATGAAAATAAATCACTCTACTCGTGACTAAAATATTACGACAACGTGACTATCATGACTAGTATCCTAAAATCATGAGCATGAATCACTCTACTCACGACTAAAATACCACAAAATATAAATTACGAAAATCGTGACAAAGATCCTGCAATCATGAACATAAATCACGCTACTCTAACAGAAAAATCCGATAGCAAACTCGTGATTAAAATATCACGGTAACTTGATTAGAAATCACAAAAATCGCGAATAAGCTCTGCAATCATTGACAGCGTTTAACTGTCAGCTGTGTATTCCCAAAACTGTTAACAAGGATCACAACAAAAACTAACCATGTCCAGGGAACAACCACCACCCTACTAAACATTCGAATGTATAGCCATGTAAATGTTCGACGCGAACTAGTTTTTTGCAGTGGTTTATTATTCATAATTTCAGGAATTTGGCCACGGTTTCGTAAATCCTTCAATTCTTGAAATCGTGATCTTATTTTTATGAATTTATGAACGTATTTTTTCCGTGTAGATACATAACTGAAAACGCACCGAACTTTCAGTAGGAGGAACTGGATCAATTCGGACTTAGTAAGGGTTTATGAGCTGTAGTACTGGAACGTGTCAACCGATTCACAATTTTTTTTTTTTTCTGAAGGCCGGATCAATTACGTACATTTTTTCTAAGGCGATATTTTCCAATCTTCTACCGTTTGTGTATAAACGGTTCTGCGCAAAAGTACACAAAAGGTCCGAATTACCCCAACTCTGTTCTAATTAGGACAATCCATTTCTTATCGATTTTTTGCAATAGAAATGAATATCTATTTTGGCCTAAATAATTCCTATTTAATTTTCACTAAACTTCGAATTGTGTAATGAAAAATTCTCTTTGATATATAAAACTTTGTAGTAAATATACAATACAAAGTAAGAGCTGGGCCAAATTACCTAAAAATAGGTTATAACGTCGAAATCTGTCAACCGATTTGTGAAAACTTATGTTTTCCTGGAGGCTCGACCGGCTGGACACACTTTTCTCTCAAACGGTTCTTTGCGATCGCGTATCAGACCGTATATACGGCAAAAGGTCCGAATTGGACCAACCCATATTCTATTATTTACATACCGATTCAACAAAAACAGTTAATAGTCTCGCCCAAAACAAGATATTAAATAAAAGATATTATCCGGCAGAGCCAAAATCACGGTAATTTAATCAATTGTAGTTGCCAACAAAAGTCTCGTTTTTCGGCTTACACATTTAAAAAAGGCGCTCCGAAACAACATTCGCCCCTAGGGCACACACACGAAAACTGAGAACCACAAAATTTTGTGAGATAGAACAGAGCTACATGACAGCCATAAAAATGATATGTACGCTTTTCATAAAATTACCATAGCTGAGAAACAGTTGGGGGTCCGAATTAGCCAGCGGTCCGAATTGGCCGACTTCCCCCTACCTATTGATCCGTGATTATCGATACTAGGTAGATTAAAGTCGTTTCAGGACTGATTTGCGATCAAACAATTAATTTTTACGGTAGTGTTTTCACACCCTCCCATTCTGATACTATCAACAGAATGCTGATAGCACCCAGTTGTCACCAGTCTAAGGACCAAATGTCTTGAATAGAGTTAGACTGGAGTGGAGGCATAAGATAGGAGACTTGTGAGAACTATGTTACCGCATCATTTAACGACCCTTCTGGTACCAGGTGATCATTATGGTCAAGAAACCTTGATTATTTGTTAATGACCTAGCTCTGCAAATACGAGGATTAATTTTTATATCTTTTATATATTCAATTTTATACCTTTTATATATCATAGTGGTACCAGTTTATATGGGAAAAATATTTGACATTTAATGTGCAAATTATTATCGATTGAACGGTAAAGCATGCTTTCAGCAAAATATTAGCTTTTGCCAATTCATTGAAAATTATTACTCGCAATCCCTTCCTAGATCCAAATTGGACTAGGTCTTCCTGCTCTTATTACTCTATTATGTATCGTTTGGATATTAGTATCTACTTTAATGCATATGTTTGTAAATTGGCCTCGAAGTAATAATTTACCATTATTTCTCCATTCCCACAGGATACCAAATCGAATACAGATGCCACCGTCGCTCTCAAGATGGTTACATCCAGCCTGGGCATTTCGCTGGCAAATGGAACCAGCATGTTACCCGTTACCCAGTAAGTCACTGCTAAATTACGGAACTTGTAAAAAAAACAATAACGCTCCCGCAAAATTGTAACTCAGCTTCCGAAAGAATCCGTGGGAGTATTTTAACCTGGTAGAAGCTTGTAATCTTGTAGCTAAGCGTATATAATACCGACGTTGTATCATAGCAAAATGTTTCATTTATTCTATTCTTAGAGCATAAGTTTAAAAAGTTATATTGTATAACCCCGAAGGTAAACAAAAAACAACACATCAACTGTTCTTCTAACGAGTAAAGGTATTTGCTGCTATCCGAAAAGGAATGGCGAATCGTAAATTAAACGATTTTTTTTAATAATAAGAAAATAAGAGCTTAACTGTTGATTTTGTTAATTCTAGTGTTACCGTGCAGAAAATTTTTGAAATGTTTTGTTGGTTTTTTGGTAATAGATGATAAAGTACCGTGGAGATTTTACTAAAAGTACAGTAGTTAGGCAAGAATAAATAATCAAACTAAAACTTTTGTTGTTATCAGATAAATGACCAAAATTCACAAATCAATAAAGTAATTGATCAGGTTAGGCAGGACCCCCATGTACATATCACGGCAGTGAATTATAGTTTGAATAGGAAATAAATCCTTCGAAGAGTATTTGCCGAAGTTCCTCCATTAATTCCAAATTGATGCTAGGGTCTTCAGGCCAGTGTAAATAAAATCAGACAGTGAAACATTGTGCTATAATTTAATCCCCATGACACGTAAAGAAAAAGGAAAAGAAACAACATAATCAAAATCAAATTGAATGTCTATCTAGCGGTTTAAAAAAGTTGCGTTTCCTTCTAAAATCTCTAACCGCACATGTACGACGAGAGTGTTTATGCTTTGACAGCCGACAGCGAAAATCAATTTCCAGTGCTAATGCCTGTCGTAGGATCGGAATCGTTCCGTTTTCAGAGCACGTGTTAATTGATTTTGATTAGTGACACTCAAATTGACACCGACACACACACACCCACACACATAAATGCAAATGTACATGGTTCAATTAGGTTTCCGCTGGCAGGTGTCACTGTGGTGACTGGCCATTCGAATCAGTTATATCGGTGTTTTCTTATCCTGGTTTCTTCGTCTGGCGTAGGTTCAAGCTAGCCGTTCCATTCAATAGCAGTTCTACTTAGAGCCAAGCTGCGATTCGATGAAAAATTGATGAACTCCCCCGCCCTCCAACGCAGCAATCCAATCCAGACAGGTTGTCATTTAGCTACGCACCCACTAATTGAAAGGGAAAAGTCAAACTAACCGAATTAGGCTTTCATTCATTTTGATGAGTTTCGTAGGCTGGCTAGGATGCGGAGTGTTAGCCTTGGTGACACCTTGCTGGACTGTGACTGCCGTGTGTCCGGGTGCTGTTCCCTGCTAGTTTGTTTATCAACGACTCGTAGGCAGTTGGGGGAGGTTAGCAGATTTAGGATGATAAAATCTACATATTTATTGTGTTAATGTATATTGTTATGAGTTTGCGGTCGTCGTTCGCAGCCAATGCCCAATTATCCCTTGACACTGAACCTAAACAACGACATTGTAACTTTGTAGCCGGCGGTGCATGAAAACATGCGGCGATGGGGTGGTCCTCATTGATTGAATTGTTTCGTAGTTCTCGGTTGGATTACCCGGTCAGGTGCTTTTCAGATAGGCTTTTTGTCTTGAAACTTTTAAGCATAACATATAAATTAAATTGATGTATTTTACCAGTTTTAAGCTAGTTCTCTACATCATTTTTTTGTTCTCTGGGCAAAAAAAATCGTGCTATTTTTTTTAATAAGAACCAATATTTCTATTTTGGATCAATGAATATTTATGCACTAATTATCCACACTCTTAGAAAAAATGAAAATTACATCCGACGTAAACAACTTAGCGACGTATTTTTTCTGTCTGATAATAGAATTTTAGATGTTGTGATATGTAAAATTAAATAATGTAACTCTTTTGATGTAAACCTCAGACTGAATGGCCCAGAAAAAGCCGAACAACTCACATTTTTATATGTCATTAAATGTGAATTTATGTGAATTGGGACGCTCCTTTTATGTGCATCTGGCAAGACGTAAAGTTACAAGATATTTTTTGCTGTGCACCTAATTGAACAGTGGCGGATCTAGGAGGAGGGTCCTGGGGGTCCGGACTCCCTCCGAAATTTTTCAACTTGTTGAGAAATTTTGAATTAGTTTCAATTTTATTTTAGTTTCAAGCTTAACATTATTTTAAACCAAATTACGGTTTTTACGCATAACGTATTGTAAAATGTTCATTCCAAAATCAAAATTTCGAACCACTCCAGAATTTTTTTTCTGGATCCGCTCATGTAATTGAATATTGCAATGAATGAGCTCTGCATACTAGATAGTAGATACTCAAAGAACTTCTGAAATTGGTTCAGGTATCCAATTTGGCCATGAACGTTTTTTTTCTCCACCAATCATGTTAATATTAATATCAAAAGAAATAGTTTTCATATTGGCATTGTTCATTATAACTTTCAGGCTGCTTCCTTCAGGTCTAATGAAACAATTTCAAATTGTTTACTCACATAAATAATTTGGAGGAAACAAACAGTTTCTGGACTCATAATGAGGGGGACTTGAAGATACTTGTTTAGTATCTTCAAGTTTCTGTACAAGAAGTACTGATGATGAAATGTGTAGTTCTGTGACCGAGTGTGATTAGAGTAGCACAAATTAATCTTCAGCATAAACGTCCAGCAACTATGAATCTATCCTGCAGGAAGGAAAAGCTTCCAGTGCTTTGATTCACCAACCTTATTTCCAAAAAGAAAACTTCTATATTGGAAAGCTACTTAACTCCGTCTTAGTAGTTTTCAACAAAAATGCTTTGACAAATCCACGTGAAATGCCTCGTGCATGTATACTTGCGAATAGTGCCATTGACGCATGTCTTATACCCGACCTCAAAACTCGCAATATTTGTGCTGTCACGGTCAGTATGACTGTTGAAAACATAAACAAGAAATAAGTTCATTGTTTGGCATGTTTGCCGCATAATAAACCTTCTGATGTTTTCAAAAGTGTTGTGTCATAGTGTGGCAGGAATGGGTTTCCCCCTTATAATTGGCGGTGATAAAAATGCCCACCACATAATTTGGGGCAGTTCATATACCAATTTGAGCGGCCCCGAAGTAATGGAATACGAAAATAGTAAAAATCTGCACATGCTTAATGTAGGAAATCGCTAAAGATTTTTATGATCTGGCAGAGAAGAGGCGTTAGATGTCACTCTCTACTAAGATGATATTACGCACAAGTTGGCAAACTGGCTCGTATCCAATCAGCTCAAATCATCGTTATCTAATCATGATCCGATTTCCTTCGTGTCTGCCACATTCAACGATGTGTTTGCGGGTTTCGATTTCAACGTGTCATCAAGAACCGGCTGTTAAGTAGTTTCTGACTTGATAGAAATTCATTCAAATACCATTCGACTCAGTTCGTCAAGATCGAAAAATGTCTGTGTGTAAGTATGTGTGTATGTATGTGTGTGTATGTGCAGACATGTCAACAAAACGTCCACATCGGTTTCTCGGAGATGGCTGAACCGATTTTCACAAACTTAGTCGCCAATGAAAGGTACAACGTTCGCATCGGCTGATATTGAATTTTATTTTGATCCGACATTTGGTTCCGGAGATACGAGTTGAAGAGTACGGTGACATAGAAAATCTTGTTATAATTTGTCCACATCAGTTTCTCGCATTTTCTGAACCGATTATCACAAACTTAGTCTTAAATGAAAGGTACAACGTTTTCATCGGCTGCTATTGAATTTTGTGTGGGTTTGACTACTAGTTCCGGAATTATAGGATGATGAGTACGATCACGCAGAAAATCCCGATTTCAACGGATAATGCGATGAATGTATAAAGGTGAATTTTTTTCAAAAATGCGACCATAACTGCTTGGATTTTTAGTTCTAGGTCACTACCAGTCATTCAAAGTCCCTTTGACCACATTGGCCACCATCGCCGGATCCGGCGGCCCAGGCGAAAGTATCTAAACTTAGAATTACAATTACATCGGTTTTTCGGAGATATCTAGACCGTTTGGACCAAACTTAAATGAAAAATTTTACTACCCCGTAAACTGCTATTAAATTTAATTCTGATCCATCCTACGGTTCCGGTGTTGCGGGTTGTGGTATGCGGTCACATAGAAAATTCCGATTCAAAATGATACCTTGATGAAGGCAAAAGGTAAAAATTTCGCTAAAATGAATATATCTATGTGTCAAAAAACTTGCATTAGCAGTTCTAGGTCACTGACGGCCAACCGAAGTCTCGTCGACCGCATTGACCATCATATACAGTTCCGGAAGTACCCCAAAAGAAACGCCGACACCTATAAAAATTAACAAACTCACATCAGTTTATCGGAGATAGTTGGGATGATCTTCACAAACTTATTTCCAAATGAAAGGTATATAATCGCCATAGATGTCTATAAAATTGCGTACGGATCGGTTATATGGTTCCGGAAATATAGACCAAACCTTCCGGTCACATATGAAATTCCCACATAAGCCGGAACCATTTTTTTTCTTAAGGGGACCACAAGAAATTTCAGAAATCGTACCTTCGATGCCAAAAATCTCCAAAATGCATGAAACGACTGGATTTTATGTTTTGTCGAAAACATTTTCGGCTACTATTGAATTTTATGTCGATCTGAATCCATTTACGGAGTTACAGCTTTAACCCTCAAAAAGGCAAAGGATCTCAGAGGCTAGTTTCGAATGTTTTCGGGGCTTCGTTTCTTTCCCTGATAAAACGACAAAAAAGAGGCTTACGATTTCGTTGAGTCTTAGAAGTGATGCTTCTTGAAGTCACAATTATAGCTTGCCTTTTTAAGGGTTTAGAGTGCGACCACACATATAAACTGATACCACTATAACAGGCTAGATCACTAATGACACCCCAAAGTCACTTTGACACACCTAGAAAAAATCGTGTAAATTTACATCTCCTGACCTTGACATATACGAGCATAAAAAAAAATTTGTTTGATTTTAATTTGACATGACGTTGAATTTCGTAAATCACGTAATTTTACTTTACATATAGCGTTTGTTCCGAATGGCAGTAAGTTTAATTTTATGTCATTGCGCATGTAATGTTTATGTTTCATGTATAATTAAACGGAGCATGGTTACATTTCGTCATTTCGTGAATTACGGTTTGTTTAATTCTGTCATGTTTGCAATTACCTCAACGATAAAATTCATATTTTTGGTGTGCACCATAGAAGTAGGAACTGAATAGGAAAATTTATATTTTTGATGCCAAATGTCTTTAAAATGCATGAAACGTCGAAATTTGACGAAATCTCGAAAAAAAAATTGACAAAGATTGATTTTCTGCATTTTGGCAAATTTTTACCTTTACCTTTCTCATATAGAATGGTTATGCAATCACTCTGAAAATCGTCAAACTAATTTTCTTTCGACTGACATAGGATTTATGGATTTTACAGGAGCGAAGCTAGGGAAGTAAGGAGGACATCAGGTCCGTGGCTGGCGAGCGTGTGTATCAGGAATCAGAATATATTGGCTCAAATGGCACGTTCCCCTTACATAGTCGGGGATTTGTGCCTTGCCGTGTGTTTTCATCATTTCCTGAGCGGAAGGAAAGGACAAGGAGGTGTGGGGAAGTAGAATTGGAAGGGTGGGAAAAATAACAGCACAAAACAAAAATAAACAACAAGTAAGTTAAACTCACAAGTAGTTCAACTTGCCTGCGAATAAGCCTAAAGCTCTTTACCACATTGGATACGAAAATTTAGTATGTCTCTGAGTTTCAGTCGTCCAAACATGGTTTCGTCTATATAAGGACGGCTGAAGACTCGAAATCGCAATTGCGCTACCGCTGGACAGTTGCATATCAGATGATATGAGGTTCCGTAGTTGGATTCACAAAGATCACATGAAAAAGACTCAGCGCGCTGAATAGTTGCCATGTGATAATTGAGTTTGCAGTGGCCGGTTAAAGCCGTGGTCAGCATGCCGCAGTGGAGCTTCGAAAAATGTAAGAGATTTTTCGAAACCACTGGACATGGTTGTTCTAGAAACGCCTTTGTTTGGCGACACGTTTGTAGATTTCTCCAATAATTGCGGTGCTCGGACGAAGCCCAGGACCGTATTTCTTCCCTTATCCAACTTGTCGAAATTGGCAGCGCGGGCTCAGGACCAACAAAGTCAATCGCTGAACCTGCCCTGGCCAATTCGCCAGCCCATTCATTTCCAGTAATACCGCAATGTCCGGGCACTCAGACAAGGTAGATAGTGTTGACAATGCTTAGTTCTTCGATTTGGGTTCGGCACGCGATCACTAGCTTGGACCGGGATTTGTCTGAGCTAAGGGCCCTAATTGCAGCCTGACTAACGGAGCAGAAATTTATAACTCTGCCGGACAAACTCAGTTGAAGGGCCGATTGTACCCCGCACATAATTGCAAAGATTTCTGCTTGGAATACAGTACAGTATCTACCTAGTGAGTGAGATTGTTCCAATCTCATTTCACGACAGTAGACACCAACACCAGCACGTCCCTCCATCAGAGAACCGTCAGTGTAACAGACCACTTGCGTTTGTTGTTGTCTTTGCATAAAGCCAGACAACCACTCCTCTCGAGAGGGAATCTTCATATGGAATGTCCTGTAAGGAAAACTACATGTGAGTGTAATATCGCTGGGAGCAAGAATACCTTCACCCCATGTAACCATTTGTGACCACAATCGTGTATGACTGGTAGCAAGATCAACATAATTACTGTTCCAAAGCCATGTAGGTGCAAAGTGTATTAAGAATGTAATAGACATTTCCACAATTATGGAGTCATAGCTTGAAGAAATGAGAACGACACAAATGCACCGCTAGGTGGATTAAAGCAGGTTTTTATTAACGACATAGAGTGAGTCAATCTTTTTTCCTTTTTTATAATGTAACGAAATTTAATTAGCAAGGGACTGGAAGGTGTGAAATATATTTCAATATTAAGAGCTCAGGCCCGTGCGCAAGGGGAGGGTTTTGGGGGCTCAAACCCCTCCCATGAGAGTTTTGAATTACTTTTGAGAATTTCTGATCTTCCTAATCTGGAACAACAAAAATACTGTGAGCTGTTTTGTTACACAAAATGTCATTTGAGTTCGATCATTCTAGTAACGAATTTTTGATGAAACCCTGCGAGGGGGCTGTAAAACGATGCAAGTCAAGTTGGTCGACATCGCTGGATCGTTTCACGTCTCGGCATGTTTCGATATTAACAACAGTTGTAAGTAGATCAGTTACACAGCAAAGGTCGGACAGCGAGCTAGCAACAGCAGCTAAGGAGGAATAATAACGAGTGAACAACACAAACTCGGAGAAAATCAGAATATCATTGCCTAGTGAAATTCCACCAGGGGTGCTGAGAGCTAAAAAGTTCACGAAAACGGGCATCGGTATCCGGAGAAATTCGGCCATCGGGAAACTCTCAGCACCAGCTAGTAGATAAATAGGAACGAGTATCGCCAAAAAGAATAACAAACCCTGCGAAGGTGGCTTTCAAGAGATGTGAGTAGTTATATTCGGCATCTCTAGATTGGATCGGGTCACGGCAGGTAACGATATTTGCAGCTGACCTGAGTTATACCACGAAAGGAGGACAGCAAGCAAGAAACAGCCTAAATGGGAAAACACGAACGATTAACACAAAATGAAAAGGAGCCAGAGTGCAATCCCTCCTGCAGTAATACTTAATGGTGGCCCTGGAAGGATAAGGAGTGGGAGAAACAAGATGTTTAGGTTTAGTCAGTAGGCTTAGTACAAACCACCACAGTATGAATCCGGCACTACCATGATCTAGCAGGGGGGCGGTGGTGCCTGATCAAGATAACAGATATTGTCTCAATTTGTTGAGCCGAGTCGACACAAGACTCAGCCTTTCGGGCCTCAGAAAAAATCGTGAACGTTTGAGGGTTTCTATACCCTCCTTATAAAAGAAATGAAAATAATCAAAACCCCTCCGTTGAGAATTTTCAGCGCACGGGCCTGAGAGTACTCAAGAAAGAGCAAGAATTTGAAGCAAGAAAGTTTACAAAAGCGTGGAGTAGGGTCATATAAGTAAACTTAGAGTCTCCCGGCTACTTAACTCTTTGTCGCAGAAGTCAGGATCTTTTGACATTAAATACGAATCACTTGAGTCTGCGGCATGTCTGGACAAGCGTAAAGTCACTTTAATGACTATTATGCTGTCGGAACCGAAAGAGCTTAAAGTTTGTATGGGATTTTTAGTCAAAATGTATGGGGAAACACTTGCAGTTAACAAAATCGCCATTACATGGCGCTGCAAACTTCCGAACACGTTCCTAGAAAAGAGTTAAGCATTTGAAGATATGCCGAACAAGTTTGTCGAAGACTGCAGGACAATCCAACCAACCGTTAAAGAGTTATTGACGTTTAAAGTTGGATAAAGGGCGAACACGAAATTATTGCGACACCGAAAATGTCATGCCAATTTTCTTATAATGTTTAAAATCAAACCAAAATTTTAGGGTAGTTTTATACATATATTTACTTCAAAAATCAAAAGAAAAGTTAATCGATGGAGCCTTGAGTGTAAAATTGAACGCATTTTCGCTTGATGCCCTCCATCAAAGTCTTTACAGTGTCATCCGGTACCAGTTTCTCAGTTTTTTTTTTCATTTTCTTAACATGTCCTTTTCGTCTTTGACTGTCTTCTTGCTCTTCCGAAGTTCCCGCTTCATCATTGCCCAGTACTGCTTTACCGGTCGCAGCTCCGGACAGTTTGGACATGAATCCTCCTTTGGAACAAAATGGACAGAATTGGCCTTTTATATACGTTTCGTCGTCCATCACACAGCAGCCATATTTTGTCAGCATCTTCTCGTAGAGCTTCCGTGCCCGAGTTTTAGCCGTCGATTGTTGCCGCTCATCGCGGTTTGTGAAGTTCTGTACCTTGTATGTATGTAGTCCAGGTCTCTTCTTTGCATTCTGGACGTAGCTCTGTGACATGCCGATCTTTTTAGCCAAATCACGGCTTGAGACGTTGGGATTAGCTTTAATCGTCCGCTTCACCTTTCCCTCCGTCTATTTGTTCTCCGGTCCCGGTTTTCTTCCAGCTCCTTTGCCGTGGTCCAACGTCAACCGCTCCTGGAACCGCTTCAACACTCTGGAGACGGTTGAATGGCGAATGTTCAACATTTTTCCCAACTGCCGGTGCGACAGGTCAGGAAATTCCAGGTGTTTGGAAAGAATTTGTTCTCTCGACTTGCGTTGGTTCACCTCCATTTTCGTTGAATCGAAAAACTCGACTTCGAGTTTGACAGCATGTAAACAATACACATCAATGAGAAAGTGTGGAAAATTTGATTAATTTTTACCCAATGGTAAAAAAGTTATGCCCTGTTGAATGTGTCGCAATAATTTCGTGTTCGCCCTTTACTAACATTCGCAAAGCGCGTACTCCGCTCAGAGCCTAAAAAATGGACATTTCTGCGTGAACTTGAAAGAAAACGAAATTAAATTCATGCCCGCTGCGATGAATGAAATGTTTGGTTTGTTTCCCTTCTCATTCGTTCTCCCGACGCAGCGCATTCAGGTTCGGACGTGTTTGGTTTCAGTAGCAAAATGAGTTTTGGTTTTATTCTGGCTCTGAGAGGGATTATTGAGCAAAAGTGCATCAGATATAGATTATGCAGTTCACTTATGCTCGAAAATGTAGAAGATGCCAACTTTTGCCTTCAAACTGTCGACATAATAACAAATGAATGCTTTGGTTGGTGAATGAATTTATATTTCCTCTGCACTCAAGCATTCGATTCTGCATGAAATTTCAGTCAGTTGGAAAGTGAATGAATGAGGGAGGCGTTGAATCTTAATGTCAGTTTCGGTAAATGCAAGCAGAATTAGGTAACTGATTCTGCAATTTCGTGGCTCTGACTCCGCTTATCTCGTGTATGTGAACCACGCGTAAAGATGGGACAAAGTTAGAAAAAACTCATATATCTCTGAAACGATGAGAGATAGAAAGTTATGATGTTCCACAATGTTGTAGAGGAATAAAAGGACTATTTGTTTTCACTTGAAAGATTCGGAATTTTTCCGCATAGTGGCGGTAGTGAACCAAGCAAAGTTAAAGGGAATACTCCTATCAGTACAACGGTAAAAATAGAATTTTTGCCGCGTGGTGGTGCTAACAGCAAAACATTCATTTATTATCACGCCAAGGCCTACACGACGAGAATGAATATATTTTGATAAACCTTTTGAATGTTTCCTAATTTTACCGCTCAATGGCTTCAGAAGAAGCATACCCAATGCGCTGTGAACCCAGTTGGACTGGCATTGGGTGCACATCGTTGATATTTTGGTGATAGGTGGGCGCTACTAGGGTCACTCAAATGCCGATTTGTGACTTTTTCATCATATCTGGTGTCATATATTCTGTCACATGACGCGGACTACGGGACTTAAGTAATGTATTCCGCTAGAACTCATTGATTGAAGAATTCGACTATAACGTACATCTTAATTTCGGCTAAGCAGTCTCATATGGATTAAAACGAATTACGTTATAATTACTCCAACGTTTCGATGCAGGATTCGTATCATCTTCAGGGGTCAAATCTACTCATTCGTTCCTTGTGAAGTGGCTTTTCTAAGCATACAGTCTTTTCAAAAAGGAGTGGTGGATGGTACATAAGCTATAAAAGTTCAATATGATTAACGATTTTATCAACAACATTAAATTGAAATTCGAAAAGACTTTTAAAAAATTCGATGTTTACTTTAGCCTAAAACAAAATGATCAATCCCGAATTGAAGATTAGTAAATTATTACTGTCGTTCCAACCTGCCCCTGTGCATGTAGTTCTATTTGCCCCAATTGGTGTCAAAATAAGGGGTACAGCAGATACTTCATTTTTACTACACTTGATTGTTTGACGTACAAGTTTTTAGTAATAATCTGCAATCGTAACATTTTTCGATCGATTGCTCGATGCTTAGGAAAAAAGAGGTTTTTGAACGACGAGAAATAAACAAAAGTGCGAAAATCGTTGAAATGCTTCAAACTACCGCTTGTGGTATTCAAAAGGTTCGTTTAAGGAAGCTTTTTGCTGGAAAAAATAATCTCGGCGATTGCTCTTCTGCAGTGAAGGTTCACAAACGAAAGCAATGAAATTGAAAGCCGGACAGATATTCTAAAGCGAGTCAGTTATAAACTTAAAACGGAAAATTAGGACTAGGCAGGCTCATATGGATATGTGAAGAATCCTTTGCCTGAGTTGGGCGTTACAACCAAGTCTACCGCCGACGCCGGCGTTTCTCGGATCTCTATGAAAATTTGGAAGAATATTCTCAAAGTTGTACTTTCAGATAAAGTAATAAAAAAAATTGATTTTTGAAAAATAAAAAGGTATGCAACTTCTTTAGGCACGATCATATTACCTTTCGTTTGAGCACTAAAAGTTATTAATATTATCCGTAGGGCTGAAGTCATTGCGATTGGTCTTGGTCTTGGATTCCGAGGGAGCAGTGCGATCAGGGACAGCTTCAGTTAACGATGAAGAATAAAATTTAGGTATATTTATAGTCTTCTTGAAATAATATTAAAAACTAATAAAACGCATCAATCTGGACTGTCTTCGACTATCTTTTACATGCAATTAAACTAGTGTAAAGATTCTAGGAGAATTGCATTATGCATCGGAAGATAAATATTGAGCAGCTTCTAGCACTGCTAGAGAAGCGAGATATCAAATCAAAATTGTTGTGTTTGTGAACCCTGCACTTTCAAGAAAAAATAATTTTGAGTCATTAGAAAAAAGTTACATGAATTGGTTTTGTTTTACAGTTATATTCAATTTGATTGATAACCTTGCAAAAAGTATAAGTTGTGCTTATATTGTTGAACTCAAAATTAAACATTTCTCGTGAGGAAATGAACCGGTCTGAAAAACTCACTAATAAGGTGATAGAACACATTCTGTCGAGTCAGAAAATATCCATCTATCAAAGTACGCTAAATATGTAGAATGAATCGCTAAAATCCATCACAAATCAGCTAACTTCCTAGTTACTGATTTTACCAGCTAATTCACTCTCGTCATTTGATCTCATAAATTAATACAAAATGAGGACCACCCCATCTGCAAATCGAAATTTAGTTAGACTATTTGACGTACACCCAACCACCCGACACATTATAATAAATTACCACTTTAGTACATATTCGTTATCTATGCGTTACATGTTAGCTGAAAATATGTACATTTGTAAACAAAACTACCAGAAATCAACGAGAGAACAGTTGGCGTTGCTCTTATCACCCATACCTAACCGATTCAATGTGCCACGCAACAGCAGCGCTAGTGGTTCTGAAATAAACCGAAAACGAGACACTGAACGTTCATTCGAACCCCACCCCCACCCACGACAGCACACCCACACCCACTAGCAGTAAAATGAACAAAACCTATTTATTCGCCTACTTCCACTCTCCTCTCACCTTGCCTACTCTATCGGGCGCTCCTTCGCGGTTGCATTGTTTGACACAAACACCCACCCACACACACACTCAGCACAAATCGCTGATATCTGTCAGCAAACGTGACAGAGAGAAATGAATTAATTATCTGTACCGCTACCGAAACTATTATGATTATTATTGAATTAATTGAAATGTGTAATTTTAATCTCCTTATCACGGGAACTGCATATACTGTGCGTATACGGCACCGTTTTGAATCCCGGGTGTTGCTTAACAATAAGTGCTACAACTGTGGGCAAACAAATGGACATAACTCTGGTTCAGGAACGTGTAAAAAGTGCTTTTCGTCGACTCGCAAGTATAAATATTGTATCGAAAAGGGATAGCATACCAGGGCTATAACGTCGAACGGGACGAATTGAGAAAGAGTATTGAGGAAAACGTAGTTATTTATATACTAAAAATAATCCTACAAATTATACAGAATTAAATAAAATCAATGAGTAGTAGAACTGTTATAAGTGGAAGCTTTCAATTGAAATTAGATGACATAACCCTGGTAGATGCAGTAAATTTGAATAACATTCATGCTTTAGGTCGTGGTCACACATGATGATGTTGTGGTAGGTCCTGGATTCGACTATGTGCTCGGTAAAATCATATATCTATTTACCGAGCAGTCAGGTTTTGTTTTCACATCTTTTCGCCACTATATCATATTTATTAATACCTGATCTAATTGCCAGGGCCGGCGAAACACTTTTTTGCCGAGTGGGTAGTAAGATTCGGATTGATTTCCACTCGTAGTGAAGAAGGGGCTGTGTGACCGACGGTTCAGCGAAAATGTACTGATACTACAAATGTTCCACAGCTAAGTACCAATCACTATATTCTTTTAAATTTCCTTGCATTAATTTCCTATTTCCTCCGATAAAACCTTCTTTGCGCGGGTACTGAAGCCCGCATGATACTGTTGACTAATGGGAAGGTATGTCCGACAACAGACAGCCCCTCTGGCTCAATGGAGGTCGATTTGAATATTTATCCGGTGGCAAAATAATGCCGATATTTCTCCTTTTTGATATAAATTATATTCATCTAATACAACAGGTCCCAAGAAGGTCTACTTCCGGACAGAAAATAACCTGTGCACGAAGAAGTATCTTGTCTACTAATTACGAAATATATGGTGGGCTCCTTCCAGCTTCAGTTAGTAAAAAATCTGGTTTGCAAGAAAATGCGTTCAGCATAAATCGAGGAGTATAAGAGCTTATTTTCAACCAGTCTCATGTCGAGCCTTTCGCCGGATCTACTCTTCCAAACTTTGTTCATTTGAACGGGGCTGTCCCGTTCGTCTTTTTGTGCGTCAGGGCATGCCGTCATTACGAACAATTCGCCATACAGCTACCCAAAGCTGAAACGTAGAAACCACGACTAAGAGCGAAAGTCTGACAATCCCGTAGAGGCAACATGTTCTAATGTGCCTATGAATTTTCGAAAAAGCAAAATCTTTTTCTCACCTAAGCTGCCTCCAAAAGGCATGAGAGTGTCCTTTAAGGGGTACTATTACAAAACCGAATTAAGTGGCTCCTCGTCTCGAGAATATTAGAAACTAACAGGAATTTCCTCATAATACATCAAAAACTTCAAGTGACCCTATATTTCATTCCCATGATTTTCCTAGGTTTAACACGATATATTTGCCTAACTTCCGACGTAGATCTTGCACAATTTTTAAATTATTCGCCAGGGCCGAGTTAATCCTCGGTATCAAATATTGAAGTTGTCAGTTGTCAAATCCGAATCAAAAACAGACATTGTTCCCCTACACGTCGCACCTCGGCTGGTTCAAGAAGACTTCAACTCCCACGGTATGTCATAGGGTTGTCTTCACGTTGATGACCGATCTATAGATAGCCAAATTTAGTTATCTCTTCCATTAAGTTGATATGCTAACAGCTACCTGGAAATCTGGTCCCAAAAGAGTTCCCAGCGGCTCGAAGGAGGGCAATCGGCGATACGGTTCATGATGTCCTGTAGTATTCTTCCGTTTGCCACAAAGCTGGTGGTGTCCGCTCTCTATTTACTTTTCCTGATACAATCTGTGGTACTTTGATGTTGAAATCTATTCCTCTTGTGTATATTTTTTGCCTTCCATATAATAAACCTAATAGTGTTGCTCCTTCTTTCTATTGTTAATCAAAAAATAATTTGAGCTAAAAAGAATAACAAATTGTACATCTAGTCTTTGAAAATATCTCTAACTGCTCTTTAATCTGAATCCAAATGCGCTAATATGTTTTCTGCATATAGATTTGAATTCCTTCCCAGGTAACCAACAAGCATTAGTGTATGCAGTAAAATAGCATATTATATGCATTTCAGATGCTTCTTGCAGTTTATTAGCATTGTTTATGCAAAACTGTTGTTAAACAGCATTCAAAAAACTGTTTAAAAATCTTTTTTCTAGTAAGCAGCATTCTGAATGCACAACAGCAGTAAAAGAACATATTCATGGCATAGCAGTAATGTAGCCGTATATTTTGCCAACAGCGACTTTTAAATAGCATTAAACACTACTTAAATGCTTATCAGGAAGACGTTAAGACGTATTTTACTTGCTTATTGGTTACCTGGATTGTTTTAAGATGTAGATGTGTCAAAATATATTCCCCGTGGTATTGCTAAAAAAATACACACAGAAAAAAAATCTTGGTGAAAATAAGATTTTTTCACTCTTAGCAAAAAACAACCAACGCATAGTCTTAGTTTGCAAATAAAACTTTTATTTTGATTACTATTCTTCATTAGCTTAAAAGGAAAACTTTTATTTTGATTATTATTCTTGATTAATTTAAAAGTTTTACTTTCAACCTAATAGTAGGCGTTGCTTTTTTTGCTAAGAGCGGAGCGCTCTTAATTACACCAATATTTTTTTCTGTGTGTATGTTTAAACTTTAAGTAAATCCCTATTTTTATACCATATTTTCAAGAAATTTAAATTGTAAGCCAAAAGAAATTTGTATCTCAATAAAAAATGAAATTATTGTGCATCGAAAATTTCGGACGCATGCATTTTGTGCGCAAGACAAATATGCGGTTAATTTCAGGTTTTAGTTTGTTCCAAACTTTCGAGTGGGTATTTTACCTCTCGGTTATTTTCGAGTGGGTAGTACTACCCATGGTTTCCGCCGGCCCTGCTAATTGCTTTACTAGGGTTGCGTTCGGTACTATTAAAACCGTGACATTTTCAACAATCGAATAATAAAAAGGTGTAAGTAAGAGAACTGACACACCTGGTAGAATTCACACATGTTTTTACCCGGTTTGCAAGATGAAAACTGATGTAAATAATCGACCTTACTGGGATTCAGGATCACTAATAGAGACTCATTATTAACTTTGCTGATATGAAGTAACGTATAAGCAAACGGTTGTGATTTAGTCGTTTGTTTCAATGAGATTCCGAATGCTGCTAAATCACATGTTAGTCAATCAAACACTTATTTATCATCTTTTGTCTCCAATGTTCGGTCTAGGGCTATGTGCACACGAGGAACTTTATGCTAAATCCTATACAGAGAGCTACTAAAATGTGGTGACTGGTTACATCGTTTTGTTAATAAGTTGGGATTAAAGTTTCGATTTCAACTCTTCAGCATGTGATAGCTAACTCGTTCGCAAATATTTTGAAGTGATTCGTGAACCGTTGCACAGTGGGAAAAAGTGTCAAAAACGCGACTTTAATCAATAGCGTGATATAATGCTAAGTGCGGTTATTGAAAATATGCACTCCTTATGTAAAAATGTTTGGGGAGTAGATTACATGTATTTAACATGGCCGCAAAGCACGCTACCATGCTTGTTTGACCTTGATTCCCCGTTTTGTTAATGTTTAAAAAAATGGGGGATACCATAGTTAGTGTTTCCTAACGCAAAAAAGCTCAAAGATTCTATAGAAGATAGTAGGATTGTTTTAACCCCTTTTTATTCCACTTCTCCCCAAATTTTCCCAAACTCAAGAGGGAAATTAACAATGGTAATATATTTCGGGAAGAGTATACATGCAATTGATCAATAGTTGTATTGCTTACATAGAAAGGTCATGGGAATCGAATGCAGGTAGTTAGAATGGCCGCATGAAATGTGTGAACCTGTTTTACTCCGTATGCTTCCTTCCTAGCTAAACCAGGTTTTACATTTAGGAAACAGGTCGAATATGGCTCATCCAAAGTAGTTATTATTATGTAAAAAAAGTCCAGGAAATAAATTAAAGATAGTTAGAAGGACCGCACGACACTTCTGTATCTGTTTTACCCAAATTCTTCTCATGAATTCCATATTAATTTTTGAAAAGGACCTGTAGACAAACTTTTGTTTTGGTTATTTCTCTTAATTTGCTAAACTTTCAACACAGAAAACACTTGAAATCGCTTCTACGAAGGGTAAAGACGGGCACTAATGCGTAATTTCCATGAAATTCAACTCGGCAGCGGAACAATGAGCGAAACAAGTTTGTTTACAAAAATCTCTTTAGCTCTAATTAATATTGACTTAGGTGTGAAGTGAAACTTGGCACTTGTGGCACTTCATTTCAGAAAGGGGCTGAATGCGACTGATCAAATGAATTAATTCTCATATAAAACGGGGTATCGGATAAAGAAAAAAAATTGAAACCTCTGCACGAAACATGTGTACCCGCTTTACCCCAGCTCTCAGAACTCAAGTTCGAAGTAAATCATTTAACCTTCCGGCACACGCGCATTTGTATTTTGTGCGACACCTTCCGAAACTCTAGCGAAATCTTCTTCTAGCACCAGCGGCTGCTCATTCGGGGAGCCATTCGCGCGAGTGCCTGTATATCAAAAGTAATATTTATTATTTATGAAAACCCGAGAAATTGCTTCCAGGTAGTTAGAATGACTGCACGAAATGGGTGAACCCGTTTTACCTTACTTCTTCTCATATCTCGTGTTTTCAGTTAAACCTGACTACATTTCGGAAACAGGCTGAACGCTAATTTTTTGTACATAATAATTACTACTTTTCATCAGCAACAGCTCTTTCCGAGAAATACAGCCAGATTTAACTTCACACTTGAGTTATGGTAATAATTGGGGCAAAACGGGCACACACGTGTCTTGCGGTTATTCTAACCATTTTCAAAAGATTCCCCTGTTTAACTTCACGCTTCATTAATGAGAAGAATTGTGGTACAACGGGTAAACACTAGGGTTGTACAAAAAATAGATTCCATCTCCGAGCAACTTTTTGGGTACTATTTAGGTCCTAGAACATCTGTGCAAATTCTTAGCTCGATCCGTGAAACTATATTTTTGCGCCCACTGTTTAAAGTTTACATGGGATTTTATACGGGAAAATTAACTTTCACGAAATAATTCCTCCAAGAGTCGTCCATTGCTTCCTAAAAATATATGGTTATGTGGTTTTTGTAGGAAATTTAACAAAGTCTCAAAAACTACGAAACGATCTGACGCTTGAGAAAAAAAGTTATTAAGCTGAAACCAATTGATGCTCTGACGATTGATAAAATATTCATTTTTTCTAGCACCACTGCTATTGGTTGTCCAATTATATGCAATTTTGCTTTGATCTTCTCTTAATATGTCTAAATCATTTATCTGTACTGTTTGGCCACTTCGCAAGAGTTTTGAGGAAAAAATTGAGTCTTATTTTGTACATAATAAGAGAAAGTTACAAATTTTGTTTATTACTAGACCATCAGCAGCAGTGATGCTATGAAAAGTAAAATTTTCGTTAATCTTCAGGGCATAAATCGGTTTTTGCTTAATAACTTTTTTTCACAAGCATCAGATCGTTTCGTGGTCTTCTAGACTTTGTTTCCTTGATAAATTTCCTATAAAAATCAGACATCTATTTATTTTTAGGAGGTAACGGGCGACTCTTGAAAGAATTAATTTGTAAAAGACGTTTTCCTCATACGAAATCCCATGTAAACTTTAAACCGTGGGCGCAAAAATATAGTTTCACCGATCGAACTAAAAATTTGCAGAGTTGTTCTGGAAGCCAAATGGGACCCAAAAAGTTACTAAGAGCGAAATTTTATTTTTTTTTTCGTATAACCATGTTCCACTCTAGTATACACGTTTCATGCGGTCATTGTTACTATCTCCAATCCTTGGAATTTTGTATATTAGAATTATACTTATACTTTTCATTATCAGCATTCATCAGCCATACTCAGCATCTTTCCGAGAAGCACAGCTAGGTTTAACTTCACACTTGAGATATGTGAAAAGTTGGGGTAAAACGGGTACGCACGCTTCGTGCGGTCATTCTAACTGTCTTCAATCAATTCCCCAGAATTTTTGACGTAGGACTACGTCTTTGTTTTCGATACGGGGGTGCACTTTGCAAACTCTTCAAAAATGGGTATGTAACGAAAAGTGGTTCAGTTTTAAACGCATATAATTCAGCCATCTCACGACAAATTTCCAATTTTTTTGCGCATAACGCCCCAAAATATTTCTAAGAATAAATTTCAATAGATAAACCAAAGGTTTTCGATACCATGGCATTCAAAATTTAAATAATATACAACGTAGTCAAAATATCGCGCATTTACACACAGAAGCTAGCGCAAGTCCCAAGTCCAGCACGACAGATTTGGGAACCTAGCGCGCTACGCTTATATGAATGAAGTCATCATCGACTATTTAAAGAACGGATTTATCCGGACAAGCTCAGTTGTTTTTGAGCGACTTAGTAGGAAGATATCGATAAAAGTGCTCAGTTGCCTATTGAACGGCAGGCGGAGCAGATTACTGCGCTGTATTTTTTTACAGCCAGTGTAGCTGAATTAGAAGTCCGTTACACTGGCTGTGGAGGTACGCTATCCGGTGCCGTCCAACACGCGACTGAGCTCATCCGTTCAAATACTATGTACTCGTTCCCAGCACACTTTTATGTACTATTTCGAACACAATTATTCGTAAACAAAATCGCTTGTACATTTAAGCTCCATTTACAATCACGGTTAACATAGTGGTACTAGTTGTCTCTTTCGCTCTACCCATCATCTTCAGCGTTGACTCATTTTGCTTTGTGCGCTTGGGTTCAATGTTTGAGGCGAATGTGTAGGTAGGTATATCTAATTTGTTGGCAGGGTTACCATATTCACAAATTTTTCTGTAATGTCACAAATTTTTTTCATAATTTTTGATCACAGATTCTTTTTCACAGATGGCAGATTTTTGGCATTTTTATGAAAATTTCAGATTTTTGGAAATCTTGTGATTTTTCACAGGTTTTTCTGAAATTTATCACAGATTTTCACAGATTTTTTTCCTGTTTCAGTTATCAAAGATGGTAAAAAGATATTTTTGACCGAAACACAGATTTCAATGTGGCATCCCTATTTGTTAGCGGTGGAATACGTAAAGCGGTCTGTTGTGTTAATAAATTAGTAGTAATATTTCAGTGGTATTTTCAATAAATTTTGAGTTTTCGTATTTTACCACAAAGATCTGCCTACTGAGTTGAATAATGGAACCAACACCCTCTTCAAGTAAAGCCAAAACTCTTCTCTTATTTTTATTCTCACCAGATAGAGAACGCCAATAAAGTCAAATGGGAAAACGTTGGAAAATAAAGAAATAAACACATCTTCGAAGAAGCATCCCTACCCATCCCTTTCGACGACATAGCGGTCCGTATGCTGCTTGACTTTCGGAGTATTCACCAAGCAGCAGATACTGAAGACATTACCGTGCTAAGAAAAGCCACCGGAAGCTGCTGCTGGGGAGCTGATAGAAAGAGGCGTCATAGAGATGATGATAAGTGCTTTTCACTATTATAGACGTTACTCGGGTACGAGTCGGCATCTTCCTCCGGTCGATTCAGGTCTAATATAGTGCAGTGTCGCATAGTGATCATCTTCCATGCAAAAGCTGGACAAAAACCGCAAAAGTATCATGCAAACTCTCTCTTTGGATAATGTCGAGATGTTAATCATAAGACTTTTTTATTTCTGAATACCGAATCTTTTCTGTTCATGATGTGGATTAATACTCAAAATTTATTAATACAAAACTCAAAAGATTCAAACACTCACTTTTAATAATCAAGTACCTGAAATGAGTTTTTAAATTGTTGATAAAAAGTAGTAGCAGCAGAATGAGGTGTTCATTTCCAGATAGTACAATAAGTTTCAATTATCAGGTTACCTTGACGAACTCAGATGTAAGTCCAATGAGTATCAATCCAAATGTAATCCATTTAACCCTCATATGAACCACAACTGAAAACATAAATTCATTTGTATGATGATTGTGAAGCTTTTTTTCCGAAATTCGTGAGCTATTTCTCCAAATAATAAACGAAGAGTTTTGCTCAGGAAATCAAATTCTATGAAAACTACTCAATCTGTTCATAAACACCGCTAACTGTCAATTTGTGAAAAATCTAAAATCACGTTTTGAAGTTTTGTCCAACTCGGCGACATACAGTGTGCCAGAGCGAGGCCGCTCGTATTGTATTGTTCAAAGTTAGCATTTTCTTTTGATGCTTTCTACACATAATCTTTGGTCCCTTTCCCAGCCCCTGTAACCGATCACACCTACCCAATCGGCATTCATTGGTAGGGATCAAATGTGGGAGGAGTGGAAACTACATCGATACAACATTATGGCAAATAGCTCTATTGTAGTCGTCCCGAGGAGGCTGGCTGCCTGTCCGACCCAAACAAGTTCCCCGCTCGTGTTAGATTGTTGGAGAAGTGATAATAAGGTGAAGATGATTGTGCTGACAGAAGAAATTTTTCTCACGTTTTCGCGAAAAGACTTGGCTGGTTTGCGATGATTTATGAAAGAAGTGACTTTATTTCCCGTGCGAGGAAAAGCTTTCAAGAAAAGAAGAGCAATTTGTTGTGTATTTAAAAAAAAGAGAGAATTGTAAGGATGAAATTTCTTTTTCTACCTGATGTTGTCATTTCAACATTTCAAGGCACTGTATACGATTCATTGAGGTTCCCAGATAGATTGGCGTGATTTGTCAAATTGATCATGGATCGAGTGGTATACTACGTCCGAGTATCAGCGACACTCCTGAGGCACTTTGAATCTTGAAGACTGATCATGGCAATTTGAAATGCATTTGCGAAGGATTCGTTTGAATACACCATTTAACCGTGCATTATAACGGTTAAACATTTCGAATTCTTCTCATCAGCATACATGCCAGTCACCTCGACCACATTGAGTCCAAAAATGAAAATTTCTGCATCCAATATAGCGCACCACAGTTCGATCTAAGGGACTTACAATAGTATACAGTTACATTTTTCCATTTGGATTCCCTTGATCGTGAGCAGTACAATATTTCTGATATGATGACACTGGACAGTGTCGACATTTAACTTCGGATAAAGGTACATATTCTCTTTTAATGGCATATATTACGTTGATTCGAAATGCGTGTATCGTCTTTGGATTCACTCACGTTCCTTGCTGCAGGAATAACAATAATGGCTCTTTGCCATATGATTCCATTTTATACAATTTGCTGTCGAGCAGGCCGGTAGGCAGGATTTTTTTAGGAGGCTTGAAATTTAAATGCCTAAATGAATGGATTCTGATGATTTGAGATAGAATCCGAAAACCGAATGATATTTTGAAAGGTTTTAGTGAAAACAATTCCAAACCGACATACTACATATGATTCTAGATTTACGAAGGAATACTACGTATGTGAATGCGTTTTCTTTTATTTATTTAAATCTAATATCATAACAATGAATATTCCGCAATTCACAAATATATACAAAAGATTGCCCAAAACTGCTTAAAAATATCTGATCTGAAAGCGATTTGTCGAAGCAGTAAAACAGTTGAACTATGTTTTGGACTAGCCGGGCGTTCTGCCACTATTAACAATCTTGGAGGATCACTCGAATTTAACGCTAGTTAAATGTCATGATAATTTAAATTAAAAACTACAAGGGGCAGCCCTACGGGGTTGCACGAACTTTAGACGTGGGACTATACTACTTAATGTAAAATATTTATTTTCTTAGTACATTTAGAGTAATAATAAATCAAATATATTTCTTACGTATCGTTTAACCCTTGTGAAGGAAAGCTAAAATCCTAACATTAAAGGGCAAGCCGGGCCTCTCAGGCCCGTCTAAATTCAAGCTCCTTTTTGCCGTTCTGATATAGAAAGGTTATGCAATCGGTCGAAATTTCGACTTTTTAACCGAGACCCGAAGGGCCAAATCTCTTATACCATTCGACTCAGTTCGTCGAGATCGTAAAATGTCTGTATGTGTGTATGTATGTATGGATGTATGTGTGTGGTAAACAATCTCACCGATTTTTCTCAGAGGTGGCTGAACCGATTTGTACAAATTTAGTCTCAAATGAAAGGTACAACCTTCCCATCGGTCGCTATTGATTATTTTTGATCCGACTTTCGGTTCTGGAGTTACGTGTTGAAGAGTACAATCACACAGCAAATTTCCATAGAAACTGATACCACCATGATGTCCAAATGATGCAATATATATTAAAATATGTGCAACATTACTTGGCTTTGCATGTCTAGATCATTAATGACCCACCGAAGGCACTTCGACCACATTGTCCAGCTTGATGCCTGGTTCTTGATGCCCCGGGGGAACTTACCAAGTTCCTAAGATAATGTCATACCTATTTCTCAGCGAATTCTTTACCGATTTTTACAAGCTTGGTTTCAAATGAAAGGTACAGTATTCCAATTGGCTGCTGTTGAATTTCTAATTGATCCGACTTCCGGTTCCGGAATTACAGGATGTTGAGTACGAACACGCAGCAAATCCCGATTTCAGCGTATAAGGCGATGGATGTAAAAAGGTCAATTTTTCCAAAAGGTGAGTACTCGAAAGATCACGTTAACTGTCGATTGGTTCTGAGCTCCATTTCGTTTGAACACGACCAATAAATGTTTCTGGGTAGCTATTAATTTCTTCTGATGCATAACTGGAGTACATATTCAGATTTTTCTTCCGAGTCAGCATCAGATTCATCGTCGGAAGCAATATCATTCACATCTTCTTCCTCGCTTTGCAAATCAGTTTCGAAATCATCTGCTGTTGAATTTGCTCGAATTTCTTCCATTATTTCAGATTCTTTGAGACGATTGAAAACATGGGCATATCGTCTTACAGCCATTTCAATTTTTTTGTTGCTTTTAGATCCTACAATTTGAATAATTACTACAACTTTAACACAAAGAATAAACAACAAAAATAGACAATAACGACAGAGTTAGGTTATGTTGTATCCAAATAATTGTCAAGTAGACCACAGTGGGTGAAATAAAAGTATTTACCCAAAAAAATATGACACACGTCATTATCGTATGCTATTTTTACATTTCTTATAAGAGAAATGTATAGAATTCGCTCAAACTTTCAAGATTTTTTTCTTATAAGAAAAGGTAAAAAGATAATATCAATCAGAACATGAAAAAAATTCCTGCTAATATGAAGATGAACTCACCAAAATGTTTTTTTCAGATAAATATTAATGTATAAAACTCGAGTTCCTAGTAAATATTGCACGCACACCGGGCCTGCCAGGCCCGGCTTGCCTTTTTGTGCATGTAAAAAATTCAAACATAGCTGCGCATCACTCCATAGATGAAAATTTCACAATCCTTTATTTTTATTATAGATTTCAATGCAACTTATCAAAATTTCCATGCCCAAGCTTATACTGCATACACATTTTTTTGTAACTAAAAAATCGTAACGTGCCGGGCCTCTGAGACCCGCTTGCCTTTTTGAGGGTTAAGCACAACCAATCAACATCGAATTTACATATTGAACTTATTTGAGAAGATCTGAAAAAAAAGACAGAAAACCGTGACCGAGCTAATATCTGGAACTAAATCTTTATAGCACAAGATCAGCTTTTAAAAATTGTAAAAAACTTTTTGATTGTTTGTGGTAGAAAAACCCGGACCGGTGAAGAAAAATCAAATTTTGTACAATATAATCACATTTCATGTATAGACCAAGCTTTCTAGTTATATTTTGCCATTATTGTAACTCTGTCCAATTAGCTTAAGACCACCTACTATTTCTCTAATCTAATAAGAAATACGTTAATACTTTTTGCCTACTATATGCCATTGTAGTTGTATTGGTGACAGCAGCCGCATGAGCCAGTGGTGCCTGCTACCCATACTCATATTGATGATTATAAACAAACAAACGCATTTTACGATGTCCAGATAATTTAAGACCAGTTAGTGTTTGCAAGTGTTTTGTGTTTTGTGGCTTATAAACTTCCATTAAAAAAAAGCTCTAACGGATAAGGAAAAAGGCAAAATAGAAGCATTACATGGAGAAAATGTTGGAATAAGGGAAATAGCCCGTCGGATTGGTCGGTCGCATCAAGTGGTATTGAATTACTTAAAAAATCCTGAAAAATATGGCACAGCTTCAAAGAAACCCCGTAAATCAAAACTTTCCGGAAGAGAAAGACGGAAAATTGTTAGAATCGCTTCGAACTCTACGAAATCGTTAAGGAATATTAAGCAAGAACTGAATTTGGACGTTAGTGGGGAGACTATTCGTCAGGTTCTGGTTAAAAGTCCCTACATAAAAAGAGCAAAGAAGGCAAAAGCTCCAAATCTTACTTCATCCCACATTGAGAGGCGCTTGAACTTTGCAAAAGCTAATATGAATCGACAGTGGACTATGGTAAGTATTCCGTAGGAGTTATTATCTTGAACTATTTTGAACATGATTATGGTATGTTAATAACAGGAAGCTGTAAAACTGTTTTGTTCACTTCCAGGTGATCTTCAGTGATGAGAAAAAATTCAACCTAGATGAACCTGATGGTTTCAATGGACATTGGGGTGATCTGCGAAAAGATGAGCAGTATTTCACGACGCGGAACTTTGGGGGAGGTTCATGTATGGTGTGGGCAGGATTCTGTGCATCTGGAAAGCTCAACCTTGCATTCACTTCATTTAAAATGAATAGCAAGGACTACATCCAGGTGCTAGAAACGTGTCTGCTACCATTTATGCGACGATTTCGACGTAAAAAGTTTACGTTTCAGCAGGATAATGCAGCAATTCATACCAGCAAGGAAACCAAGAAGTGGATCAGGGGCCGTAAAATCGATTTACTCGATTGGCCAGCTCGCTCCCCAGATTTGAATCCTGTGGAAAACCTGTGGGGAATTATGGTTCGCAGGATTTATGCTGAAGGGAAGCAGTATGCTAGTGTAGATGAGCTAAAATCAGCAATTTTGGAAACTTGGGAAAATATTGAAAAAAATATTCTTCAAAACTTGGTAAACAGTATGTCTAATCGTATGTTTCAGGTCATTAACAGGAATGGTAAAGTGACTGATTATTGACGTGTTGAAATCATTATAAATAAAACGTATTTCACGATGATAAAAATAAAATCAATGGTGGTCTTAAGTTAAATAGCGTAAATAAATAAAGTTGAGTCCAGAGAGTAATATATTCTTTACAGAAAAGGTAATTACCACAGAATGATGCACAAATAAACTACATATAGTTTCTTTGAATGTCTGTAAATTTCGTTTCATGTGTCATTAAACACTGGTGGTCTTAAGCTATATGGACAGAGTGTATATCGAAACTATAAATATACAAGAATCGAAAACAATTTTACATATGGACTTAGATGCGTTTTTGCAATGGTTTTTCGAGTGGCAGTGTATTTATTCATAAATTGGTTTTGTAGTATGTACTTATTAGCAGAATCAAAATAGAACAGGCTGAGTGGAAATGAATTACGTGATGTAAAAATTAATCAATGAATTGATTGAACGTAAATAATAAACTTTCGTTGTGTTTTCCATCGATCCGCGTAAATTTGTTGCTAAGAAAGTTTTCGTCTTTGCGCAACCAAAGCACAGATTGCTATTATGCAGTTTACGCATGCAACCGCTAACAAACAGGGATGCCACATTGAAATCTGTGTTTCGGTCAAAAATATCTGTTTACCTTCTGTGATAACTGAAACAAGAAAAAAATCTGTGAAAATCTGTGATAAATTTCTGAAAAATCTGTGAAAAATCACAATATTTCCAAAAATCTGCAATTTTTATCAAAATGCCAAAAATCTGCCATATGTGAAAAAGAATCTGCGATCACAAATAGTGAAAAAAATTACAGAAAAATCTGTGAATATGGTAACCCTGCCAAGTGACAGGAAAAAATGACCCCTATCAGCCCACCCCTGAGTCGATTCCTAGTCCCATCAGGATTTCTTGCACCAAATTTGAAGCAAATCGGACAAGCCTAGCTACCGGACCAACGTTCCTGAAGTTTGTATGTGATTTTTCAACAATTTACATGGAGAAAACCAACTTACTCGCATTTTCACCGCTAGGTGGCACTGTATGCATCGTATTATCACTGTGAATGAGAATAAGAAAGATAATTGAATTGTCTACAACTTTGTCGAAGATGGCTAGTCAATCCGTCTTTGTTAAAAGAAGTTATTAAACTTTTAACGGAGTGATGTCTGAGTCAGTTTTGCGTGGGGCTTAACAGCGCATGGATGTGTATCAGTACTCGATTAGCACGAACTAATCATTTTTGTGAAATAATCGTTATGTTTAGCTCAACAGCATGTTCAGTAGAATTATAGTAAACAATACGAGCTATGTTTTGAATAGAAAATTTTGGTTCCAACTGTGACCACATAGAGGGCGCCAACACTAACTTTGCAACGGAAAGAGATAGAAATTAGGTGTCTTCAACAAAGTTGTAGAACAAGCATTGTATAATAATTCTTCCGAACATCTATTATACCTCTCTTCTATGAAAAGTTAGTGTTAGCGCCTTCTATGCCGTCACAGGTGGAACTAAAATTTTCTATCCAAAACATAACACTTATTATGTACAATAATTCTTCTGAACATACTATTGAGCTAAAACTAACGATTATTTCACAAAAATGTATAGTTCGTGGAAATCGAGTACTGGTACACAACCATCCATTGCTAGGCCCCATGCGAAACTGACTCAGGCATTACTTTGTTAAAAATATAATAACTTCTCTTAACAAAGCCAGATTGAGTCTTCGACAAAGTTGTAGATATTTAAATTATCTTTCTTATTTTCACTTACAGTGATAATACGATGCATACAGTGCCACCTAGCGGCGAAAATGCGGGCTAGTAGGTTTTCTCCATGTAAATTGTCGAAAAGTCCCAAGCTTCAGGCACGTTGGTCCGGTAGCTAGACTTATCCGATTTGCTTCAAATTTGGTGCAAGTACTCCTGGTGGGATTAGGAATCGACTCAGGAGTGGGCCGATTGAGTTTTCAAAATTTCATTAATTTTCTGGGCAGTTTAACCTACACATTCGCCTCAAACATTGAACCCAAGCGCACAAAGCAAAATGAGTCAACGCTGATGATGATGGGTAGAGCGAAAGAGCCAACTAGTACCACGACACTATGTTAACCGTGTTTGCAAATGGAGCTCGAATGTACAAGCGATTTTGTGTACGAATAATTGTGTTCAAAATTGTACACAAAAATGTGCTGGAAACGAGTACAACACAAAAGAAACATAGTATTTGAACGGATAAGCTCAGTCACGTGTTGGACGACACTGGGTAGCATACAGCCAGTCTAACGGACTTCTAACTCAGCTACACTGGCTGTGAAAACACACAGCGCAGTGATGTGCTCCGCCTGCCGTTCAACGGGCAACTGAGCTTGTCCGGACAAATCCGTTCTTTAATCGACTTTAATCGACTAGATGATGACATCATTCATAGAAGCGTAGCGCGCTAGGTACACAAATCTGTCATGCTGGGCTTGGGAAGCGCTATCTCCTGTGTATAAATGCGCGACATTTTGACTAGGTTGTTCATTATTTAAATTTTGAATTGGAAGCTATTCTTAGAAGTATTCGAGGGCGATATGTGCAAAAAAATTGAAAATTTGTTCTGAGATGGCTGAATTATATGCGTTTAAAATTGGATCACTTTTCGTTACATACCATTTTTGAAGAATTTGCTAAGTGCGCCCGCATATCGAAAACAAAGACGAAGTCCAACGTCAAAATATAAGTGCTACATTTTTGAACCGTGCAAGGTCATGGAAAACTGCAAGAATTTGAATGACAACAAGTTTTTGTTCATTCTTATTCATCTCGCTTTAATAGGTACTACAATGATAATTTAACAACACATATAGGAGTTTCTAAGAGAAAATCTCAGGAATTCAATGGTGTATTTCGATTTGAGAAATAATGAGTATTTAAAAAAGTTACAGATTAATACAATATAACTATGTTGTTTAACGCGGACTTATTTACATTCAGAGTGTCATCTCTTTAGGGTAAAAACGAGTTGAAGAATTTTATCGAGTTTTCAAAAATCGTAGTATCATCTTGCGCCGTTTTGCGCCGAAGGTTGATATTTGGTCATTTGTGTAATTAGTTTTGTTCATGGCGACGCATGGTATTTTTGATTGCATGAAGTTTTGCATTATTATTCACTGGTGGATTTCTTTTTCTGAACGCTGTTTGTAAATGCAGGGACGATTTCGTTGATACAAATATAAGTATGCCTTATCCGTCTTGCAACTATGACTCGTGTTTCTATATTTTCACAGTTATCTGCAGTATAGAAAAAATCAAATAAATAGAAGCAAACTAACTGCAAATATTATTATATCTTTCCATGAACCCATCTCATTGGTAGGTATTGGTCGTTAGCTTTACTGGTGATCGATGTAAGGTAAACGCGTGACTGTGTGAATTGTTCTTTTCTACGTGATTTTTAGTTATTGGCCAGTGATGCAACATTTATTTTCAAGTGCAAACTCCCTATTGCAAAGTGCAAACTCGCTATTGAATCAACAATCAAATTCAAAACCTCCCTCAAAAATTCACTTCCATGTTGACGAGAGTTTCATGTAAAAATGCTTATGCTCAGGATATTTTTGCACGAAAAATCGAGTTAGTACCCACAAGAAGAGCTATTCATAAAACCATTGGAATTGAAAATCAATGGAAAAGTATTGAGCGGCTTAGCTGCAGCATGCATCATATGACCAACTGTAATTAGAGCACAGTAGGGCATGATTTAAGATCTTCATCAAAATCAAATAAACCTGTCATCTTTTAATAGCTTTGGCGATAGCTATAAATGAATAAGCCAATTAAACAAACATTTAAGGCATTCTATAAAACACCTTGAGATATGCTATCTTTTATAACTATTCTAAACGCATACGTTCATAAATTATTACATGAGGATTATCTCTTAAAGAGCCATAAAGGGGTGATTTTTTACAATGGTCTTCAGATTGGGCTGAAGATCTACAAACAAATGCATAAGATTACATCATTTTTTATTTACTAAATTTCGATAAATTGGAACCACCCTGGCCAAATCGTTACTAAGGACTACCCTAGAAAATCAAAATGTTTCAGTTCACTCACGAAGTACCTGTTTTGAAAAGTTAAAAAAATTCACAATCGCGAAATTTAAAAAAAAAGCTTTTAGAAACACCCTAAGCTGTCAAATTTTCATTTTAGCGTCCTAATTTAACGAAAATCGAGTTCAGCGAACTAATGCTTCTTTTAGATAATATTTTCAGTCATTTTAAACCTATTTTGAGGTTTTGTCCAGCTTTTGTATGGAGTGGATCCACTGTGGGTCGGCAGGTTTGTCGCCCTCAAATTTCCGGGCCGTTTTGCTGCCACCAGCGAAACCAGATCCACTAGAACTCACCACGGTTGTAATAGTCGGCCGCACCACCGCTGAAAACCTGCACCAAACAAAAAGACCCGCAAGTAGTTAACTCGTGACGTCACATAGTAAGTTTAGATAAGGTATAGTAATAAATAGTATGTGTAAGTTAAAATTCTCTTGTATAACATTATCCGTACAATAACATCACTATTTTGAATCGGTCTCCGGACTCGAAAGGAGTCGTCAGCCCTCGTCCTTGGATGTTTCCGCTGAAATAGTATCCACGGTACCCCTTTTGAGCATATTAAAATACACTCAGGTTTTTTTTACGCGGTGGATACACGTAAGTAAAAACCTCGTAATAATGATCAAAATTGTGAAAAAACTGACATTACAGAAAATCTGTGAATATGGTAACCCCGTTAACAAATAGAACAGATAACAACGCTAACAGATATACCTACCTACACATTCGCCTCAAACATTGAACCCAAGCGCACAAAGCAAAATGAGTCAACTCTGATGATGATGGGTAGAGCGAAGGCGACAACTAGTACCACGACACTATGTTAACCGTGATTGTAAATTGAGCTCGAATGTACAAGCCATTTTGTGTACGAATAATTGTGTTTCAGATTGTGCATAAAAGTATGCTGGAAACGAGCACAACACAAAAGAAAGCATAGTGTTTGAACGGATAAGCTCAGTCGCGTGTAGGACGGCACTGGGTAGCGTACCTCCACTGCCAGTGTAACGGACTTCAAACTCAGATACACTGGCTGTGAAAACACACAGTACAGCAATCTGCTCCACCTGCCGTTCAACAGGTAACTGAGCTTGTCTGGCCAAATCCGTTCTTTAAATAGTCGATGATGACATCATTCATAGAAGCGTAGTGCGTTAGGTACACAAATCTGACGTACCGGACTTGGAAAGCGCTATTTTCTGTGTGTAAATGCGCGATATTTTGACTAGGTTGTACATTATTTAAATTTTAATGCCATGATATCAAAAATCTTTTGGTTTATCTATTGGAAGCTAGAAGTATTTCGGGGCGATATACGCAAAAAAAAAAGAAAATGTATCGTTAGATGGCTGAATTATATGCGTTTAAAATTGGACCACTTTTCGTTACATACCATTTTTGCAGCATTTGCAAAGTACACCCCCATATCGAAAACAAAGACATAGTCCTACGTCAAAAACTTCATGTTGAACCACCCTGTATATGCCAAGGTTTGAGACTAAAATTAAGGACATTTGAAGTAAAATAAGGACGCTTTCCATAAACCTCGAAAATAAGGACATGTCCTTTAAAATAAGGACATGTCCTTTAAAATAAGGACGGTTGATAACCCTATATTCATATAATTGATAATACAACAAAAATTAAATGCTCATTAAAATCGATCCTCACCTGCTAGAGACAAACTGCAAACGTCATTTTTGATCCACTTCCACCTACTTTCCGAACTATTATTCTTGTTTTTTAATCATATTGAGTTTTTTGTCTCAACTCTACGCGATCTCAAAAATATACATTTTCAGCAAATGTTGAAATGTATGCAAGCTTTTGGTTAGCAAGATTATGTTTTATAGACAACCAACCTATTCAAAGTTAGCTTCCCATTCGAAAAATGCCCCCAATCCATATTTTGTAACATCTGCCCGCAAAGAGCTCATAATAATTCAGCCAGTTATTTTATTTTATATTGACGTAGGGGAGACCGGGCTGGTTGGCCGAGTTTTGCTTTCGGAATTCATGTACTCATTCTGGTTAGACTTTTTGAAAACCGGTTTGCGCTGTCATGAAGATTCAACCCTTGAGCACATATGTAATTTTTTTCATTCATGAAAAAATTCAGGGAAAAAGTTATTAGCAAACAAATTGGGAAAGAAAAATCGGCCAACCAACCCCAGGGCTGGGGTAGGTTGCCGAGTTTGGTAAAATAAGTTAAACACGTCAAATGTATCAGTGGAAAACTTTTATTTAAAAAAAACATCGTTTTTGCCTTTCTCATATAGAAAGGTTATGCAATCACTCTGAAAAACGTCAACCTAATCCCGGCCCGGAGGGCCGAGTGTCATATCCCATTCGACTCAGTTCGTCGAGATCGGAAAAAGTCTGTATGTGTGTGTATGTGTGTATGTATGTGTGTGTATGTGTGTGTGTGTATGTATGTGCGTATGTGTCAAATAATGTCACTCATTTTTCTCAGAGATGGCTGGACCGATTTGCCCAAACTTAGTCTCAAATGAAAGGTGCAACCTTCCCATCAGCTGCATTGAATTTTGGATCGATCGGAATTCTGGTTCCGGAATTACGGGTTTCAGAGTGCGGCCACACAGAAATTTCTCATAAAAACTATAGGAAAAATTAAAAATAGAATTTTTATTTTTGATGCTAAATGTATTCAAGGTGCATAAAACGTCGAGATTTGATGCAAACACGAAAAAAAATTAACGAAGATTCATTTTTTTGGATTTTGCACATTTTTGCCTTTCTCATATAGAAAGGTTATGCAATCACTCTGAAAAACATCAACCTAAACCCGGCGGAGGGCCAAATTTTTTTTTCGACTCGCATAAGGTTTCTGGATTTTAACAGGGGCGTAGTTGATGGTTTTCGGAGAGGGGTTACACCCCCCTCTAGTGTTCACTCCCCTCCTTTAAAAATCTCCTTAAATCACCCCTCAGACCACCACCTCATACCCCTCCCTTTCAACCCCATTATCTTTAAACCACCACTATATTACAAAGCATACCAATTTAAGCTGGGGAGTCGTTCGTTCATGGGACTTTCGCCCTCCTCACATACCCATCCCCGCATGACAAAATGAGTTAGCAAGCAGATAACATTGATCTAATGCTGATTAGGCTAATGGAGTATGATATTTTTTTGTTTCAAGTGTTTCACCGTCGACACGTAGCTCATCAAGTTCGTGGCTGGCATGCCATTGTGTATCAGTGCAAAGTGTACTAAGAATCTAATGGACATTTCCACAATTATGTTGAACATAAAAAGCCTCCGTGCCATAGTTTAGAGAAATGAGAAAGGCACAATTGCACCGCTAGGTGGATTAAAACAGGTTTTTCGTATACAGGTAAGGAAAATAATATCCACTATTAACTTTTTAGCATTTTTAACCTTTTTGGACTTATTTTTGGCAGCTTTAGTGAACTTTTTACACCTTGGGAAGAGGTCTGACGTCTTCAGAGAGGCTTACATCTGTAGCAGATTCTATGCTAATGGACGAGTTTTGTTCGGCGTTGGGTCGATCTGTGACAAATCCTGCCAGAAACTGCACAGGAGGAAAAATTTCAGGATTGAAGGGGCCCACGCCAAAGACTCTGAAGCCAGCTTGGCATTTAATTCATAAAATATCGGGATCAACTATTTTATAAACAATTTCCGACGTTTAATGATTCTAATCTCTTATTTCTATTTGGTAATTATTTTGAATAATTTTTATTACTTGTTTCTCGTGTATATTTTTCTTTATAATCATCAATATTAACATAATATCAAATTTTGCTTTGAAAAAGGTTTGCATTTCACAAATATCAAAGTGCACATTACTCTACACTAAATTTACAACTCGGCCAACCAGCCCCGCACAGAGTTCGGCCAACCTACCCCAATGGATATTTTCGAGAACAATCGCGATTTACACAAACAAATATAAAGTTATACTATTTTGTTGGGTTTTTGAATACCCTTTCCAGCAGTACAAAGTTATTGGAAATCGGATGTAAATTCATTCGCGTTACACATATTATTTTTCAGAAACATGAAATTTACTCACCAGTGCCGAAAAAGAATAAACATGCTCCTGTACAAACGACACCACCAGAACACCTGAAATTACGTCGGGACATTGGTGACCTAATACCCCACCAAACTCACTATAGATGTAGCTACTGCGCATAATAGCTTTTTCATAAAAGGCTTTCGGCCAACCTGCCCCTTCGGCCAACCAGCCCCGGTCACCCCTAATTTGACACCTATGGGATCTCGGCTAAGAGATAAGTTACAAGATCCCCTTCCCACAATTTTCCAATAGTCATCATAATGCTTAAAACAATAGGTTTTCAATGTAGTGATCAGACTATATTCTTCCAAAAACATTTTGTAGGTACAATATTTAATTAAATTAGTCACCATGATTTTTTTTTTGGTTTGGTTGGCTACGCTACGGAGTAGATCTGTGCATGAGGTGTATCCTTTTCTTCGTACATCCGTACTTTTTGACGATTTTATGCCTAATTTGATCGTGATTAATAACTTTTATCGATTTCATCTTTTGAACAACTTCTGTTGGCAGCAGTGAATGAAAAGGCGGCTAGGCGGATGTAAATATATGCTGGCGAGCTGTAGAATAATGAAATGTTGTTCGAGGCTATCCACCGTAACTTGTCTGTACTTTATTGTATACACTGCTGGCCAATAAAATAGGTGTGTGATAGATCAATTGAGCGACCGAAAATAAAAGTCGCAAGGATAGAACATGCTTCGTAAAACCCGTTTCAAATATATTAGAATATAAAACCCGGATGTAAACTTCGAGCATAAAAATCGGACTGGGACTTTCGTTTGTAAGAGTCGGATAAAAAAACCTTCAGTGAAAAAACCGGAAAATAATATATCCGATTCTTACAAAGTAGTTTTTGTTAGCCGAATTTTAATCTTGAACATCAAGATATACGGATGCTCCTACGAGCGAATTATTTATTTTTAACCGGTTTTTATACTGGAGGTTCATCCTTGCCGAGTTTTACGGGTGAGAACTTTTTAAACGATTTTTATACTGAAGAATTTCTGTCCGATTTTAATAATTGAAGTTTATTTCCGATTTTTATATTCTAATATCTTTGAAACGGGTTTTGCGAAGCATGTACTATCCTTGCGACTTTTATTTTCGGTCGCTCAATTACGCATACCAAGTTGCAGCAGTCTCAATCACACCTACCGCACACAGAAGCCTTGGGATCTGTCAAGTTACTAGTGGGTTGTTGGCGCTGATTATATTTGCAATCGTTGTCAAGATGCAAAACAAGACTGCCGCAGGCTTTCTCGTCTGGTCAATATAATAGGTGTGTGAAATATATTAACGTGTTATTATTTTACATAATTCCATTATACGTTTTATTTGGTGAAGTTTGAATTCAGCGTGTTAGTAAATGTACTTAAATGTTGAATAAGTCAAAGCTTTATTATAGAATGGGTCGAGCATATTACTGTACTAAAGTGGAACGAATTTTGCTAAGAAATTTTGTTCAAGAAGATAAGACGTATAAATAAATCGCGAATACACTACGGCGTTCCGAAAACTTCGTTACAAATGCCTTAAAACCTTTGAAAAAAGGAAACACGCAAACAACCCATGAAGACATCTACAGCAGCTGACCTTCGTATTGCAATTTTAGCGAAATCTGATCCATTCGCGTCATCCAAGACCAATTCAGCACAAATTGGAAAAGTGGTAGGTCCGAGAACAGTTTGCTGTAGGCCGTAAAAATTTCAAACCTCCAGAAAGAATTGCTAAGAAGGTTCCACTATTTCGAAGCCAAAGCCTTTGAAGAAAAATGCAATTTGCTTTTCAACAGCGTTAATGGGCCTGGTTCAGAAGGAATCAAAAAATGGCGACATATCCTTCGGAGGGACGAATAAAAGGTAAACCTGTTTTCCTCCGATGCACAACGAAACGTTAAACGTCCAAAGTGCAAACAGTTTGATCTGCGACACACGCAAAATATGGTAAAGCACGGAGGCGAGAACAATGAGGTTTAGGGCTTGCTTTTCGTGGAATGGCGCAGATCCTATTCTTTGTAACGCCACTATAATGGCAAGATTCGAATGCAAGGCTAAAGGATGGACAGCCTAAAGGATGTCATGAAGTCCTCTGCCAAAGATAACGTGCCTTTACATGACAGTTTCAGTAAGATATTGACCAAAAAGACACATCGAAGAATGTAAAGGAATGATTTCGGGATAATAAAGTGACTATAATTTCGGACCATGCCAATCTCCTGTCATCAATCCCGTAGAAATTTTACGGAATGTACTTAAAAAGAAGTTATTCGATCGAAATTTCACAAATAAGGATTGTTTGTGGGAAGCAGCTTAAAAGGAATGCTACCCTATACCAACGGAAATTTATCAGCGTTTGAATGACTCAATGCCAAGACAAATGGATAAAATTTGGTTGAATAAGGGAGTTTACACAGGTTACTAGTTGTTAAAAATGTTGAAGTCTTAAAATCATTGGATTTGAAAAATTTTAATGCAATGGATTACAACACACCTATTTCATTGACCAGGTACTTTTTTGGATTTCATGGAGAAGAAAGAGTTACAAAAAAACATAACATTTAATTTACAAATAAAAGTGTTCTTTTTCATATTTACGACTGTGCCTAACTATAAAATATTTGAATATGAACATATTTTAGAGAAAACTCAAAATTTCATGTACCTTACACCTATTTTATTGACTAGCAGTATAACTAGTGTAGGAAGGTTCACTAAACTACTTTATCTATACCTACAAATTTGTTATTTGTTCTCCTCAGTGCATTGAGTGTTCAACCATTACTCTACTAATCAAAAGTTGAAAAATCACGTCAACAATTGAGTACGTTTCGATGAATCATAGAATTTGACGCGCGTTTTTAACAATGCATCTGAAACTGCATTTCCGCAAATTATCAATTAAAAGTTTTAATTTGTATTATAATTTTTTTCCCTCATTAGTGCGAACTCGTTTTGTCAATTGTTTACCCTCGTAGTCCGTGCAACGCGATGAATGTGTACTGATTATTCTCGTGTTCCAAGTAATAAACTGAATGTGCCTTTGTGGATGTGACAGAAAATAGGAACCGACTACGACTACCACCCATTATCTCATTTGGGACGCACAGTTTAATTCGTCATTTTTCCAACTTCATCAGAACCATCCACACCCAGCAGTTCATCTCTACGTATAATTCAAAACGCGATGGCGTCACATCGCGGAATCTGGGAAAAGGAAGAGAAGGACTGATACATTTGCATAAATACACATAATAATGTTAATTTAAAGTACTTTTCCACACCGCCCTACAACGGTCTTTTTTGCGAACACAATAGCAAACTGCCAGACCGAGGTTCATTCATTTTCATACAATTGTGAATGTTTCGCATTGTGTGTGGCATGCGGGGCGGAAGATCCCCCGGGCACTGCTATTTGAGGGATTCGCGTGTAAAAGTGTTTATGTTTTGACTGGGATTGTGCTCTACAATCCGGCTGGGCCGCTGGATTTCTGCCCGGCTCATAATTGTTTTGTGTTTTATGGGAAATATTTTAATTTTAATTTATAAATTTTGCTACACACCGTAACTGTTACACCTTGGGATCATACGAGCAAACGTGAACAGGGGTGGATCTTGTACATTATTTATCGGCACCAGTTGCATGTTGAATTCTGCCAAAAAAAATTTATTAAGAGTACTGATACCCATCCGATTCAGATATATTGATTAATTATTGAAAAATTTCCAAAACGATCAACTCCCTAGTAGCGATTGAGGTTTTGTGGTAGTTTTATAGTCACTCATAAAACTTAGATTGTACTTGTAGCATGCTATAAAACTTCAATTGTTACTTTGGCTGTCTCAAAAATTATTTTAGAGCTCAGAGTAGTCGCTGAGAAGGTAGGTCGTGCGGTAGGTCAGGTCAGGTTTTCTACTGTTAAAAAATGCAAAAAAGTCAATTTCGGAAAAATGTGGGACACCAACCATTCACGTGTGGAGATTTCGTTTACCGTTTACCGATACTCAACCGTGTTTTCCCATCTCTGGCGCAGAGGAAATGTAAAAGATATCAACGAACTAGTAACCTGAGCTAACAGTTCGAATAAGTGCACCTTACCGGTCGCCGTGGAGTAGACTAGATCGAGTAGATCATGACTCACAGCATCGGTATCAGGAGAAAACCACCGCCACGGAACTCTCAGTCGGGATAGGGTAGATTTACGGCCGAAGACTATCTGAGTATATCGTGACAAGGCTAATCGGCAAATTAAAGGCACCTCGGTATCGAGAGAAATCCCACTGTTGGGGATTTCCCAACAAACATTAGGAGCTGAACTATAAGACTACTTGCTGATTAAAAGAAGATTAAAGGCTGTTTAAGCTGAATAAAACTCTTGATGAACTATTAAACAATAACATTCAGCCTCTTTAAACTCCAATATTCGCCAGTTTAAACTAGGCTGAACTATACTACTGACGATTGTAGCAGCGGCAATATTAATGCTATTAGTCAACCATCTTAATTAGACTGAATTACAAGATGAATAAATGATGCTGTTATCAATACTATTACCTTTAATCATTAAGCAGCACTGCATTTCGTCAAAAAGTTGTTTCTACCTATAAATTTGCCTTTATATCACCTTTGACTTTAAGCTGAATTCTGCGTTTAAAAAGGTAATTGTACCTACTCTAAAAATTGACACGATTAGCGAACCATGACGAATGGTAATCGACCTGGGTTCGCGTACCAATACACGCACAATATTTTTTTTAAAACTTTTAAGTGAAATACTTCTCATTTAGAACCCTTTTCTTATTCTATTTGTTGCTTCAACGGTTTGCTCTTGTAACATTTATATAGTGTTCTTTACAATTTCATGCAGTTAATTTGCAATTTCAGTTTCGTCCTGAAAAAAATGTCATTACTAACAAAAATAAGCTATCAAGTTGGTTTGATGTATTAGTAAACCTACAAAATAATTCATACCAAGGGCTTGCATATACATACACATTTAGTTGAACCATAGATAACAGACATTTAGGCTAGAACAAAATATCCTTAAAACCTTTGTAAACCGTGTAAACTTTCAAATTGATAGACGTTGGAAATCCGTGCTTCACTATTGCCATCTACGCAACTGTTTGCTACACCTGTTTGACAGCTGCAGTCCTACAGCATTGCATCGATCACTGCGCCACCTACAAACGTTTGCCAAACGTGTTTCCGACGTCTGATTTATATGGAATTTCAGTAACGGGTGTTTACACACATTTCGAATCGAGCCTAAACATCTGTTATCTCTGATTGAACTCAGCCAAATTCCCGCACAGTCGAATAATAAGTAATGTTTTATACTGATATCTCGGAAAATTCTCTATTTTTCGAGACAAAAAGATCGATTGTAAGAAAAACGTATCTTTTTCCATGACAATTTTAAAACAAAAATAGATTTACTATCCATTTTTTTAAGTTAACAACATCGATTTTGAAAAATTTGCTTCTACTCGCCCATTCCTATTTCGAAGTAAGTGCCATTTGTGGACTATAAAGTCTCTAGATTAACATATGATTATTACATTGGCGACAACTGTACTCGTAAATCTTTCAAGCGAGAAAACAGTATATTTTCTAAGTGTTTTGGTATATGCCAATCGAGATGTTTTGCAAATATTACGTTTTAGAAGCAATAACACAGACTAACAGACATCACACTCAAAAACAAAGTTTCGCCCACTTTAACGATCATTTTAAATATATTTGTAGTTGGGACTGTGGCCACATTTGAAATTATGGCGCCACTTAAATATGAACAAGCATATGGGGGATAGACCACTAGTGAAAAATTGTTCCCAAACCTGAGGGGTAACGTACCAGTAAATGAGTGTTTGGGACTGTGAATAAAAGGTGGAGCTAGTGTTCTGGGAAAATTGTCGGATCGATGTTTTTTGAGGGAATTCCCTCATAGTGTTATGTCTGTTAGTCTGTGGCAATAACAATAACAAATTTATTTTGTTTTATATCTACTGAGTTTTCAGCATGTGATACCAACGATTTACAGTTTTTCAATGTAAAAGCTGGCTAAATCATACGCGCCTTTGTTTATGTAAATGTATGTTTACATACTGAACACAATAGAAAATTTTTGTTCAAACGATGCTGTAAATTGTTTACACCAGCATTGTTACCATGGACCATTTGGCAGGAAATGGTAAATTAATCGAGGAGTCCATTTTCATACGACACTCATTTTTACTTGCCTAAATGTTTTGTGACAACCGTAAGTCCTCATCTTGGATACAAAAACGTCTACAATCATTAGTTTTTGAAATTAGTAAATTGTCTATTTTCAAATTTCCGAATGCTCTAAAAATTATCGCATAAAAAAATTATTGTAGGTTGGGATTCGAATCCAAGCCACCTAGGTTCACTCAAATCTATAGACTAGTGTAGTCTTTGTACAGACTCTATTCAGCAGCCTAGACTTTACGGTACATCGGTGAAATCTTAAGCATTCGATGTATGCAAGATTGGTGCAGACAGTAAGGTAAATGCTTAATATTCAACAGGTTGCTGGTTCGGATCCAGATACGTGATATGATATCCAACAAGGTAATACAATTTTCAGTCTACTTTCTACTTCTGCCCAAGTCAGACGTACAATCGAACCAAGTGAACAACAACTAGCAACCTCTCGATCTAGTGTGCATTGTCTCGAGAACAAAGGAAACTTTTGATTTATTCTTGCCATCATGAGTAAAGTTGACGAAAAATCTCTACTCCGACCCAACACAGCGGTCGTTGACTTTAAATTCTGTTCAATACGATTGAGTTTTCGTGAAATGGAATACCTGCTGAAGGTATAAGCTTATAAGCTCAAGGAGGTTATGTATCATCTTCGCAATGTAGTACTCATATCATTTAACACGTTGGCACAAGCCGAAGGTTTCGTTTTGCAGAACAACTTGGAGCACGTGGCTGAAAGTGATAAAGTTGGAATTAAGATTCTCGTGCATATAGAAAAAGACAATGTAGATGTAAAGTTACATGACCTATCACCACGTACCCCTCCTGATCTAATCGCAAAATACATGTCGCAATACGGAGAAGTAGGATCCGTTACACGTCATACGTGGATAAATTTCTTCCCGGTTACACTTACGGTGTTCTTGTGATGAAAATGCTGATTGGAAAACCTATCCCCTCCCATTTGACAATAAAACTCAAAACTCACGAAGCTACTATTAATCAAACTACGTTATGCACCCATGAGGGGCAAACTCCTACATGCAAATATTGTAATCAGACAGCGCACCACGGACAACCTTACGCGGAAGATGCAGAGGAGAATGCATCTCTACCGATTGCCAACGCATCCACGGCAATCCAACCCAAAAAAGAGTTTTCAATAGCAATACCTGAACCACAAACGGTTGCCAAATTTGTGGCAGCTGTTCAGTCCATATTGACAACAGCCAAAGCAGCATCCAGCACTCCAGAAACCACTGTAAGCAACATCGGCGATGAAGATAATAACAATGACGACGGATTTACATTGGTCACCCGTAAGTGCAAGAAGCAGGAAAGAACATCTGATCGCGAGCACCAAGCCACTTTTAACGATGATAGCCTTGATGTGAAGGACAGGAGAGAATTAAATGATCCCCATGACGCAGTAGGCGAGTCGCGAAAGAAGGTCTCCGCTCGCAATAAAAAGTTGCGCGCACGAGGTCCAACGGACAATCAATAATATTTGTTTTTATTTTTATTTTTATTTTTTAGATATTGTAAACACATAAAAGATCCACGGCTCCGTTAAGCTACCGCTATGAGCCGTGTCAAATAAACGAAATAAAAGAAAGTAATACAATTTTTCTCTAACTGTAACGTAACACTAATAAAAGAATATGACTTCCAAAGAAACTGAGGGCGTGTGTAACTTGTAATAAACATCTTTTTTAATAATTTTCTTATGATAATTTTCTCAGCTGAATAGCGGTAACAAAAAGGTTTATTGATAAAGTTGAACTGTGGTTTTCTTCAGGCTGTATACTGCCGTGATACGCATAACAGTCCCACCTGCATAGGAAACCCATAGCAAATGGGACTGTTATGCGAATCACGGCAGTATACATGCTGAAGAATTGTTCTTTAATGTGTCTTAATCAGACAAGCTGAATACCAACATACTACAGGGACAGGCTTTCGAAGCCTTTTTAACCTTACTTACTATCATCATCCTAACTACAACCCTGCAAATGTCACTGAACACCGAACAATCGCACCAGTTGGTGACTTGTAGGTGTCGGAAATCCCATCGGGGATTAAATTATTATCACGATAATGATGAACATAATTAATTGTTTAAACTGTATTAAAAATTATCATAAATTTCGTTTAATTGGAATGAACTGTCGCATGTTACCTCTCTCCATTTCTGCTGATTGCCTGTCAAATGCAACAACTCCCCCGCTGTGCTGTGCTATGATGTGCAAGCATTTTTTCTGCTTTCATCAATTTCGCCCTTAGCACTGGCTGCTGTTCCAGATCACAGATAGCGGCCACTGACTGACAAAAGAGACTGAGAAACACAAAAAAAATCAGAATGATACTTCCTTTGATCTCGAGCACAGACACCGGCAAGCCACGTGACATCACGCAGAATATCTGTCGTTCGCTGACGCTTACCTGAACGAATCAACAGGCTCCAAATCAGTGTGTTGTAGCAAAGCTCGAGAAAAGGTGGGCGAACGACAAACTTCAGTATCGTACAAGTTAAGTGTATTTTCTGTACCTTACATGAATACACGTTGTATTTGAGTATTCCAGCTATCCGCGATCAAAGACACTCATAGCCTACCAACTCCATAACGAAGAGAAATGTTTTCCAACAGAAAAATTGGCTTCCCGGTTATAGTAACCAAAACGGATGCAATACACGGTAGATTGTCGTACCGTGTGCGCGATACAGGCTGATACAATGCCCACTGAATTATCATAAGAATGAAAAACATGACATTGAGATTGGTGCGGGAGGAAAACATGCTTCGAGGAATGGCACGAGGAAAAAACTCATTTTTTTGTTGACAGTTCAGTAGATATGAAGATATTTTGTTGCTCTGTTGTTGCCACATAATTTGTCTGAACAGGTTGCGTGGAACAGCACGGATGGCATAAAAATAATTGGCATATTTAGAAAACCATTTGATCTTCTGTATTCAAGCAATAAATCAACTTTCCCATTCGATTGAAGTAAACAAAAGAATGGTTTATTAAGTCAACACGCAAATACAGTGAACACCAAAATTGAGCTACACTTGTGATCAGAATTCGTTATGTATTATTTTGGGAGGAAACCGTTAGCATAGATTTGTAAATTTATATGTTTGTTATAACCTATTTATTCGTCAAGCTGTGAGCACAGACTAAATTTGCAAAAAGGTTACTACACAGAAAAAAGCAGCTTTAAACTATAAACAAATTAATTTTACTGAACGGAGATCTGATCAAATTTATCCATTTTCACTTACATGAATAGTTTTCGTTTTGACACCTTTTCCTCGATACTAGCTATGCGTGGTGGCACTTTAACTGGCAATAACCGATGCTCAGACAATTCAATTAATAATCGGTTTTTATTTTGTCCTACTGACCATTCCACGCGGTAAGTTGAGAAATGAGATACAATAGATACAATAGAAATAATTTAAATTTGAATACTATATACTTGAAATTTCATCTCAAATTATGGTTAATCGTCCTAATCACAACGAGACACTAGCTTACTTTTTCCAAATTCGAATGTGGTTCTATAAATCTCACTCTCCACTGTCATTCGTTTTGGGCCTGACTTTCCGGGCAGGTAAGAGTACACTCAATGCCTGTCTAGTACTGCATTATTAGCAATAGGGTCGATCGACGTGTGCCCAATTACACGAACGAAAGTGTAAAATCATAAGCTTTTTGATGCTCCCATCGAGTGCATCGAATTCACCCACGGTGTGTCTAAAACCATTATTAAATTAAAAAATGGCCATAAATTTGGCATACGGCATTCGAAAGATACAGTATCCAAGCATCTTCTCAGTGAATTTCAAAATGATCCATCGAGAGATTCGAGAGAAATGACGATTTGACGTTTCATAAGGCTACCAGCAAACACTCACTGGTTTGGTCCTATCTCTATAAACAAAAACCTATTTTAATCCACCTAGCGGTGCAATTGTGCCTTTCTCAATCATGAATCGTGAGAATGTGTGCATTGTTTATATTCATTAAAAACTTTTAAATGCATATATTACATTTTATTATTATACATCACATGACAACTATATACAGGAAAATATCATTATTCGAGTTCTAAAATTTTGAAAAAGAAAAAACAGCCACGGTAATATTGAACTGAAAAAAGGTGCGAAATCGGCAAAGTCCCAAAAAGTCAATTTTTATAAAAAAAAATTTTTCGAGATAACATAAAATCTCGACGTTTCATGCATTTTAAAGATGTTTGGCATCAAAAATACGAATTCGATTTCTGAAATTTTATGGGGTCCCCCCTTTGAAAAAAAAATGAGTTCCGGCTTATATGGGAATTTCATGTGTGACCGGACCGTTCAGTCTATATTTCCGGAACCATACAAGCGATCCGTGCGAAATTTTACAGACATCTGTAAGGATAATATAGCTATCATTTGGGACTAAGTTTGTGAAAATCGGCCCAACCATTTCCGAGAAACTGATATGAGTTTGCTAGTTATGAAAGATGGCCGCTTTTCCCGGGCACTTCCGGAACCGTCTATGGTGGTCAATGTAGTCAACGAAAGTTTGTTTGGCCGTCGGTGACCTAGAACTGCAAAGTTAAGTTATTTGAGAGACATTTTAGCGAAATTTTTACCTTTTTTGCTTCCATCGGGGTATCGGTTTGAATCACATTTTGCTATGTGATCGCACGCCACAACCCGTAACTCCGGAACCGGAAGTCGGTTGGGGATAAAATTGAATAGCCATTTACGGGGACGCAACATCTTTCATTTGAGACTAAGTTTGGTTGATTCGGTCTAGCCACCTCCGAGAAACCGATGTGACTGTCACATTGGCCACCATCATCGGTTCCGGAAGCCCCGGCGGAAGTATCCAAATTCAGTTTGGATACTTCCGCCGGGGCTTCCGGAACCGATGATGGTGGCCAATGTGACCAAAGAGACTTTGAATGGCTGTTAATGACCTAGTACTACAAATCGAAGCAGTTGTGGTCACATTTTGGAAAATTTTTCACCATTATACATTCATTGCAGAATTTATTAAAATCGACATTTTCTGCGTGATCGTACTCATCACCCTGTAATTCCGGAACCGGAAGTCGGATCCATTAGAAATTCAATAGCAGCCTATGGGAACGTTGCAGATTTGGGACTAAGTTTGTCAAAATCGGTTCATCCATCTCTGAGAAAAGTGAGTGAGATTGTGTTCACGTACACACACACAGACGCACATACACACACACATACATACATACACACATACATACACACACAGACATTTGCCGAACTCGACGAACTGAATCGAATGGTATATGTCACTCGGCCCTCCGGGCCTCCGTTAAAAAGTCGGTTTTCAGAGCAATTGCAATACCTTTCTATTGAGAAAGGCAAAAAGGTGCGAAATCGGCAAAGTCCCAAAAAGTCGACCTTTATAAAAAAAATTTTTTCGAGATAACATAAAATCTCGACGTTTCATGCATTTTAAAGATGTTTGGCATCAAAAATACGAATTCGATTTCTGAAATTTCATGAGGTCCCCCCTTTGAAAAAAAATTTGAGTTCCGGCTTATATGGGAATTTCATATGTGATCGGACGGTTTAGTCTATATTTCCGGAACCATATAAGCGATCCGTACGAAATTTTATAGACATCTATGGGGATATTATAGCTATCATTTGGGACTAAGTTTGTGAAAATTGGCCCAACCATTTCCGGGAAACTGATGTGAGTTCGTAAATTTTGAAAGATGGCCGCTTTTCCCGGGCACTTCCGGAACCGTCTATGGTGGTCAATGTAGTCAACGAAAGTTTGGTTGGCCGTCGGTGACCTAGAACAGCAAATTTAAGTTGTTTGAGAGACATTTTAGCGAAATTTTTACCTTTTTTGCTTTCATCGGAGTATCGGTTTGAATCACAATTTGCTATGTGATCGCACGCCACAACCTGTAACTCCGGAACCGGAAGTCGGATCGGGATGAAATTAAATAGCCATTTACGGGGACGCAATACCTTTCATTTGAGGCCAAGTTTAGTCGAATCGGTCTAGCCATCTCCGAGAAACCGATGTGACTGTTATTCTGAATTTAGATACTTCCGCCGGGGCTTCCGGAACCGAGGATGGTGGCCAATGTGGCCAAATAGACTTTGAATGGATGTTAGTGACCTAATACTACAAATCGAAGCAGTTGTGGTCATATTTTGGAAAAATTTTCACCTTTATACATTCATTGCAGAATTTATTAAAATCGACATTTTCTGCGTGTTCGTACTTATCACCCTGTAATTCCGGAACCGGAAGTCGGATCCATTAGAAATTCAATAGCAGCCTATGGGAACGTTGCACCTTTCATTTGAGACTAAGTTTGTCAAAATCGGTTCAGCCATCTCTGAGAAAAATGAGTGACATTTTTGGTCACATACACACACATACACACACACATACATACATACACACATACATACACACACACAGACATTTGCCGAACTCGACGAACTGAATCGAATGGTATATGTCACTCGGCCCTCCGGGCCTCCGTTAAAAAGTCGGTTTTCAGAGCAATTGCAATACCTTTCTATTGAGAAAGGCAAAAAATATTTGTCTACTTATTTAGTACTTGGTATTCGAAAGATATAGTAATCAAGTATATCCACATATCGTTTATACAAGTAGCTGTTTTAAAGGAAAACCTTACCGTTTAATTGCACAAATATAATGCCCAAAAGGTGTTATTTATATGCTGCGATGAAAAAATATGAAAATAGGGTTGTCTACCTAACGTTAACTATAACATGTAAATTAAAAAAATTGAATAAAAGTTGGAATGTTTACTTAAAAAGGCCATATATCAGTGGTTTGTTGACTGACTCTAATTGTTTTTTCATTACTTAACTGGCAGACGTTCTATCAACAATTTTCCGGTAGAAGAATATAAAATGGAGTTGTCTACCTCAAATAATGGACAATATAAATGATCGCAACTATATGTATTATCCTTACTTAGTCAATATTTTTTTATTAAAAACGATGACATATCGATTTCTATACATTGGTTCAATGCAGCGAACGCAAACTAAAAATCATGGAAAATAAAATCATAAATTCAGTACATATAAAAATATTAATGTATTTGCTGATTCAGATCAATTTATGTTATGGTACGGCTTTTCTTGAAAATTTTCTACATTCGTGATTTGCTGGTTGGGTTGACAGATGTCAAAAACTGGGCAAAGGAGATGTTATCAATACAAATGCATCTGTTCACATCTCTAACTATTGTCAGTTTTATTGTCTAAATGAATTTAACAAGAGAATTTGACACTCAGATGCTTTTTTAGTTCGACAATGGACTAACTAGCGGAGATCCAACTAAAAAGCGTTAAAAATTATCCAACCAGCGAATCACGACTGTGTTAGTTTCAACATTTCGTATATCATTCGTTATCGAGCACTCAGTCGAGATAGAAGTCTTTTGTCATCGGTCCGTGCACTCTATAGCGACAAATAGTGTTAATCCGCGTTCAAGGTTATTTGCACACTCTGCGCCTAGTTGAGGTTTCAGTATTTTTTCCCTTCTTTTGTGTTTCTGTTTCTGAGTACCGTTAGCCGGTCAGTAAAGTGAAGCAGTGTTCTTCTAGTAAGCCGTCTGGATACCGTTACCTACACAAGCTAAGTATTAGTTTTCGTTTCCCCTTCTTGGTTGTCTAAATAACGTGCACTGGGCAATAGGCCCGTGCAAAAATGATTTCCCCTGACGGCGGTTCATCTCAAGGTGAGATGGTGAGATCCCCGGCTCAAGGTATATCCGAGCTCGGCCACCGGGCCATTTGTGATCTTCTTCCGGACCAAAGAAAAAAAGTGTTTGAATCTGTTGCAGATTTCTCGAGTTCTGACGGATCGGTATTCGGCCGTGACAGAAATATCGAAAATTCGCCCTGATAAGCTTCGGGTGGTGGTTAACAGTTCAACTCAGGCAAACGATATTGCTGGCTACGAGCTCTTTACGAAGGAGTACAGGGTGTATATTCCAGCTAGCAGGGTTGAAGTCAGTGGGGTCATTTCCGATTCGAGTCTGAATTGCGAGGACCTGCTAAAATATGGGACTGGCTGTTTCAAAGACCCCATGCTTAAGCCAGTGAAGATACTGGAATGCAAACGTTTGCATTCAGCATCAGTCGCAGCTGACGGCAAGAAAATATACGTCAACTCAGACTCTTATCGGGTGACCTTCACCGGCTCTGCCCTGCCCAATTACCTCCTCTTTGACAAGGTTCGTCTACCTGTTCGCCTCTTTGTGCCGCGGGTCATGAACTGTACTAATTGCAAACAATTGGGACACACAGCCTCCCATTGTAGCAATAAAGCCCGCTGTGGGAAATGCGGTGGGAATCATGCGGATGATTCCTGTGGTAGAGATGTCGAAAAGTGTCTCTACTGTGGGGGAAACCCACATGATCTCCCTGTACATGTACATGTACAAACAGCGCGAGGAAAATCTTAAGCGTTCCCTTCAGGGACGCTCTAAGCGATCTTTTGCAGAAATGCTTAAGATAGCTACGCCACCTGTCTCTACGAACATCTTTACCAACTTGTCTACTGACGAAGGCGACTGTGATGAACCCCAGGAGGGAACATCTTCTGCTGTGCCTAGAAGTAGTAGAAAAAGGAAGAACATTTCTTCTTCCAAGCTTCGTCATAAAGGCCAGAAGGTGTCTCTTCATGGTCCCCCTAAAATAAGTACTCAAGGAAGTACTGGTGCAAAACCGAAGCAAGTCGCTCCCGGTCTCAGTAACCTGAGCTCAGAAAAGGAGTTCACAGCACTTCCAGGAGCATCAAAAACCCCAAGTGTTCCCATATCTCAGCCAGAGAAAGAAAACAGTGCTGGCTTAATAAATTTCTCTGACATTGTGGACCGTATTCTTACAGCGATAAACATTTCTGACCCCCTTACAAGTATCCTGATAAGCTTTCTCCCCGCAGTAAAAACATTTTTGATGCAGTTGGCTAATTCATCGAACGAGGTCAAGGATTTAATCACTGTTCTACAGTTGAATTGCAGAAGCATTATCCCGAAAATCGATTCGTTTAAAAGTTATTCAACCAGCTTCCTACGGATTTAAAGCAAATAACATGTCGCACTCGTTTCCAAGCAAAATTGAAACTAATTTTAAAAAATAAAATAGGAGAATTTTTAATATAAACTTCGTTCACCACCAATCGAGCTTATTCCTTTAGCTATAATTGGTTAACATTTTTTAAATAAAAACAATTGATAAATGCATTTTTTATAGCAATAAGTAATAAATAAATTTAAATTATTATGAGCTTCCTGCAAAGCTACGATGGGACCCTTAAAAGAATTCTTTTCCGCTGGGTACTCGCCGTAGCTTCTTGTCAAATTTTGTGTTTTGTCGGTCTCGTATTGTTTTTTTTTGTTCTCAGCGTTTCCGCGATTCGTAACTTTGTATTGTTGTGCTGACCTTTTTTTGTACGCTGAGAACTGATGTGTCCACTACCAGAGGGCTCCGTTTGTGAGCTTTTTGGTGTGGGGGTAAGAGGCGGGCTACTAAAAAAAAAAAAAATCTTGCTAAATAATTTGAAATGCGATGCATTTGCCCTATGCGAGACATGGCTCACTTCAGAAATAACCCTACACTTCCACGATTTTAATATTATTCGCTTGGATCGAGAAGACTCTTACGGAGGAGTACTTTTGGGGATCAAAAAGTGCTATTCTTTCAATCGGATCGACCTCCCCTCGACACCAGGCATTGAAGTTGTCGCTTGCCAAACCAGAATTAAAGGCAAAGACCTTTGCATTGCATCAACCTACATCCCCCCTAGAGGCTCAGTTAGCCACCGACGGCTTTGCGATATTGCGGAACTCCTCCTTCAACTCCCACGGCACGGCATGGGGTTGCCTTCATCACGATAATCGATCTACCCTACTCCATGAGCTTTGCGACAACTTCAATATGACTATTTTGAATACGGGTGAAATGACACGGATTCCTGCCCCTCCAGCGCGACCGAGCGCCTTAGATCTGTCCCTCTGCTCGACATCGCTGCGGTTAGATTGCATGTGGAAGGTAGTCTCTGATCCCCACGGCAGCGACCATCTGCCAATCGTAATTACTATTGCTAACGGTTCAGGGCAACCGAATACAATCAATGTTTCGTATGACCTCACACGAAATATTGATTGGAAGAGCTACGCGTCCGCGATATCCGACAAAATCGAGTGCACTCAAGAGCTTCCTCCAGAGGAAGAGTACGGGTTCCCGGCTGGCTTGATTCTCGATACCGCGATTCAAGCTCAGACTAAACGCGTACCAGACGCGAACTCACGCGGGCGTCCTCCCAATCCATGGTGGGACAAAGAGTGCTCAGACGTGTACGCGGAGAAGGACGCTGCGTATAAGACCTTCCGGGACGACGGGCTGCCAGCTAGCTACCGACAGTACGCGATGGCGGAAACGCGCATGAAGAATTTGATAAAAGCCAAAAAACGTAGCTACTGGCGCCGGTTCGTCGACGGACTAACGAGAGAAACATCGATGAGCACTCTTTGGAGTACGGCCCGGCGCTTACGAAACCGAAACAGTACTAATGAGAGCGTGGAATATTCAAACCGTTGGATATTCGATTTTGCCAAGAAGGTTTGTCCGGATTCCGCTCCGGCACAGAAGATCTACCGCGCCGCGTCCCCTCACAATAACGCGAACGAAACACCGTTTTCGATGGTGGAGTTCTCACTTTCTCTCTTATCATGTAACAATAAAGCCCCAGGGCCAGACAGAATCAAATTTAACTTGTTAAAGAATCTGCCAGACTCTGCCAAGAGACGCTTGTTGAATTTATTTAATAAGTTTCTTGAGGGTAATATTGTCCCTCATGACTGGAGGCAAGTGAAGGTCATCGCCATTCAAAAACCAGGAAAACCAGCCTCAGACCACAACTCGTATCGACCGATTGCGATGCTGTCCTGTATCCGAAAGTTGTTCGAGAAAATGATCTTGTTTCGCCTCGATAATTGGGTTGAAGCGAATGGCTTACTGTCAGATACACAATTTGGTTTCCGCAAAGGCAAAGGGACGAACGATTGTCTTGCGTTGCTCTCAACAGAAATTCAAATGGCTTATGCTAGCAAAGAGCAGATGGCATCAGTTTTCCTAGATATAAAGGGGGCTTTTGATTCAGTTTCTATCAAAATTCTTTCTGAGAAGCTGCACCAGCATGGTCTTTCACCGACTCTAAACAACTTTTTGCTAAACTTGCTGCCTGAAAAACATATGGATTTTTCGCATGGTGATTTATCGACATCACGAATTAGCTACATGGGTTTTCCCCAGGGCTCATGTCTAAGCCCCCTTCTCCATAACTTTTACGTGAATGACATTGACGAATGTCTTGTCAATTCCTGCACGCTAAGGCAGCTTGCAGATGACGGTGTGGTCTCTATTACAGGTCCCAAAGCCGTCGATCTGCAAGGACCATCGCAAGATACCTTGGACAATTTGTCTGCTTGGGCCCTCCAGCTAGGTATCGAGTTCTCCACGGAGAAAACTGAGCTAGTCGTATTTTCAAGGAAGCGTGAACCAGCGCAACTACAGCTTCAATTAATGGGTCAAACTATTGCTCAGGTTTCAACTTTCAAATATCTCGGGGTCTGGTTCGACTCTAAAGGAACCTGGGGATGTCACATTAGGTATCTGAAACAGAAGTGCCAGCAAAGGATAAACTTTCTCCGTACAATAACCGGAACATGGTGGGGTGCCCACCCAGGAGACCTAATCAGGCTGTACCAAACAACAATATTGGCGGTGATGGAGTACGGGAGTTTCTGTTTCTGCTCCGCTGCGAACATACATTTCATCAAACTAGAGCGAATCCAATATTGTTGTTTGCGTATTGCTTTGGGTTGCATGCACTCGACACATACGATGAGTTTAGAAGTGCTGGCGGGCGTCCTTCCGCTGAAAAATCGATTTTGGGACCTCTCATATCGATTGCTCATCCGATGCGATATCTTGAACCCGTTAGTAATTGCAAATTTTGAAAGGCTTGTCGAGCTCAACTCTCAAACCCGATTTATGTCCTTGTACTTCGATTACATGGCACAAAATATCAATCCTTCTTCATACTATCCCAACCGTGTCAATCTCTTTCATTCTTCTGATTCAACTGTATTCTTCGACACATCCATGAAAGACGAGATTCGTGGAATCCCGGATCACATACGTCCGCAAGTGATCCCAAGCATCTTTCATAGTAAATTTCGAAAAGTCGACTGCAACAAGATGTTTTCCAGCGACGGGTCAAGCCTCGACTGGCTTCGATATATTCAATCACTACACGCTGGACGCACATCTCCGGCGTATTGGGCTCGTGGATAGCGGTATCTGCGCTTGTGGCAACGGTTATCACGAAATCGAACATGTTGTCTGGGCATGCGCCGAGTACTGTTCTGCCAGATCTCAACTATTCGATTCCCTTCGGGCCCGAGGAAGATCACCCAATGTCCCGGTTCGAGATGTACTAGCAAGCCGCGATATTCTCTACATGTCCCTTATATACACATTCCTCAAAACCATCAATATCCAAATTTAAATGCCCCTATCTTTTCTCTTATCATTCCCAGAAGTGCCCTCTTCCGCCTACCGTCCCCAACGATGGTTTGATACGACTCCAAGACGAGACAAAACATCTGACGAATGAACCAACAACACGAGATCTACAGTACAACATCACATGCGCAACGCGGTGTGTTTCCGATCCGTATCTGAGCCATACTACGAAATTGTCTGGAGGAACCCCTGCCGGCACGAGGAAAACCGTCCGGCGTCCCAATACTTGATGCATCCGTTCGAATTTGTAATCCTGGCCGTTGATTCCTGATGCCGGAAACTGAAAGTTTATATCTCCCCCCCCCCTCCCCCTGTCAGCCTTGCCCACCGTCTCTCCCATGTCTCTGATACACAGATGTATGACTTCACCCCCTTATCCCCTTGAATATCTTCCCAACACTTATGTGCCCCCCTATCTTCTAGTTTTAGTTGATCAATATTTAATCTCGTTAAGAAATGCCCAACAGTACCACTACTTTAAAATAGCCCTAATCAATTCCCCCTAACCTTGAACCACTCTCTCTAGTTATTTCTAGTTAATAAGCTTGTAAAATGTTCCGCTTAGTTAATAATTAATTTCTCCTACAATCTCCCTTCTAAAAATCATAAAGTGAATTACTATACAAAGAACACACAAAATGACCCGTCCCCCTGATCTTACGAATATTATATTATCCCCTCTTTTATATGTATAAGTTAGCTGTAAAGTTTTTTTTTAGTTTCATTATATAAAACAAAATAAGATTGAAATGTGTAACTCCCTAGTTTTAAGAAATTCAAAATGTAAAACAATGAAAAAATGGCACCTTTAAGCTAACGCATACGTGCCTTATCAAATAAACAAATTGAAAAAAAAATCTAGACAGAATTAAATTCAACTGGGTGAAGAATCTGACTAACCTTGAAAAAGACGCTTGTTGAATTTATTCAATAAGCTTCTTGAGCAGAACATTGTCCCGCATGACTAAAGACAAGTGAGAGTTATTGCCATTCCAATACCGGGAAAACAAGCCTCCGATCATAACTCGTACCGACCGATCGCAATGCTCTCCTGTATCAGGAAATTTTTGGAAAAAAATTATCCTTCGACGTCTCGACAATTGGGTTGAGGCGAACGGCTTGCTATCAGATACCCAGTTTAGTTTTCGAAGGGGAAAGGGAGCGCATGATTGCCTGGCGCTACTTTCGTCTGAAATCCAACTCGCTTACGCAAAAAAAGAACAAATATTGAGCGTTTTTTCAAAAAGATGTATCTACAATGAGCGACTCTCTTTGTTTATTTTCTCTTTTGATTTTACGGCGTCACTATAACACTTTTCACTTATAGTACAGAGTGATCATTGACTATCATATTATCCTTAGAAAAATCTCCTCGTTCGTGCCTGTAAGTTGGATGAAGTCATTATATTTTGCTTTGGTGCACTCTAGGTTGCACTTCCTCGTTGGAGTTTGGGGAAATGCGAGTAAATCAAGGATAAGAGAACTTCAATGCATTCAAAATCGATGTTTAAAAGCAGTACTGCGGAAACCACATCTATATGCCACTACTTCCTTGTTCAACGACGTCAACGATTCGTTTCTACCAATAAGAGCATTACATGAGTTCCAGATCGCCATCCAAATGCATAGGATACTCTCTAACGATACGAATATTCTAACCAACTTTGTGTTTGATAGAGTATTCACCGGTCGCTCCTCACGACAAGCAAACAATCTTAGGATGGCTAGACCCACTTCAGAAGCGGGAAAGAAGAGATTCAGTTACGCTGCAAGTAAATTATACAACGAGCTACCGTCCACTGTAAAGCAATCTCGTTCTGTCCAATGTTTCAAACGCACTTTGAGATCACACCTCAAATCCAATATCAGCCGATATCTTCACTGAACTATAGCAAGACCAGTTCTAATGGAGTCGTGTTTTCTGCTTCCAATTCGTCTCCAGGTACCGCCGCCACCCGCCATAGCCACCCACAATATCTGCAATTACTCACTGCGGTTCACCTTTGCCACAGCACACTCTCAATAATTAGTTATCAATGAATAGGTTTGTAAGTAGTTAATAGCATAGCACTCCCTTTAAAGAACATGTTTAGTTCATTGGGAGATGCAAGTATACAATGTAAATCATTTATTGTCATGTTTAAAAAATAAAAAAAAAAAAAATGTGTTAAGGGATAAATTTTAAAGCGACCGAATTATTAACAGAAGAGAACAATGAGAGTCACTTATTGTAGATGTCTTTTTGAAAAAAAAAAAACGCTCTAGAAATGGTGTCTGTGTTTTTAGACATAAAAGGAGCATTCGACACAGTCTCCATTGATGTTCTCTCGGCGAAACTATATCAATGTAGGTTTTCACCGATATTAAATAGTTGCTTTATACAAGTTATTGTCAGAAAAGTCTATGCATTTTTGATATGGCGATTTAGCAAACATTCAAAGTAAGTTACATGGGCCTCCCACACGGCTTCAAAAAAATTCATGAAGCTTACAATTAACTTCAACGAGGTATTTCGAGAAAAACTTAGAAACGTGACGAATATTCAAAAAACCTGTCTTAATCCACCTAGTGGTAGTGCAGCCACGATTTTGAGATACTATTGTCGTTTTTTATTGAAAAACACTGGGGCGGTGGATTGTATTGGTTTTGCACTTTCTAGCAGAAGTGGGAATGAAACACGTCTAGTGGCCTGCTCTTCTGCTAGAAAATGCAACACCAGTGCAATCCACCGCCCCGGGGTTTTTCAATGAAAAACCCCATATGTGTCGACATTGAAACATCGCTTGAAACCAGCGTCTAACCGAGGAGGAAGATCCGTTAAGAAATTCTAAACTAGTTATAATTTTAAAGTAGCAAGCCCTTACTGCATACTCCTACCTAAGCCTATATAAGCCAAAAAAAATAGCCGGGATTAGGTTGACGATTTTTAGAGCGATTGCATAACCTTTTTATATGAGAAAGGCAAAAAACAAAAACTTTAATAAATCTAATTTTTAGAATTGCGTCTGAATGCATCCGTGTGTGTTCGACTAACTAAATAAAGAACGAATCACCGCACAAGCAACCATGAGAAGCGTACTACTTGTCTTTCCAATAGCGCGAACGTGAAGAGCTGTTTTCTCAGCGAAATTGAAATTGAAGAGGTACATCCCCCTTCCCAGGCGTATCTGGAGCAAACAAATGGTATTCCGGAAGCAAATAAAATCACATCAAAAGAGCGTACGCTAATTTATTATTTAAACGAGCAATTAAAAGATCTTCCTTCCTTGGCATCAACGTCTTATTTCGAAACTGATTATCACGTCCTCGGTAAAGTGTTTGTAACTTGCCGCAGCTTTCGGAAGAATTTAATTTTGCTACAATTATTTTAATCTTTTCAGCACCCCAAAAGAATTCGACGATGGTGCTGGCTGCTGGCTGGAACGAAACCACCAATTAAAAACCACTAATCACCACGTTTACATTCGGTCGATGCGATTTGCCTCCGTGGGAACGTGATTCGATGCCCCGGGGTGAGCACCGGAAAGGGTACTGTTTATGTGGTGTGAGCTTGTATTCAACACCCACAAAAAGCCCATTAACTCCCCGAAGCCCAACAGCCGAAGCTGATGTTGGTGGGTTGCCACTAATGAGTAGGTCTGTTTCGGTGATTTTCCATCTCATTAGGTCCCCTGGCCGGTGGATCCCAGAAAACCTCAGCATTACCGAAAACCACAAGCTACAACAGCATCGGCGAGCAGCTGGTTCAATGTTCCTCAGTGTAGCAAACCCTATACGCAACGAGCGGCAACAGAATCACAATCACCCCACCTCCGATGGTGGTACGGAGAGAAATTGTTACAGAAGCTTTCACAAACCGAGACGATAAATATCACAAGTTAACAAATCACTTCTATTTGTGACTGGCGACGGTCGGTGGTAGCGAATGACGGTTGCTCTTGAAGTGTTGAGGGCGTTTCGAGGTCGTTTCGTAGTCAGGAGAATTACTTGATCAAATTCGTGATTGATAACTAAGGGTTTTGGGTTTTTGAATCGATGCTATCAAATTAATTTACATAGTACAACAAATTTCTTAACTAAATCATAAGATTCGCCTTGACAAATATAAAATCCAACAATCACCGCACACGCTTTTCACATCACTAGCTACGACACCGATTGCTGATGTCACACGCAGCTAGACTGGATGGATTAAAGGTCGGTTTCGGTGTCGGTAATTGTTGTGTTTGTGTGTCAACAGGGCAGTTGGGCGAACATTGCACCGGAAACGGGCAAGTGAACGAGGGAAAATTTATGAAAGCAATTAATTTTTACATCTGCCAATGGCATGCTGAGCGGGTGGTTATAATTTTGACTAATGTGTCGGATGTTCACCCTAGTTTCCTAGTTCGATATAGCCTTAGCCATATCTATTCTATGTTTGATAGGTGTATGCTTTAAATAATACTATTACTATGAATAATGTCTATGATTACATTTTTCCTATGCTGCTTTGAAAGCATATGCATTAAAATGGCACAAATTTGATTATGATACTACCGTGTCATTAAATTGGAGTAGGCTGCGTTGAAATGAGCTTCATATCTAAGATAAAAAGCACAACAATGACAGAGGCTTACGGAACAGTGGTGTGAATTTGACATTTTTCGAGAATTTAATAATTGGTCTAATAATAGAATTAAGTATTTTTATGTACGTCAAAATTTATAAACCTCTTTAGATATTTTTAAATATTTGGTTTAGTTTCAAAATCGTTTACTATATAAAACATTCTTAAATTATTATAAAAATCTTAATCACTATCTTCTGAACATACCGTGTTTTATCATGCTACTGAAAATTGATACAAAATTATGCAAGTTAATCCAAAGATTTGAATTTTATAATTCACCATTACATCAAAATACAAACAACAAAATTATTAACATTATTAACATTATTAATAGAACCTTTTTTGGGTCACTCTGATCGTTTGATACAATATTTTGCGGACGTATCTCGTTAAAAAATATTAGTACCGTACAGAGTCTATGCACCGATCATTTTGACTAAAAAACTAGGAGTGGGTAATGTCCGGGACATAACCGCGGCGTTGACGTAGGACTAAACTTGGGCATATCATATGACATTCATGGATAATTTGAGCCAATGCCAATTTTGAATGAATGTTTACTGGAAATTTCATGTCGAATGAGATTGTCACATTCACTGATTTTCTAGGACTTGCAAAAACCTTCGGGTTTGTAGATTAATTTGATAAACATTTGCTTATATGAATCACTGGTACATGTACAGAAGAATTAACAGGGGCAAACTCAATCCAAGTTATTAAATGGAACTTTCTAATTCAATTCTTTCTCTATTATGTTTTCATCCTAATAAGAACGGTTTTCAGATAACTATTTTTGGTGATACCAGACGAGAATCCTTTCTAACAACTCGAACCTTGCCCGAATTCGCTTCTGCTACGTACATACACGAACATTCCCCTTTTGCAGCTCACATCGAATGAGCATTGTATATCGCAATGCGATCTCTTTTATAAACTTCTTAGTGCAGATGGAAGTCCATCCTTTTGTGCGACAAATGGAAATATTTTCATCATTCTTTTTGGTGTGGCTTTCGCTTAGTAGTTTGTAGATTAATTCGATAAACATTGGTTTATATGTGTCACTGATAAAGTACAGTAGACTTGACAGGCGTACACTTAATGCAAGTTATGTTAAATGGAACTTTCTAATTCAATTCTTTCTTCAATATGTTTTCATCCTAAAAAGAACGGTTTGCAAATAACTATTTTTGGTGATACCAAACGAGAATCCTTTCTAACGAGTCGAACCTTGCCCGAATTCGTTTTTGCTGCGTACATACACGAACATTCCCTTTTCGCAGCTCACATCGAATGAGCATTGTATATCACAATGCGATCTCTTTTATAAACTTCTTAGTGCAAATGGAAGTCCATCCTTTTGTGCGACAAATGGAAATATTTTCATCATTCTTTTTGGTGTGGCTTTCGCTTAGTAGCAGGGTTGCCACATTCACTAATGTTCTTGAAAAATTTGCAAAAAACGCCAATCAAAGCAGGCTAATTAATGCTTTTACAAAATCTATCAAAATTTACGGTAAAATCTACGGAATCTACTACACAATTGTTTTAATTATTTCCCAACGAATCGCGCAAATATCTGTTTGTTCCGTACAGCACAGCGCAAATAATTGACGTTGGAAAACAAATCGGCAACTTCAGCTGCCAAACACTTAGACACGATCGAAGCATTTTTCCGTCAATGTCACTTTTCTGACTCAAATTTTTGTAGGTATTATCTTGCTTCCGTCCAATTGGTCAGTTTATTAGTTTTATCGTACATTTTTCGGATATTATTATAGAAAATAACTAACCCGATAAGAGGGAAGTTTTTTTCCAAAGCACGAAATGGAAATTTCAATTGTAATTCTTCTGAGAACGATTTTGTGGTCCTAATAAGAACCGTTTGTTGTGAATATTATTTCGCCGTTTCCCGCTCGGCATGATGATTATTCGCTTGGTATGGATAGCGCACAGATTGGTATCTTCCAACAAACTAACCAGGCAGGCCTCGCTGGCTTCTTAGAGGGCCATTACGGCTGAGCTCCGGAAGAGTAGATCGGTTTTGAAATGCTGTGCAATCTCACAGACCAGGCACTGGAAGAGCAGCTTGCGAATTAGTAACTCTGTCCACTTCTGAGAGCGATGAATTTCACGCAGGGCGACGACAGTTCTTGGTTGGCAGCGATAAGGCAGTAGCTATGATTTGGTTGGTGGTCAAAATGCAGCTTCTCGTTGAGCAGCACACGTACGTGCGTTCTGCTCTGTGGCTTACACACGTCTGGCTTTAAGTAAAACTGTGACACCCATATTTATAGGTTCTAGCATTAATGTTGATTCGCTTTAAAAGTAGTTTTTGAACTTTTTTAGCAAGTTTTACATAGCAAACAAGGTATCAATAGCAAGCGTTGAACGTTTTCCTTTCGATTTATGAAACAATATTAGTAATTCCTTTAGTAGGAGAAAAGTTATTAAGGTTCAAAGTTTACGTAACGCATCCGCTTTGAAAATTTTGAAATGACACCCAGTATAGTAAAGAAAGACGTAAGTCCTACGTCAAAAAACCCGTTTTAATCCACCTAGTGGTGCAATTGTACCTTTCTCATTTATCCAAACTACGATTCCATGGCTGGTTATGTTCAATAATTAGTGGAACTGTCTATTAGATATTCAATGCGATTTACACATACGTACAATGAAACGAACTTGAGTTGCTATGTGTCGACGTTGAAACACTTGAAACCAGCGGAGGATCCAGGAGGAGGGTTCAGGGGTTTGGACCCCGCCAAAAATTTTCAACTTGTTAAGAAATTTTAAATTAGTCTCTCAACTCTCATTTCATTTCATTTCAAACCAAATTTTTCACTGGTTTTTCATACCCATTAGAAAATTTTATTCGCGTGGAGGGGTACTTGATGAGGGAAGGGCTGTTTAGGGAAGAGTGGTGAGTGATGTGGGGGTGTAAGGTGCCCCTCACCGTATCCCCCTAACTACGACCCTGTTAAAATACAGAAAACCTATGTAAGTCAACAAAAATTGGCCCGCCGGGATTAGGTTGACGATGTTCAGAGTGATTACATAACCTTTCAATAGGAGAAAGGCAAAAATGTGAATTTCCTGTATGTCCGCACTCTTAAACCCGTCACTCCGGAACCGGAATTCGGAATTTAATGAAAGTCAATAGCAGCCTATGGGAACGTTGTACCTTTCATTTGAGACTAAGTTTGATGAAATCGGTTCAGCCATCTCCGAGTAACCGATGTGCATATTTTTGCTCACATACATACATACAAACATACACACATACATACGCACACACACAAAAATTTGCCGAATACGACAGACGAACCAAGCTGATTTCTAGTAAATACTTTCTTGAGCATATTTTTCTTATCAAGGATCCAAAATATGCAAAAATAAAAGTTTTTATTTTTTTAAATTTTGCGCTGTCAGACCATCTTAAGGGAAATTTAAACTAAATAATCAGACAAGGTTATGAGGCTATATCTAGGGACCAAAGAAGAATATTTTAAGAGCTTTGGTTTATCAAAAAGAATGAAAAATATATGTCCCGATTTTGTCAATGTTCCCGTTTTATCAGTCTGAAATTCACCATGGGGCGATAAATGCGGGTCTTTACTGTATTCAGCATTTTCGCGCTTTTGTTATTTTTGTCGCAATTAAGGAAATATATTTGTTATATTGCCAATATTTCAAAGTATATTAATGTACAACTGGATCTAATTTTCTGTTAATAAAAACTTATTAAACTAGAATTTTCAAAATGAACAATGATCGGTAAATGGATCTTTAAAAAAATATAGAGTTTTCTATTTACCGATTACGAAATAATAATTAATCGTAAATATACAGTCTGCGATTTCCAAATGGTTTGAATACTCCGATATGCAACTTGACCAAGGCGTAGGGAGACTTGACCAAGAGCATTTTGAAAAATCATAACAAAAAATAATGACATAAAACATACTGTAATTATTTTTTTCCCTATTGTCGAGATCCTTAGGTAGCAGTAAAAAATATAAAAGAGTTGCATTTGATAAATTTTGATTTGTTTTTAAATGCATTTCTTTTTAAGGATTAACTGTACTGCTTGCATTGCATGTTCACACGTCACGACATTAGTCCTACTATTGCTAACTTTATTTTTTTTTTTTTTTTTTCATACGTTTATTTGACACGGCATTTGCAATAGCTTTTTACGCCAGTTTCTTTTTTTACATAGCACGTTACAAAAATCCTTAAGCCTAATTTTAACTATACTAGTACTTTGTCTAAAACTAACACTGAAATCACTTTATTGTTTGCTTTTTTCCTTACATTGTTGTATTTCATACTGATCTAGTATTTTCGGGTGTATTTATTTACTTTTTTTCTGTTATTGTCTAAATTTAAAAACTGAATATTCTAGGACCCTTTAATTGGTGAATGATTAGCCTTGGATGAGAGTATGAGGAGATGAATTTAATTAAATTTTGACAGACGCTGTTTTTAGAAAATGATAGATAAGTTCCATGTATAGAAGATCGCGATACGCCAGGATGTCTCTAACAGGAACATGGATTGGTCTTCCTCGGACTTGTAAAGAATCTACTAATTGTGATCTGGCTTCACGATATTCAGTGCAGGACCAAACAACATGCTCAATGTCATGGTAACCTTCTCCACAAGCACAATGATTACCCTCAGCGAGCCCAATACGACGGAGATGCGCATCTAAAGTATAATGATTGGACATGAGCCTAGACATCACACGGATGAAGTCCCGACTTACATCCAATCCTTTGAACCATGCCTTCGTTGATACTTTAGGGGTAATTGAGTGTAGCCATCGTCCCATATCTCCATTGTCCCAAGATGTTTGCCAACTAGCAAGTGTCCTCTGTCGAGAAGCGCTATAAAATTCATTGTAAGCGATGGGTCTTTCATATATTTCACCATCTAGTGCACCAATCTTGGCTAAATTATCAGCTTTCTCATTGCCCGCAATAGAGCAATGGGCGGGGAGCCACACTAGGGTAAATTTATAACATTTTCTTGTCAGGTTACTCAGAGATTCTCGTATCTTCCCCAAAAAGAATGGATCGTGATTATCAATCCTCTTTGAGCGTAGAGCTGCAATTGTGCTGAGACTATCAGTGAGGATAAAGTAATGGTTCGGGGGTAAAGTATTAATTATTTGCAAACTATAGTGAACTGCTGCTAGTTCCGCTATATAAACAGAGGCGGGTTCTTCAAGTTTGAGAGAAATTGAAAAATTATTGTTGAAAATACCGAAACCAGTGGCCTCACTGATTCGTGACCCATCAGTGTAAAACATTTTAAGGCAGTCTATGTGTTGATATTTACTTGTGAATATTTTAGGGATCTCCCGCGAGCGTAGATGATCCGGAATTACACGAATCTCTGCTTGCATGGACGTGTCGAAGAATAAAGTGGATTCAGGAATATCTAGTATATTGACGTATGTGGGAACATACTTAGCAGGCGTTATTTCTTGTGACATGTGATTGAAATACACTGTCATGAATCTGGTTTGGGGTTGAAGCTCGACAAGTCTTTCAAAATTTTCAATTACCAGTGGGTTCATAACCTCACATCGAATAAGTAAACGAGAAGAGAGATCCCAGAATCGGTCTTTTAAAGGAAGAACTCCCGCTAGTACTTCAAGACTCATCGTATGGGTCGACTGCATGCAACCTAAGGCAATTCGTAAACAGCGATACTGTATCCGTTCCAGTTTAATAATGTGAGTGTTCGCAGCTGAACGGAAACAGATGCACCCATATTCCATTACTGAAAGTATTGTTGTTTGATACAATCTTATCATGTCACTTGGATGAGAACCCCACCATGATCCAGTTATTGTTCGCAGAAAATTTATCCTTTGTTGGCATTTCGTTATTAGATACCTAATGTGGCCTCCCCATGTGCCTTTAGAATCGAACCAAATTCCAAGGTATTTAAAAGTCAGGACTTGGGCTATCGTTCTACCAACCAACTGAAGCTGAAGCTGAGCTGGATCACGCTTCCTTGAAAAAACAACCAACTCTGTTTTCTCCGTAGAGAAATCGATGCCTAACTTCAAAGCCCAACTTGATAAATTATCCAAACTATCTTGCAGTGGTTGTTGTAAATTTAAGGCTTTTGGTCCTGTAACAGAAACCACGCCATCATCTGCAAGTTGCCTTAGAGTGCATGGGCTGACAATACAATTATCAATATCATTCACGTAAAAATTGTAGAGAAGGGGGCTTAAACAAGAACCTTGTGGGAGGCCCATGTAACTTATTCTGAATGTTGCCAAATCGCCATATGAAAAATGCATGTGCTTTTCTGACAATAAGTTGTATAAATAATTATTTAATATTGGTGAAAGACCACATTGATGTAGTTTCTCTGAGAGAACATCAATGGAAACAGAGTCGAATGCTCCTTTTATGTCTAAGAACACAGACGCCATTTGTTCTTTTTTTGCGTAAGCGAGTTGGATTTCTGACGAAAGTAGCGCCAGACAATCATTCGTTCCCTTTCCCCTCCGAAAACCAAACTGGGTATCTGATAGCAAGCCGTTCGCCTCAACCCAATTGTCGAGACGTCGTAGGATAATTTTTTCCAACAATTTCCTGATGCAGGATAGCATTGCAATCGGTCGATACGAGTTATGGTCGGAGGCTGGTTTTCCCGGTTTTGGAATGGCGATAACTCTCACTTGTCTCCAGTCGTGCGGGACTATGTTCTGCTCAAGAAGCTTATTGAATAAATTCAACAAGCGTCTTTTTGCTAGGTCAGGCAGATTCTTCATCAAGTTGAATTTAATTCTGTCTAGTCCCGGAGCATTATTGTTGCATGAGAGGAGTGCAATTGAGAATTCCATCATTGTCAAAGGCGAATCTATGAAATCGTTACTTGTGGGAGCATCGCGAGTGATTTTCTGCGCAGGAGCAGAATCGGGACAAATTTTCTTGGCAAAATTAAATATCCAACGATTCGAAAAATCTTCGCTTTCATTAGTCACGTTTCGATTCCTCAGTCTTCTGGCTGTGTTCCAAAGAGTACTCATTGATGTTTCTCTTGACAAGCCATTAACGAAGTGTCTCCAATAACTAGATTTTTTGGCACGACGTATACTGTCAAATTTGTTTTGCAAAATGAAATAATTTTCAAAGTTCTCACGTATACCCCCTTTCTGTTTCATAATTTCTTTGTAGGCAACTTGTTTAGCTTCATATGCATCAGAGCACTCTTTGTCCCACCAAGGATTAGGGGGCCGTCTATTTATTGTCATTCCAGGATTGCATTTCGTTTGGGCTTGTTCTGCTGCTTCAATAATTAAACCCGCTAGGAATTCATATTCTTCGGTAGGGGGTAGCTCTTCTGTCGAAGCAAGAGAAGTGGAAATTAATGTTTCGTATGTTTTCCAATCAATATTTCGTGTTAAGTCATAAGGAACATTGATTGAATTCGTATGGCCTAATTCACTGTTAATTGAAACAACGATTGGCAAATGATCGCTACCGTGAGGATCAGGTACAACCTTCCACGTGCAATCTAACCGAAGTGATGTTGAGCACAGAGATAGATCTAATGCGCTTGGACGTGCTGGAGGTCTGGGGATGCGTGTTGTTTCGCCAGTATTTAAAACTGTCATATTAAATTCGTCACAAACATTGTAAATCAAAGAGGATCGATTATCATTGTAGAGGGAACCCCACAATACTCCGTGCGAGTTGAAGTCTCCCAGTATCAGACGCGGAGCAGCCATGGATTCCACTACCTCAAAAATTTGACGTTGTCCAATTTGAACTTTGGGAGGTATATATATAGAAGCGATAGACATGTCTTTGCCTTTAATGTTCGTTTGGACAGCAACAGCCTCAATGCCCGCAAACAAGGGGATGTTAATTCTATAGAAAGAATAGCACTTTTTAATTCCTAGAAGCACTCCTCCATACGGGGTGTCTCGGTCTAGGCGAATAATGTTGAAATCATTTAAGTTGAAATTAATGTTTGAGGTAAGCCATGTTTCACATAGAGCAAAAGCATCGCATTTTAAATTATGCAGTAAAATTTTTAAGGAATCAATTTTAGGTATGATACTTCTGCAATTCCACTGTAAAACAGTGATGGAATCTTTCATTGGAGGAGGTGAATTACCCATTGAAAGATACAATCGCTGCAAGGATGGGCCATTGAGCAATCAGCTGCTCTAAAAATGTTCTAATTGTTGGGAGGAAAGCTGAAAGTATACTCTTTAGTGGTTCAGAAATATTGAATGCTTTAAAAATCCAATCAACAATTTCAGAAAATTTCAATAATCCTACCCCCGGCTGAGGCTCAGAGGTAGTCGAAATTTTATTATTTCCAGAAATGGTGTTCTGTTTGGATTGTACGTTCCCAAAACCGGGCGGAATTGATTTCGGTTTTGAATCGGAATTTTTCGGTTTTGGGCGCAGTTTATCTATTGGTGGAGAAATTTTAAGGCCCTTTCTTGGCAGCTTGGGAAAAGAAGACTGTTTTCTTTTTCTGGAATTTCCGGGTAAAACAAATGATGTACCTTCGCACGCTCCGTCAGAGTCAGACTGTTCCGAAAATAGAGATGCGTAAGTGTTTTCTAAGAAGATGGGTTTAGGGGTAGCATTTTTCAACATTTCTGCATAGGAGCGCTTAGATCTCTCCTTCAAGGATCGTTTAATTTTATCCTCACGCAATTTATAAATGGGGCATGCAGAGAGCTCATGTGAGTTTTCTCCGCACATTAAACATTTTTCTGAATTTTCATTGCATGTATCCTCTTGATGAGAACCCCCACATTTGCCACACCGTGCCTTATTGGAACAGTAAGTGGCTGTGTGGCCAAGCTGTTTGCAATTAAGGCAATTCATTACACGAGGGATAAAAAGGCGAACAGGGAGACGAATCTTATCGATAATGACATAGTTGGGCAGCGCAGATCCAGCGAAAGTCACTCGAAATGAGTCAGACAGTCGATAAACTTTTTTATCTCCTTCGTGTGATACTGAATGCAATTGCTTGCATTCAAGTATTTTTACGTCTTTAAGTATGGTGTCTTTGAAACGACCAACCCCATGCTTAACTAAGTCATCAACAGTCAAACTCGATTCTGTGATGACCCCATCAATTTCAATTTCCTTTGAAGGAATATACGCTCTATACTCACGCGTAAAAAGCTCGCAAGAAGCAATTGCATTGGCTTGTTTGAGACTACCAACGACAATGCGTATTTTATCTTTATTGACTTTGACGATCTCTTTTACATCCGAGAATCGCGAAGTCAAATCTTTAGAAATTTGAATAATATTTAGCGCCTTTACTTTACGCCTAATAAATACAATCCATGGTCCCGTTGACGACTCTGGGTAAATTTTAATTCTAGTCGGATTTACATTTTCAGCATAAGGCTTAGGGGGAGGGTCTGGTACTCGTTCTCCCATCTCTTCATCCATTTTACCTAGCAAGAAAAACTATCACAAAAAGGAATGAAAAATATACCTGTTATACCTGTAGAACACACCTCATGTGTTACGTTGTAAACTCGGTGCCCGTTGTTTGACAATGTGACACTTGCTGTCCTTCTTCGTCGCGTTGCTTCTTCAGTAGAGAAATAGTCCTACCTGCAACACTTCAAAACTATCTCCGATTAAGCTGCTCGTCGGTATCACCACCACAAGCGCGCTCTCTCCGTTTCCACCACCTCGGTAGACAAATGTGGCTACCTGTGGCTTGCTGCGAAAATCCCACTGTCGATGCGGCACTTTTCGGTGCCACTTGTTTTCCTTATTCGTCGTACCACTTCTGCGGTAGACAAATAGAGCAAATGGGTCTACCTGTGACGCTTCCCTCTCGTCGATTAGAATTGCCCGACGACACCAATACACTATATTTTTTTTCTGTGTGTACAGGCACGATCACTGACGATTTCTGCCACCGCGGTAGGCAAATTCGTCTACCCGCGGTTTGCTGTCAAAACACCACTTGTCGAGGATGCCGTTGACCACGCCTCCGACGTATCAACTGTCGACTCACACTTAACAAACTGGTCTCTCTCTCTCTCTCTCCCACAATAACGCAAACAGCGTCTCGCACTCCGTCACTCTCTCGAGAACAAAACCTTCCACCTGGAGGCACAACCGTCTCGGTCGGTTGCAAAAACTGTTATCTTTGCTAACTTTACTTACAAATTTTAAAATATAAAGACTTATGTTTGGGGTGGGATTTTTTTTTTGGCGTGATTAACATTAACAGTAGGTACTAAAGCATAATAAATATTAGGAATTTTGTATCTTTCTTCACCTGATCGCCACTTGGTCACGTCTCCCCATAAAATCTTGGTCAAGTCTCCCCAACATTAGTTATTGCGTTCAATTTCATGCGAATTCTAGTAATAACTATTCCAATATTCCAGTTTATGTAAAATCATTTCACTGCTTCACAAGGATTAAGATGGTATATTAGTCCTTTAATAGTAATTAGTAGTCGAGTAGATATGTCCATTAGGGTGACAGGAAAAAAATTACCCCTTTCGGCCCACCTCTGCGTCGATTCCTAGTCCCACCAGGAGTACTTGCACCAAATTTGAAGCAAATCGGACAAGTCTAACTACCGGACCAACGGGCCTGAAGTTTGTATGGGAATTTTCAACAATTTACATGGAGAAAACCCACCAGCACGCATTTTCGCCGCTAGGTGGCACTGTATGCATCGTATTATCACTGTAAGTGAAAATAAGAAGGATAATTGAATTGTCTACAACTTAGTTGAAGACTGCAAGTAAATCCGACTTTGTTAAAAGAAGTTATTAAACTTTTAACGAAGTGATGTCTGAGTCAGTTTTGCATGGGGCCTAACAGTGCATGGTTGTGTATCAGTACTCGATTCACACGAACTAAACATTTTTGTGAAATAATCGTTAGGTTTAGCTCAATGGTATGTTCAGAAGAATTATAGTAAATAATACGACTCATGCTTTGATTAGAAAACTTTAGTTACACCTGTTACCGCATAGAGAGCGCCAACACTAACTTTTCAACGGAGAGAGATAGAAATTTGGTGTCTTCTACAAAGTTATAGAACAGGTATTTTTCAGTATTTCTTCTGAACATCTTGATACTCTATCTCTCTTCTATGAAAAGTTAGTAGTGGCGCTCTCTATGCGGTCACAGGTGGAACTAAAATTTTCTAACCAAAACATAACTCGTATTATTTACTATAATTCTTGTAAACATATTATTCGGCTAAATCTAACCATTATTTCCCAAAAATATATAGTTCGCGGGACTCGAGTACTGATACACAACCATGCACTGCTAGGCCCCATGCAAAACTGACTCAGACATCACTTCGTTAAAAGTTTAATAACTTCTTTTAACATAGCCGGATTTACTAGCAGTCTTCGACAAAGTTGTAGATAATTAAAATATCTTTCTTATTTTCACTTACAGTGATAATACGATGTATACAGTGCCACCTAGCGGCGAAAATAGGAGCTAGTGAGTTTTCTCCATGTAAATTGTTGAAAAATCCAATATAAACTTCAGGCACGTTGGTCCGGTAGTTAGACTTGTCCGATTTGCTTCAAATTTTGTACAAGTACTTCTGGTGGGACTAGGAATCGACTCAGGGGCGGGCCAATTGAGTTTTCAAAAATTCATCATTTTTCTGGGCAGTCTAATGTCCATACAAAGTTTGATAAAAAATTACATCATTTAATGCAAATTTCTTAATCACGTAATATAATCGAATAGAAGACGCCATATCCGAAAATAGAATTTTGCGCTTGGTCAAGTCTCCCCATGTTCCCCTATACCCGGAAAATAACCAGTGCCTTCCATGCTTGAATGATAGCTGTTAGATCTTTCATTTGACCTCGAGCTACGGATAAGGAACGTTTGTCTGTGTGCGCTGGAGGGATTTTGTTCGCATATTCAAACGACGATGGCGGAACAGAAGCGATATGGCGAATTGCTGGTTTATGCCGTGCGTATCAGCCGTGCAGGCAAGGCTCAAATCGTTCCATCGTTCTCGTCCCGTATCCCAAAGCATAGTCATTAGCAAACCGTCCTTGTTAGGACGAATATATAATGGAAGTATAATTCAATTAGAAAATTCCTTCTATTAACTTGTATCAAGTTTGTGCTTGTTAATTCTGTATTTTTACCTGTGAATCAAAATATATGTAAATATTCTTCAAAATAATAATCTACCAACCCGATAGTTTTTTCAAACCTTTAAGGAAATCAGTGAATGTGGCAACCCTGCCACTAAGCGAAAGCCACACCAAAAAGAATGATGATTTTTTTATTTTAATTTGTCGCCCAAAAAGATGATCCTCCATCTGCACCAAAAAGTTGATAAAAGAGATCGCCTTGTTTTGCATAGTGCTCATTTGACGTGAGCTGCGAAAGAGAAATGTTCGTCTGTGTGTATGGAGCAGAAACTAATATCCGGCAAGGTTTGAATTTTTTCAAAGGATTCTCGTCCCGTATCCCAAAACAGTTATTAGTAAACCGTCCTTATTATTCGAATATGTAATGGAAAAAATTGATTTGCACCTTTAAGGGTTAATAATGCTGCATTTTAAATGTAACTGCGGTCGTGTCTTGTACACAACCCATTAATTTTTTTTAATCGATCGTAAAAAAAAATTTTTTATGTATAATTTTTGTTTTGTGGATGAAATTTTTTTAATGAAATTTTTAGAGCTTAAAACAGCGATTTTTTTTAGGAAAAGCGTTCCCGAATGCAAGAAAAGGCTGTGGTCAGCTATTTTCGTCCGCGTCACTTATCACTTATCTGCAATGCTATCTTTGAAAATGATCCACCTCGATTATGCAAATAATTTTTCCTGTCTTCTTTTAATGCAAATAATTAGGCAGTTTTCATTTCGTTATATTCTGAATTGCACATATTTTGTCGCATGTAATTTTAAATTTTCTTTGATTTGATGGCATTGTAAGGGAATACGTATCCGCCGGCTGATGCCAATCGAGCTGACATTTGTTTATACTGAGAAAACTAATTTCTTTGTTTGTTTAGTGTTTTTTTTTTTTGGCCAACTAGCAAACTAATCCACTGGGTATTTAATGCGCGTGGAGAATACGCATGGTATTGCCTGAGTGAATGATGACTTTTGAATTAAGTATGAGGGTTGAGAATTGACAATTCGCAAGAACAATTTAAAACCGATTACCAATTTGCGGCAATCTATTCAGAACGAGGAACAAATGTTTTACTGTCATATTTAATGGTTTACTTTTAGTCCATTAATAGTCAATCAATTATATTGAGCTAAGAATAAGTATTTACTATTTGGAGATGGGGGGAGTTTGATTCGTGCATGATATTAATATCGTTTAGTAAAGCAGCATCGATATTTTTTCTGCTTCGCGTCTTCATTGTAATATCGCCACGTTTACTCGCACGTGGTGGAAAATTTGAAGTTACGGGATCTCAATAAGCTTGTGATAATACCTATGAAGGACCATTTATAAATTCTTTCGCGGTATTGGGGGAAAGAGCTATGACAAATTCTTACATAAATGGGATGGGGAGCACGTCATGTGCTTTGACGCATTCCCCCGTTTTACGCACGATTGTGCCATGTATAAGAAATTCCATGGAACTTGGAAGCTTTTGCATGTAGCGGCAGTAATGTGTATTATATCAAGGATATAAAGAACGTGGTAATATGAGAGAGAGTTAGCTAGTATTGGGCAATCTTCGCGTGATATAATTTATGAATGGTCCACAATCCCAATTTTCCAATTCGCTGAGATTTATACAGACTAACGCATCCCTTAAAACTCATTGTTTATGGTCCATTTTATATTGTCGACAACACTCCCGACAGCCGGCTGTCCGGAGTTCAAGTTGTTTTCAATGATACAAACTCTCGATAAACGGTTACCCAGAGTTTAACGGCAGCCCTAAGTTTGCGCCGCTAAAACAACAAAAATGATCCATAAAAAATTGAAAAACGATCCATAAAAAAGTTGTCCATGTTCCATAAAACAAAACTGAAAATCCATAAAACAGTGTGAATGATCCATAAAAAGGGGTGATTTGATCCATAGATTATGTAAAATTGAACCATAAAATGGTCGCAAAAGAGCACTTAAATAGTTATAAAAGAGCAATTAAAATCAACCAATGCCCCATAAAAATATTGGAAATGTTCCATAAAATGATACATTTTGCGCCATAAATTAACTGACATTGATCCATAGAATATTAACAATGTACATTAAAACACGTCGATATGTTCCATAATATCGACAAAAATGTTCCACGGTATTACAAAATGGTGCAATAAAATGTCAGAAAAAGTTCCATAAATTTGATGAAAATGATTGCTAAATATTTTTTCTTGGTCCATAGAAGATCTAAAAATGAACATTAGAAATGATTCATATATCGAACGATAAATTATGGTTCATGGATATTTACAAAACGATCCATAGGAAAAGAAAAGTTTATTACATTTGATTGTAATGTCAAGCTACAACAAACAATGCATACATTATAGTTAAACTTCAACTTCCGTATCCCACTAGTCAGCTAACTAACCTTAGCTAACCTGAAATCATTATGGCAACTCTTTAAACGTCAGGGTATTTATGATATTAGAGCGCTGAGAGTTATTAGACCACTGATACGGGCTGGCATGAGTCGCAAATACTATCTGAATAACTATCTGAAGCGAAAACGGACACTTTATACACGAACACTGACTAATGTGGCTACGCCACATCGCTTTCTAGTGCACTGTCCGACTTCGCTGCCGCTCAGTCGGCTTTTAACTAGCTATAGCCCCTATGTTTAAGTAAACCGGGCAAACGAGAGGACCACAGGTTTGCTTGCAATTCCAGTTACGGGTTAATCAATGCCTCGTCCATCGCTTTCTAGTGCACTGTCCGACTTCGCTGCCGCTCAGTCGGTTTTTAACTAGCTATAACCCCTATGTTTAAGTAACCCGGCAAACGAGAGGACCACAGGTTTGCTTGCAATTCCAGTTACGGGTTAATCAATGCCTCGTCCAACGGATCCTCAGCGGTTTTGCGCCGCTTCGGATCCTTGGCCTCGGATATGCGGCCAAGCCGCATCACGCTAGCTCCCGGTATAAGCTCACTTGTTAAGGTTGCACAGAGAATGCGTAAAATTCGCAAACGAAAAAAGCAGTTTTTTTTCCACACCGTATGTCAGATCTTCATAAAAATCAATCAGCGTATGTAGAATGTTGTTACTGTACTGTTGATTGATTTTTATGAAGATCTGACATACGGTGTGGAAAAAAACTGCTTTTTTCGTTTGCGAATTTTACGCATTCTCTGTGCAACCTTAAAACACTGTTACTGTTATGAGAATTATTAAGCACAACTTATTTTTTCAGTTTACCATAAAATTTCGCATGAATTCATTAAATTTATTTTTTTTAGTGCATAAGCACATATTAATGGATCGTTTTACATTTTCTTTACTTATGGATCGTTTTGTAAATATCCATGAACCATAATATAACGTTCGATATATGAATCATTTATAATGTTCATTTTTACATCTTCTATGGAGCAAGAAAAATTATTTAGCAAACATTTTCATCAAATTTATGGAACTTTTTCTGACATTTTATTGCTCCATTTTGTAATACCGTGGAACATTTTTGTCGATATTATGGAACATAACAACGTGTTTTAATGTACATTGTTAATATTCTATGGATCAATGCCAGTTAATTTATGGCGCAAAATATATCATTTTATGGAACATTTCCCATATTTTTATGGGGCATTGGTTGATTTTAATTGCTCTTTTATTACTATTTTAGTGCTCTTTTGCGACCATTTTATGGTTCAATTTTACATAATCTATGGATCAAATAGCCCTTTTTTATGGATCATTCACACTGTTTTATGGATTTTCAGTTTTGTTTTATGGAACATGGACGTTTAACAATTCTTTATGGATTATTTTAAATATTTTATATGCAAAGTACATTTTCCCCCGCCTTAACATCTAGAACATTTACGTATCCTACAGTCAATAAATTCAAATCTATTCTCAGTCGCATCGCTTGCTTGAGGCGAATCCTGACTAAAAACCTACCCACTGCTCAATCCGTGGTACTTATGGGTGTGTCACTGAGTCGAGGCCTTCCGTTAAGTATGTACCACATGTTTTGCTCTTCTTTCCCTGTCTCTCCCCTGTCCTTGATACAACTGCTGCTACACTGATGCGGAAATAAGCCACCCTCTGAATATCTTGACCAAGCATAAGTTTTAGTTAAAAAATTCAAATTAGTATCCTGTATTCCTAGTTTTAAGATAGCTATAATTTTTACTCTTTATTGAAACTCTTGTCCTCCATCTTGTAAATAGAATTGAATCCCTAGTTTTAAGATTTCTGTGAAGTTTCTCATAAATATTTGTTCCCCCTTTTGTGTACTAAACTATATTGTTAGTTTTAAGATAACCGTAAAATATTTCGTAAAATACTATTACTCCCCCTCTTGTATATCAAAGTGAATCCCTTGTTTTAAATTTTTTCATAAAAAAATCTTTTGCCCCCCTCTTGTATATTGAATCTTATTTCTAGTCTTAAGATAGCTGTAAACTTTTTTTTCCTTTGTAAAAAAAATATTTCAACATTGTAACCTCCTAGTTTTAAGATATCCAAAATGTAAAAACAAAAGCATTTGGCACCGCCAAGCTAACGCATTTGTGCCTATCAAATAAACGAAATGAATAAAAATAAAAAAAAGTAAGTACCACATCAATATTTCCTTTCTCATATCCCAAGATGGTCGGGGCTGAAATGGTGGTTCTCAGGCGAAATTCTCGCTTGGATTGGATCAATTGTTTGTAACGGGTCACTGGTTGGTTTATCACTAATTTGCTTATGCGCCAAGCAAGCAATAAATCACGCTTGCATGCAAACCAGCATGTGTTCGTCACGTGCCCGACGAGACTCCTCAAGGCGAGTTCTTTAAATTAATCGCGAAGTTATACCAATCGTTCCTAGAGACCAACGTGAACAAAACGGCACCAACTGTAAGGATGACCAACGGGAACTATTTCGATTCACCCTTAATACTAAAATGACCAAATGATCTTGTTTCTTCCTCCTTCACGACACGCGAATTTATTCCAATGCAAAATCGAATTTGTGCTTTAAACGGTTTAATTTATGTTGCTCTTCTATACCGACAAAAAAATCTATTTTTATCTCAAGCGCTTGAGTTGGTTTTTTCACTTTTCGTTTCTCCCGTTCTCCATGCAAGGTAGAACGACTAACTCTAGCCCACAAATCTACTGTCTACCTATGTACTAATGTATAACACGACAATAAATGTTCTGACCTTAATTCTGTTGAGGCGACGATCCAACGGTGGGTGAGTGGGTGGCTGCTAGCAGCAAATTTTTCCAACGACGGTGGCTTTTCGGCGGCGGCCGCATGAATGCTGTCAGTGTCTGAACTGCCTATGTGTCTCGGCTAGCTAGCCGATGGCGGTGCAAATTTCGATGGCGGTTACTCTGTAACTTGAATTAGAGTTTCGCCATTCGTGATCACGAAATCGCTGCTACGAGGCCAGATTGGATGATGTCCAGCAGTTGACAACTGGCGATCATTCCCAGAAGGCGTGGATTACCTTCACAGCCCACAGATGCGATGGACGAACACGGGCCTGACAACGAGCGGGGCTACAAGCCGCCAAGCTTCTGGATCGTCCGAGGGAAAACGTGGCTAGTCGTAGTCCCCTACACCTGGCAGTAACACCTTCACTTGAAGGATGTTAATTCCTTCAAGAGTAAATAGCGAATATTGCATTAGCACTTATACCTTAATTTGATACAAGCATCAGATTTTTTTTTACCTGAACCTCGAAGCAATTTGCAGTATAAACTTGTGCACACGCGGGTTATAGTAAAGACCTACGATCTGTAGAGCAACGTCTTAGTACTGATATAATAATTTTAATTCGCATACTCACATATCGCACTATGCACATTTCCCAAATTCTGGGCCTACATTTAACTTCCACCTTATTTCTCGTCTATAAATGTCGTCGAGCGGAATTTTACTATCTACTCTGAACTTCCAACTTTTTCAACTGTTCACAATGCCGATCGAATCGAGAAAAAAAAGATCATTTGTCCAAGACTCATTTATAAAGTTTTCCGCTGCCCTCGTCCCTAGCGCGTCGCGAGTTCCCTTTTTATTTTTTTAAAATCCTCCAAATTCAATTGGTCATTCTCCCATTTGATGAGTTCTGACCCATCAGTTTCAAATCACGACTGATTTATGTATGTAATTACATCCCCCATCACTTGGGGCGCTACGGTCGAACGAAGGTTTGAAAGCTCGATCCAACTCATGCTGCTTTCCATGCGCGCGAGAATTACTCTGCTCTCTTCCATTCCCGACATTAATGATATATTAGACTAAAAATCCATTACCGAAACCTTTTTTTTGTAACATCGTTACATTTCCCCCAACTTCCAAAAAAAAAAATATTGACAACGGAAATATTTTTTTCTTCTCTATTAATAAACTTACATTTTATTCTCCGACAGCTTATCCATCATCTCATGCCAGTATATATATAATCTTATGGCAGTGTATATCTTCAATTTCACACATTCGACTATTCACAGAGCCTATTTTTCTTATCCTTCTGCTTGCCTCATTGGGATCACTTTTCTTATATCACTCTTTTCTTCCTTTTCCCACATCTTCTAAATCAAAATTACGCCATACCGGCACGCTCTGATCACAATCTGAGCCATATACACCCACAACCGAATAGAAGTTATACTTCTTTGTGTCAGGTAACGACCTAACCAACGACCCGATGTTCTACTTTCGAGGAACCAACGAACACTGGAATATTCAAATTCCTTTATATCAGGTTACTACCCGAATCAATATCTTGCTACCTAAATTTCTCCTTCGTCCGTAAATTACGTATGCTCTTTACATCTTTCCCTAATGAAATAATGATCCCAACAATTTCTGTTTCTACCCTAACCTGATTTACAGCATATACTGTAAGCGATATGTCTACTTTACCGACAACTCGAATTGACGTGCAAATGTCAGTCCTCGTCGCGAATTAACCTCGTACAGTGCGTGTTAACGAGAATACGCTAGAAAAACAATTAATCTACGGATATTTCTACTATGATACCGATATAATTAATCAGCAGATAGTTCTATGTTTTTATATCGTGGTGAAATGTTTATGGTAATGAATTCTGATCGCTATCGGTTAATTGTGTTAAGTGTAAAGTTTGTTTTTGTTTTCTAGGTTCCCTTCTGGACAAAACCTCAATTGGAGTTATTTTCTATTGTATTCGCGGTGGTGAGTCAGTGACTTTGTCTAATATTAATCTATTACAAAGTGCAAAAGTGATTCTATAGTGAAAATGTGTTTTTTCCCATTTTATTTAACCCCATACTTGTAACAAAACCACGTCAATGTTGCCCACACCATAGCGGTGGAACATTGGACTATTTTTAACCTACAGTCTACTTTATCTTCCCACACCCAAATGAAAACAAATTATGATCGCGAGTTTCAAATTAATCAAGTACCAAAATTGCATACGGTAATGAATAGCGTTTGTGCAACGAAAGTGTTTTTTGCAGTGTTTTTTTTTTCTATCTCCTGTTTACTTCCAATACTGTGCCATTCCTTTTGGCTATCCAAAACGTTGTTTTGTGTTTGATTTTAGTTGGTTTATTTACATAGCTTGAAACGTTTTTTCCCAGGCCGAAGGTTATTGTCGAACTCCCCGGCGAGTTAACAGTGCATTTTTTTTATTTATGCTGTAAGTCAGTTGCCCTGAATATTCCTAATTTTTTTCCTGAATGGTCTTCTAATTCATAGCAATTAGATCCCAGTTTTGAAATTATTTTTGCTTCGGAATAAGTGTCTGCCAGCTTTGCGCTAAAACCCTTAGCTTTATTAGAAAGGAAGTGATTTTTCTTGAGTACCGTTTCTCCAATTTTGAACTCTTGCTGCTTTGCATGCGATCGGAGGTTGTAGTATTTCCCATATTTTTCGTAAGCCTTCTTCAAATTCTCTTTAACTTTTTCAAAAATGCCTTTCATTTCCTCATTTAGTTTTCCTGGTTCGTAATTCAATTCTTCACCTAGTTCCCTGATCCTTGAATACTCCTCACCAGAGCTGATATAGTTTCTACCGTGATTAATAAAGTATGGTGTGAATTCCGTGGATTCATGAACCGCTGTTCGGATGGCCATAGCAACTTTTTGTAAGTTTTCATCCCATTCTTTTTGTTCTCCACCTTTCAAGTACGACCGGATTGCTGCAACGATTACCCGATTGACGCGTTCCGTTGGATTATTTGCTGGATGATAGCTGGCGTTTTTCCAATGATTGATCCTGTACTTTTTTATCAGTCCGTTGAATGTTGCTGATTTAAATTGCGGACCGTTATCGGAGATTATGATCTCGGGCACTCCGAACAACAAAAAGATCATCGATTCCAGGAAAGTTACTACTGCTGCTGTTTTTGCATCTCTCATTGGCTGTATGATGACGAACTTCGAAAAGTGATCTGTGACGACAAATAGCACCGTGTTGCCTTTCTTGGACCTGGGAAATGGTCCCATGAAATCGATAGACACGACTTGCCATGGCATACTCGCTATTTTAGGACGCCCTATTGGCGGAATGCGTGTCGTATTTGGGTGTTTCGAGGTTTTACACGTGTCACATCCTCGGCAGAACCTTTTCACTTCAACGGACATTCCTGGCCAATAATATTTTTCCTGCATACGCTTCAGCGTTTTGAAGAAGCCGAAATGGGCGATATTGTGTTCTGATTCCAGAATTTCAATGGCGGGACATATTTCCACTCAAATCGTGGATCTGTTGGATTCGAACTCGGAATGTACTTATACACATTACCACGAATTATTCTGAAATCCTTGTATTTAACACCATCTGCGGCGATGTTTTTCTTCAGCTTCTCCAAGTCTAAGTCAACAGTAAGTACCTCTCTTTCCGTCACCGCTCTAGATAATGCATCTGCTACAATATTTAACTTCCCTTTCCTATATTCCAGAATCATATTATGCTGCTGCAGTTTTAAAGCCCAACGGACTAGCCTTGCGGAATTACCTTCAACGCTCACCTGATTGAGCCATTTTAAGGATTGTGCATCCGTGACTACCCGGAACTGCGACCCTTCAACATAGTGTCGAAATTTTTCTATCGCCAGGATCACCGCGAGACACTCGCGTTCCGTTGCCGAGTATTTCTGCTGTGTAGGCGAAAACTTTTTCGAGAAAAATGCGATCGGGCGTCGAATATTCTCCTGATACTGTACCAGGACTGCTCCTGCCGCGACTAGTGATGCATCTGATTCGATCACGAATTGGACATTAAAATCAGGATTTGCCAATACTGTAGGTGACGTAAGAATACCTTTTACCGTACTAAATGCTTTTTCAGCTTCTTCGGTCCAAATTAGCTTATACTTGCTCTTCTTCAACAGGTCCGTAATAGGGGCTAGTACTGCACTATAGTTAGGAATAAATTGCTTGTAAAACCCTATCATTCCCATCAGCCTTCGTACTTCTTTCAAGGTTTTTGGTGATGGGTAGCTAAGAATTGGTTCTAGTTTCTTGCTATCAATCGATATACCATTCTCTGATAACACATAACCTAAATACGAAATTCGTTTTTTGCAAAATTGAGATTTTTCAATGCTAATTGATAAATTAGCTCGTCTCAATCTTTCTGCAACCGTACGAAGCAATTTCATATGATCATCGAATGTTTTGGAGGTAATGACAATGTCATCCAGGTACACGAATACCTGCGGCTCCAAATCATATCCTAAAACTTTATTCATTAGTTTTGTCTGAGTGATTGGGGCTCCTGTTAATCCAAACGGCATAACTTTGAATCGGTATAATGATTTCCCTGCTCTAAAAGACGTGTAGTCTCTGCTTTCCTGTGCTAGTGGAATTTGCCAATATGCTTTCGACAAATCAATAATGGAGAAATATTTAGCGCTTTCAATTCTGCCCAAAATTCCGTGCATGTCTGGAAAGGGGTACGCCTCTTTCTTTGTGACTTCGTTCACTCTTCTGCAATCAAGGCATAACCTCCATTCACCCGAGGATTTCTTTACAGGCAGTAATGGATTACACCAGTCTGCTTCAGACTCCTCGATTACATCCAGCTCCTTCATCCTTTCAATTTCCTTGTCCATCTCCTTCTGTATTGCTGGAGACCACCTATATCTGGGAGCCTTCTTCGGTTTGTGTCCCTCCATTATTTCAATCTTATGTTCCAACAACCTTGTACGTCCTAGTGTTCCCTCTCCCTTCAGTATTTTTACTATTTCCAGCAGTTCATTTCTTTGTGTCTCCGTCAGAGTGTGTTCCGTTTCAATATCCCTGGGCTCAATGTTCCTTGGAATTTCCAATGCTGGTAATTCCAGGCTCACGTCTTCCTCCATTTTTGTTGGCACGATCTCGTCCTCACCGGGCTCTAAAACCAGATTTATTTCTACTGCTTTCTCTGCAAAATAATTTTCGATAAAATTTATTGAACTCGGATTTGTCGTCAGGTTATTCACTCCCACTCTACTCCACTGACCATTTTCTTCAATCGCGGGTGCTATCCTAAATGCTTTCCAAAAGTCATTTCCAAGGATTAGCTTCTTTGCAATTTTTGGCACGAATAAAGTTTGAATAATCTTGGTTGTTCCCCTAAATGTAAACGGTATGCAAATCGAGCTCAAACAATCGTGTGATGTCCCGTCTGCTGTACGTATTCGTAATTTTGTAGGCTTCATTGTAAAATTATGCCTTTCTAAGATAATTGGGTCACTGATAATACTCGCTGCTGCTCCCGAATCTAGCAAACCCTCAACTGTTGTCCCCAAGATGGAAACTGTTACATGTGGACATCGATTCTCGTGTATGTTTATTATCATAACTTCGGAAAACTTTATATATGGCTTGGGAGTGAAGTCTCTTTTACAGGTAAGGGTACTCCCTACAGTCCTTCCTGATTCCCGTTTTTTGGATTGGAAAATCTAGATTGACGATGGCTTCCGGGGCAATTCGCTACCACCACGTCATGTCTCCCGCAAATATGGCAAAACAATCGCTTGTTTTTCGTGCAATCTCTCCAGTAATGACCGAATTGTTGACAGTTCCAACAAAGTACGTTGTTCTCCGAATTATTCACAGGTTCATTACCGCATGTACCTACAACATCAGGTTTTATCCCTCTTCTAGTATTGGTTCTGCTAATAATATTTACTTCTTCGTCTACCGGGTCTTCACCTTCATACACCTCTTCTCGCTCCTCGTCGTTCAAACAATTTACATTAAAATATCTGCTTCTTTGCGCGTATGATCTGTACACTGATTTATCAAGGTCGTAGCATAAGTTACAGAGAGATTGAACATCCAAGTTTGCAATATTTATAAATGCTAAATGTGGCCTATACCAATCTCGCATGTTTTCTAGTAAGATATCTAGCTTTGCTCTTTCATCTATGGGTTTAGACATTTGTTGACATAATCGCTCAATTTCCCCCATATATGCTACGAAAGTTTCATTGGGTAGTTGCTTTCTGTCCCTAATTTGTCTTTCAACAACCTTATCCTTATTTGGTACCTCAAACGTAAGTGGTATTTCAACACCTGCCATGATGTAAACTTTTGCGAGAATGTATAATACCAAATTTCCGCCACTGATTCCGGTTTGAATAGAAAATTGGCTTTACTTAACAATTCTACATCGGAAACTTTGTTATTCTTTGCTAATACTTCAACCCGTTTGACAAACTCTTCTACCGCCATACCTTTTGGATCCCCACTAAACCTGAAAGGCCATTTATTAATTGGTATCCTATCATTTCTACTCTCGAATCTCATGTTCCTATTCCCCAGTAGTTCGTCACCGTATTCGCTTCCTGATTCGTTCAGTGCAGGTTGTACATGCTCCTCTCTTATATTTCCTACCTCGACTGGTGTTACTGGGCTATATCTATTCCTATTCAACCTTTCCTGTTGTCTCTGACCTGCTACAATTTCTAGATTAACATTCTGATTAAGTAATCTGCTGTAGTTGTTTTGCATATGGTTTATCCCAGAAACTCTATCAAAGTCTTCCTCGCCTCTTTCGGTACACGATGCTCTACAGTTCCTTTGCTGGGTTTGTTGCACCCTCTGCATTATTCGAATTACCATACCTTCCATTTGAGTTGCCATCACATTCTCTACAATATTGCTGACTTCCGATCTTAAACTCGTTCTATCACAAATTAGAGTTTCCTGCCTATCCGGTTCCTGACTTAGCGGTATCGCTACCACTGGAGAATTCCTTTGTACTCGATCTTGAGATTGCTGTTGTACATTGGATATTATAGGGCGCGGACGTTCAGAATACGCTGATTGGTTCTGAGAACTGCCGATTTCCGACGATCTCGGGACGTTTGACGGCGGAGGAAATTCAAGTGCTGGGTCCCTACCTACACTTTGTATCGTACTATGCATAAACGATCTACCCGAAGCTGACCTCCTCAGCCTAGCAATCCTATCCTCTGGGGTGGCATAAATGTCAAACATCGTTTCGATTTCATCCAACAGCTCTTCTTTCATTTTCACCTGACTTTCATCTAAAGCGTGTGATCGCATCACTCGTAATCGATAATGTCTCAATCTTGACAGCAATTTCTGTCTTGTTCCCTGTACCTCGAGCTCCTGTCTTATTGTAATCAGTTTAACTTGAATAGTTGTCACTTCGTCAGCAATTAACTTTTTTGGCTTGAGAATTTTTGGGCTATGAATTTCTTCTAGTAAAACTTTTCGCAAAGCTTTTCTTTGTTCCTCAATAGGAACGTTCGACAAATTGAGACTGCGAATATTCAATTCGCATTCTACTTCATCCGGAAGCAGATCAGAGGGATTAATATACGATCCCAAACCTAGTTGATTGGATGTACACGCCATCTTATTTCAACCAAAATTAAAAATGTATGAAATAGTGCAAAAAATATTCAAATTCAACTTAATGTTAAAAAAATGTCCACTATGGAAATGGCAATAGACTGACCTTACTATATAAAATAGCAAATGATCAACAAACTAATCCTATGTTTTTACTTTTAGGTTTTACCGATTGATCACTTAAACTCGAACTTCTATCGAAATATCCCAAAACCATAAGTATTGTTCATAACTAATCTTAAACCGGTATTCCTAGAATAGTCGAAATTAATTTATCTAAATTTAATCGAAAAGCGCTTATCTGTGTCCTAACCTGCAGTTGGGCGCCAAATGTAACGGGTCACTGGTTGGTTTATCACTAATTTGCTTATGCGCCAAGCAAGCAATAAATCACGCTTGCATGCAAACCAGCATGTGTTCGTCACGTGCCCGACGAGACTCCTCAAGGCGAGTTCTTTAAATTAATCGCGAAGTTATACCAATCGTTCCTAGAGACCAACGTGAACAAAACGGCACCAACTGTAAGGATGACCAACGGGAACTATTTCGATTCACCCTTAATACTAAAATGACCAAATGATCTTTTTTTTTTTTTATTCAAATCGTTTATTTGATAAGGCACGTTGCGTTAGCTTAAAGGTGCCAATTTTGTTTTGTTTTACATTTTAAATTGCTTAAAACTAGGGGATTACATATTGATTTTTTAAAAATGAAACTAATGCGATTTTATAGCTATCTTATATATCTACACAAGGGGATAATATTGTTTTCGTAAGATTAGGGGGGTCATTTAGTTTTTGTGGCAATATGGTTTGACATTTTTATCAGTGAGATTATTGGAGCAAATAATGTTTAATTAAGGGGGACAATTTTTTACGACTAACTTAAAACTAGGAATAACTAGAGGGCATGATTGAATTTTGTAAAGATTCGTAATTATAGTTATTTTTGTGGGTAGTAGAGTTGGGCAATTTCAACGAGATTATATAATATAATAGTTAAAACTAGAAGAGACAAGAAGAGCTAAATGCTTCGTGATGATATTGGGCGGGGGGGGGGGGGGGGGTAGGGGTGTTACTTCTGGGTATAAGAGTCAGGGGAGGGAGGGTAGACAAAGATGGCAGGGAGAGAAAATTATTTCAGTTTCAGGCATCGTGAGATCAACGGATGGATTACAAACTCGGGTGGCCTTCATCAGGGGAATCATGTACTGGGACGCCGGGTGGTCCTCCTCAAGATGGCAGGGGTTTTTCCAGACGATTTAGTAGTACGGCTCAGATGTGGATCGGCTACATTTCGAGTTAAGCGTGTTATGTTCGTGCCGTAGGTCCCGTGTTTGTTGGCTCATTCGATACAGATGGTTTGATACAGGTGGAAGAGCGTTCTGAGAATGATAAGGAGATAACAAGGGGCAGTTAGACTTGTATATTGATGGTTTTCACAAAGGTGTATATAAGGGACATATAGAGAACATCGCGGCTTGCCAGCACATCTCGAACCGGGACGTTGGTTGGTCTTCCTCGGGCCCGCAGGGTATCCATTAGCCGAGACCTAGCGGAACTGTACTCGGTGCACGCCCAGACAATGTGCTCGATGTCGTGATAGCCGTCGCCACAAGCGCAGATACCACTATCCACGAGCCCAATACGCCGGAGATGTGCATCCAGCGTGTAATGGTTTGCCATGAGTCGGGACATCACACGAATGAAGTCACGACCCACATCCATCCCCTTGAACCAAGGTTTCGTCGATACCTTAGGGATTATCGAATGTAGCCACCTTCCCAGCTCTCCACTGCTCCACGAAGTTTGCCAACTTTCGAGGGTTCTCTGATGAGTAATACTGAAAAATTCGCTGAAGCAAATTGGTCTTTCGTAAACGTCTCCTTCTAAGGCACCCACCTTAGCTAAGGAGTCTGCCTTCTCATTGCCCGGAATGGAGCAATGAGAAGGGACCCATACCAAGGTAATCTGGAAAGAGTTGTCAGATAAAGCACTCAGTAGCTCCCGTATTTTCCCCAAAAAATACGAGGAGTGCTTGCCTTGTTTCATCGAGCGAATAGCGTCAATGGAACTGAGGCTATCCGAAACGATGAAGTAATGGTCTGCGGGTAATGTTTCAATGACTCCAAGGGTATACTGAATGGCAGCTAGTTCTGCGGCGTAAACTGAAGCAGGGTCACTGAGTTTGTAGGAGGCGGTGAACTTTTGATTGAAAATACCGAAGCCAGTGGATCCTTCGAGGTTTGATCCGTCAGTATAAAACATCTTAGAACAGTCGACTTCTCGGAATTTATTATAAAAAATGTTTGGAACCACTTGTGGGCGTATGTGGTCCGGAATTCCACTAATCTCGTCTTTCATGGATGTGTCGAAGAAAACAGTAGATTCAGAAGTATTTATGAAATGCACACGGTTGGGATTGTAAGAAGAAGGGTTAATATTCTGCGCCATGTAGTCAAAGTACAGGGACATGAAACGGGTCTGAGAATTGAGCTCAACAAGCCTTTCGAAATTTTCAATCACGACCGGGTTCAAGATATCGCATCGAATGAGCAATCGATATGAGAGTTCCCAAAATCGATTTTTCAACGGGAGAACGCCCGACAGCACTTCGAGACTCATCGTATGGGTCGACTGCATGCACCCTAAGGCGATACGCAAACAACGATACTGAATTCTTTCGAGTTTGATGAAATGTATGTTCGCGGCGGAGCGAAAGCAGAAGCATCCGTATTCCATTACCGACAGTATCGTTGTTTGATACAACCTAATTAGGTCTCCTGGGTGGGCACCCCACCATGTTCCGGTTATTGTACGAAGAAAGTTGATCCTTTGTTGGCATTTCTGTTTCAGATACCGAATATGGCATCCCCAAGTACCTTTCGAGTCGAACCAGACCCCTAGATATTTTACTGTGAAGACCTGAGCGATAGTTTGACCCATTAATAGAAGCTGTAGTTGTGCTGGTTCACGCTTCCTTGAAAATACAACTAGCTCAGTTTTCTCCGTGGAGAATTCGATACCCAGCTTAATAGCCCAAGCAGACAAATTGTCCAGGGTATTCTGTAATGGTCCTTGTAGATCGACAGCTTTGGGTCCCGTAACAGACACCACGCCATCGTCTGCAAGTTGCCTTAACGTGCAGGAATTGTCAAGACATTCATCAATGTCGTTGACATAGAAATTGTATAAAAGGGGGCTTAGACATGAGCCCTGGGGAAGGCCCATGTAGCTAAATCGTGATGTCGATAAGTCACCATGCGAAAAATGCATGTGCTTTTCCGACAACAAGTTTAGTAAAAAGTTGTTTAAAGTCGCTGAAAGACCATGCTGGTGCAGCTTCTCTGAAAGAATGTTGATCGAAACTGAATCAAAAGCCCCCTTAATATCTAGGAACACTGATGCCATCTGCTCTTTGCTAGCATAGGCCATTTGAATTTCAGTTGAGAGCAACGCAAGACAATCGTTCGTCCCTTTGCCTTTGCGAAAGCCAAATTGTGTATCTGACAGTAAGCCATTTGCTTCGACCCAATTGTCGAGGCGGGATAGGATCATTTTCTCGAACAACTTCCGGATACAGGATAGCATTGCGATCGGACGATACGAATTGTGGTCGGAGGCTGGTTTTCCTGGTTTTTGGATGGCGATGACCTTCACTTGTCTCCAATCGAGTGGGACAATGTTAGCCTCGAGAAACTTATTAAATAAGTTCAACACGCGTCTCTTGGCAGAGTCAGGCAGATTCTTCAACAAGTTGAATTTGATTCTGTCTGGCCCCGGAGCTTTATTGTTACACGACAAGAGAGCAAGTGAGAACTCCACCATCGAAAAAGGTGTTTCGTTCGCGCTATCGTGAGGAGACGCGGCGCGGTAAATCTTCTGTGCCGGGGCGGAATCCGGACAAACCTTCTTGGCGAAATCGAATATCCAACGGTTTGAATATTCCACGCTCTCATTAGTACTGTTTCGATTTCGCATACGTCGGGCTGTTCCCCAAAGAGTGCTCATCGATGTTTCTCTCGTTAATCCGTCGACGAACCGGCGCCAATAATCGCGTTTTTTGGCTTTCATCAAACTCTTCATTCGCTTGTCTAACGTCGCGTACTGTCGAAAACTGGCGGGTAACCCGTCGTTCCGGAAGGTTTTAAACGCGGCGGCCTTCTCTGCGTACACGTCTGAGCACTCTTTATCCCACCAGGGATTGGGAGAACGTTTTTGTATGTTCGCGCCGGGTACTGGCCTAGTCTGAGCTTGATTCGCGCTGTCGAGAATCAAGCCAGCCAAAAAGCTGTACTCTTCCTCCGGAGGAAGTTCTTGGGTAGATTCGATGTTGTCGGATATCGCGGCAGCATAGCTCTTCCAATCGATATTTCGTGTGAGGTCATACGAAATATTGATTGATTTCAATGGCCTTGAACCGTTATTGATTGAGACTACAATCGGCAGATGGTCGCTGCCGTGGGGATCAGGAATTACCTTCCACGTGCAATTTAACCGCAGCGATGTTGAGCAAAGGGACAAGTCTAAGGCGCTCGGGCGCGCTGGAGGAGCAGGAATCCGTGTCATTTCACCCGTGTTTAAAATTGTCAAATTGAAGTTATCGCAAAGATCCTGAATTAAGGAAGACCGGTTATCATCATAGAGGCAACCCCATGCTGTACCGTGAGAGTTAAAGTCTCCTAAAACTAGTCGCGGTGCTGGCAGGGATTCTAAGATGTCTTGTAGCCGTCGGTGCCCAACCGCGGTGTTGGGGGGAATATATATGGAAGCTATGCAAAGGCTTTTGCCTTTGGTTGTTACTTGACAAGCGACAACTTCAATACCTGTTATCGAGGGAAGGTTAATTCTGTAGAAGGAATAGCACTTTTTGATCCCCAAAAGCACTCCTCCATAGGGGGTGTCTCGATCCAGGCGAATAATATTAAAGTCGTGGAAGTTGAGTTCTATGTCGGAAGTTAACCAAGTTTCACATAATGCAAATGCATCGCAACTCAAATTATTTATTAAAATTTTGAAGGAATCGATTTTCGGGATGATACTTCTGCAATTCCACTGTAGAACAGTGATCAAATCCGTGACCTCGTTCGATGAGTTAGCCATCGAAGGATACAATCGCTGAGAGGAGGGGCCATTTAGCAGTCAACTGCTTCAAAAATGTTCTCACTGTAGGGAGAAAAGCTAACATAAGACTTTTAATAGGATCAGTAATATTGAAAGTTTTTATTATCCAGTCCACTATGTCCGAGAGTTTTATAATTCCAGTGCTGTGATTACTCTCGAACTGAAACAAAGGAACACTTGGGATTTTTGATGTTCCTGGAAGTGCTGGGAACTCCTTCTCTGAGCTTAATCCTCCGAGACCAGGAGCTAATTGCTTCGGTTTGGTTGCAACACTTCCAATAGATGTGACTTTCGGAGCCCCCTCAAGGGACACCTTCTGGCCTTTACAAGGAACTTTACGAGAGGAAGTGTTCCTCCTCTTCCTATAAATTCTAGGCACCCTAGTAGATGTTCCCTCTTGTGGGTTACCAGCCTCGCCCTCGTCAGGAGGCAAGTGAGTATAGATGTTTGCTGAGGATGGTGGCGTAGCATTCTTTAACATTTCTGCGAAAGAATGTTTGGATCGTCCCGCAAGGGAACGTTTCAGTTTATCCCCGCGTAGTTTGTACGCGGGACATGCCGAGATATCATGCAGACTCTCCGCACAGTAAGGACACTTTTCGGCTTGCCTACTGCACGAATCATCTAGATGATTCTCCCCGCATTTTCCACAGCGGGCCTTGTTGCTACAATGGGTGGCTGTGTGACCCAGTTGTTTACACTTTGTGCAATTCATGACCCGCGGCACAAACAGACGCACAGGCAGACGAACATTGTGCAAGAGGACGAAATTTGGCAAAGCGGTACCAGCGAAGGTCACCCGATAAGAGTTTGATTGGGGGTACGTTTTTGAACCATCCCCCGCAACTACTACTGAGTGCAAACGTTTGCACTCAAGTATTTTAACTGGCTGAAGTAAGCGGTCTCTGAATCGGCCAACCCCGTACTTCAGCAGATCCTCGCACGTCAAACTCTCATCGGTTACGACGCCTTCGGATTGTACTCTTACAGCCGGAATATACACGTTATAATCCCGCGTAAAGTGCTCACAGCAAGCAATATCGTTTGCCTGCTTTGAGTTGGCTAGCAACACCCTTATCTTGTCCGAGCGGACCTTTGAAATTTCGGTCACAGCCGAGAACCGTTCCGTCAGGTCTCTAGAAATCTGAAGAAGATTCAGTGATTTAGTCTTGGGCCGAAAGAAGACCACAAATGGACCAGTTGAGAGTTCTGGATAGCATTTGGGCCGGGGGGGAGCCTTAGAAGTTGAACCCGATTCAACTTCCATTTGACCATCCGGAGAGGGAACCATAGAAAACGTCAACGCACGGGGTCAGCGCCCGCGCAGACGGAAGAAAGCAATAAATGTGTTACAAAAGACAAAAACCACTTAGCTTTAAACTGGTGTCCAACGACGAACCGATCCAGCTTATACAGCTGGCTATTGTTTAATCCTCACACGCGAACAAAAGACTGAGGACCGAACCGAACTGGCAAAATAACCTTGAATGCGGATTAAAACTATTCTTTATCGCCTCACACAGCACTACGGACTAGAAAAAACAACCTCTGTCTCGATGGAGAGCTCGAAAACGAATGCTTACCAAATGATCTTGTTTCTTCCTCCTTCACGACACGCGAATTTATTCCAATGCAAAATCGAATTTGTGCTTTAAACGGTTTAATTTATGTTGCTCTTCTATACCGACAAAAAAAATCTATTTTTATCTCAAGCGCTTGAGTTGGTTTTTTCACTTTTCGTTTCTCCCGTTCTCCATGCAAGGTAGAACGACTAACTCTAGCCCACAAATCTACTGTCTACCTATGTACTAATGTATAACACGACAATAAATGTTCTGACCTTAATTCTGTTGAGGCGACGATCCAACGGTGGGTGAGTGGGTGGCTGCTAGCAGCAAATTTTTCCAACGACGGTGGCTTTTCGGCGGCGGCCGCATGAATGCTGTCAGTGTCTGAACTGCCTATGTGTCTCGGCTAGCTAGCCGATGGCGGTGCAAATTTCGATGGCGGTTACTCTGTAACTTGAATTAGAGTTTCGCCATTCGTGATCACGAAATCGCTGCTACGAGGCCAGATTGGATGATGTCCAGCAGTTGACAACTGGCGATCATTCCCAGAAGGCGTGGATTACCTTCACAGCCCACAGATGCGATGGACGAACACGGGCCTGACAACGAGCGGGGCTACAAGCCGCCAAGCTTCTGGATCGTCCGAGGGAAAACGTGGCTAGTCGTAGTCCCCTACGCCTGGCAGTAACACCTTCACTTGAAGGATGTTAATTCCTTCAAGAGTAAATAGCGAATATTGCATTAGCACTTATACCTTAATTTGATACAAGCATCAGATTTTTTTTTACCTGAACCTCGAAGCAATTTGCAGTATAAACTTGTGCACACGCGGGTTATAGTAAAGACCTACGATCTGTAGAGCAACGTCTTAGTACTGATATAATAATTTTAATTCGCATACTCACATATCGCACTATGCACATTTCCCAAATTCTGGGCCTACATTTAACTTCCACCTTATTTCTCGTCTATAAATGTCGTCGAGCGGAATTTTACTATCTACTCTGAACTTCCAACTTTTTCAACTGTTCACAATGCCGATCGAATCGAGAAAAAAAAGATCATTTGTCCAAGACTCATTTATAAAGTTTTCCGCTGCCCTCGTCCCTAGCGCGTCGCGAGTTCCCTTTTTATTTTTTTAAAATCCTCCAAATTCAATTGGTCATTCTCCCATTTGATGAGTTCTGACCCATCAGTTTCAAATCACGACTGATTTATGTATGTAATTATATCCCCCATCACTTGGGGCGCTATGGTCGAACGAAGGTTTGAAAGCTCGATCCAACTCATGCTGCTTTCCATGCGCGCGAGAATTACTCTGCTCTCTTCCATTCCCGACATTAATGATATATTAGACTAAAAATCCATTACCGAAACCTTTTGTATTTCCCATATTTTTCGTAAGCCTTCTTCAAATTCTCTTTAACTTTTTCAAAAATGCCTTTCATTTCCTCATTTAGTTTTCCTGGTTCGTAATTCAATTCTTCACCTAGTTCCCTGAAACAATGCTCCTCAAGTAGTCTGGCTGGAAATGAGAGTCATCAGTATGCAATCTACGAAATGTACCGTGCTTACGCAACGAAACGCAAAAGCGTTCCCGAATGCAGGAAAAAAATATTATCTATTCAACTAATCGTTAAAGTACGAGGAATACTCATATACTAATGGAATTTTTTGAGTATTAGTTGATCTATTGGTCTTCAATCGTGATCACCGCAAGCATCTTAAATAAAAAAGGGTTTCAGGGAGAAAGCCGTACTTATGCTTGTTTATTTCACTGAAAAATGTACTACCAAAATACTATAAATTTCATGCAATGAAATTATTGCTTTATACCTTTACGTAAATTCAGGATTTACATTCAACCCCTTCATAGCAGGTCACTGTTTAAATCCATAGCTAATAAGCAAACCGCTCGCAGACATGGCGACGAATTGGAATGCTTACGAAATTGCTTGAAGCGATTCGAGTGAAGCATGACTGCAATGCTTCTGACACCGTCAGCTATAATTTTAGAAAAGCCGACTATAATAGGATTATTGACTTCCTGTCGAATATCCACTGGACTGAAATTCTCGACAATGATGATGTCAACGTTGCAGTGCAGACCTTCTCCAATGTTATGAGCTATGCCATCGATCGCTATGTACCCAAAAGAAGTGGCCTTCAATCTAAGGACCCAGCGTAGCACACTGCCGAGCTGAGACGGTTAAAAGCGACTAAAAGAGCCGCTCTGAAGAAGTACTCCAAGTTTGGGGGCTACGTGCTGCGACAACACTACGTTCAGTTTAACCAAGTCTATAAAAAGACATCAAAGCGTTGCCATGCCGATTACTTGCGAAACGTGCAACGTAAGTTGAAGTCCGAACCTAAAACATTCTGGAAGCATGTAAACGACCAAAGAAAGGAATCCGGGTTGCCTTCAACGATGAGCTATGGAGGACGTATGAGCTCTAGTTTACAGGAGATTTGCCAACTATTCTCTGAAAAGTTCGCGAGTGTTTTCTCCAACGAGAAACTGACACCGACCCAGGTTTCACGCGCAGCTCTTAATGTACCTCAATCATACCAGTCTTTGAACTCGATCAATATCGACGATAATATGGTACGACTGGCGATTGGCAAAATGAAGGCATCAATTTCGGCAGGCCCAGATGGTATACCAACTATTATTCTAAAAAAATGCTCTGCCGGTCTAATTGAAACTCTTTGTCATCTGTTTCAATTGTCGCTAACAACCGGAGTATTTCCGGAACTCTGGAAATCCTGATAAAAAGGTAGTTGACAAATACCGTGGTATTACAACGCTAAGCGCTGTTTGAAATGGCTGTGTTGGAACCCATCTCCAGCCACTGCAAACAGTATATCTCCGAGACTCAGCATGGATATGCCGAAACGTTCAACATCTACGAATTTTCTGTCGTTCATAACATATGTTATGAATTGACTGCCCCGAGCTTCTCAGTGCGATAAATATGAACGTTCGCCCTCGCGCCCTTCGCAATAATTTATTCCTCCGATTACCTCTTCGGCGGACTAACTATGGAGTAAACGGTGCCATCATTGGTTTGCAGCGGACCTTCAACAGAGTGTCATCCGAGTTCGATCTTCACATTCCACGTAGCAGATTACAATTTGACTTTTTAAATAGATTAAGAAATTATCATTAGGACCACACTGTGTCTGTTGATATCAATTATAAATTAAATAAATAAATAAATTAAATACATAAATTGCTGTACTGCTCGAAATGACCTATGTTTCCATATAACCTGCAACATCTTCCGACGGGTGGGAATGGAAAGTATCACACAAAAGTGTTATATTCAGAAAGGTTATCATTTTACAGAGTATACCAAAATCCACATACTCAGTACACATTCAAAAAAGGGACATACTTAAATATGATCGGCAGTGCAGCACAAAAAGACAATCGGAGCGCTGATCATTTTTTCTGAAATTTGCGGCTTGTAAAAATCATTGGCGGGGGCGGCGCACACCTCTCGTTGAAATATTAGTATGATACAATTTTCAGCTAAATAAGTTCCATATTCCACCCTATAGAGGAATATGGAACTAAATAAGCCGAAAATTGTTGCATCTAATGATGCATTACATTTATAATTAGAATAAAATTTTCTTTTTTACAATTCAACCTAATGTATTTTTTTTATGAAAATTCTCGAAAAATTCCAGTGCGATTATCAAAAATGTTTAATGAACACGATCATGAGTTTAGAAAACTATTAAAACTATATTCCATCATGTACCCTGAGTATTTTTTGCAATGTCATTGTATTTTTTTAAATATTTTTACGGAACATTTTCGCTGCATTATATTTGGTAGCAAAACCTAAAATAATAAAACCATTACCTAATAACGTGTGAAAGACTATTTGAATGCTCTTCAATGCAGCTTCTCTTTACATAGCAATTTTCAATTGTTGCCTTGGCATGCAATATAGCAGGATAAAGTTTCCCCGGATAGAAGCAGTTATCGATCAATAGTGTGCAAAACGGAAGGAAAAGAATACCGCACGTCAATTATCATCCATTGAAAGAAGATTTACTCTCCTCCTGGCATGCATGCTGAGCGAGGAACACTTTGGTCGATGACAACGAGAAGCTCGTTGATAGGATCTTTCCTCTTTAGTAAAGTACGAAGCATCGACTATTACTCCTACCCCTCCTACTCCACCAGTTCTTATCCTCAATAAACTTCACCTCGAGAGAGTTCATTGTCAACTTGAAGTCAAGTGTGCGCTGTATGCGCCACTTGCCGGCAAAGTTCCTCTACATCTCATCCACGAACCAAATAATACCGCCAACAGGTTGTTGCTCTTGAAGTGCACATTTCCTGCTTCCGGTTGTTCCATCCTAGCTCTGACTCTCTCTCTCTCTCTCTGCCGACAGCAGAATGTCTAGAGGTTGGATCGGGGCTGTACCCTTTCTTCCCATCTCTTTACTTTTCGTCCATTGTTTAATATCTGGTTGGGTGGGATCCTACCGTGTCGTTTGTTGCAGTATCCTTTCTGTGGAAATCTCGGCTGCTGGATAGTGGAAAACCACGTGGACCACGCTGGCTGTGGCCGCAATGTGCGCGACTCAAAAACAGCATAATCAGCTACTGCCAAGCCGGTGCTGCCTGAGGGGAGAAAGTAAACCCACTGGCTATGCTCTGGTTCTGCGACGGGACAAAGCAGAAAGGTAAATATGGCCCGACGGTAAATGTTTGCTCCGGGAATTTTGAACTCACCGCAACGTAGTGTGATGTAAAATGAGAAAATAACATAGTTGGAAGACATCTAATTTGGTTGTAGATTCAAATGTGAGTGAAGATGCAAAAGGTCCGATTGCAGAGGGAGTTTATACGTGCGAGTCCCTGAATAAAAACTCAACAGTTCATGATCTAATGCATTTTATTCTGGCAAAACACTAATAATTCAATAATTGATTACTTCATCAGACAGTTGGAATGCCCTTGGTTACAGCATTTTCAATAAAATATTGATACGGTCAAGTTCATCTCAAATACCTGTTATCAAACATATGTTGGCATAATCCGTGCCCAAAAATTATTCTGTCTCAACACTGCTATTTGCGCTTCACATTGTCCGCTGGTATACGGATTCAATGGTAGTGCTCGTGATAAACGAGGATAATGGGATCATCAGTTTTGCCCCTTTAGCACCTGGTGATAAAATTATATCTTCCAATTGGCGAGAATTTATATATTTTGCGATGTGGTTTTCAAATACCACCTGAATATTATTTTATATTTTGTAGAAGTTAGACAAATTTATGAGCTAATTGATTAGCCCGTTAATAAGCAAGTATAGATTCAAGTAAAGCGTTCACTGAACATACAAAATTACCCGAAAAAACAGAAATAAAAATTGTAAGCGGATGGAAGTAAAAATGAAATCCTGAAATGATGCAATGCAAGGGATCCGGCCCGAAATAACGGTAATAATAATAATAACGGCAATCAAATTATGCACCACAGACACTCATTTTTACACGGCATGTATAAGGGAATAAAATAATAATACCATTTTGAATGGTTCACTCGGACTCGTTGCCCGGTACGGAAAATATAGCGGTGTCACTGTATAATCCAGATAAGCGGATCAGATAAAAAGTGAAATGGTGTGTAAGTTGCTGTGCTCCTGTCGGGGATTTTTTATGCGTGATTTTGCAGTCGAGGACATTTTAATCCTCGTTAGTAGGTCAATGCAGCTGGATCGGTAAGTCTACTGCTGAAATGCTATGCCGGCAGGATTTTAAGTCTTTCACTTTGAATAATTTTTATATTAGTATCATAAGTAATGAATATGAACTTTCTTCAAAACTGCATCGATTTTGTTGGCTATTTTCGGCTAATTTAAGACTAATAGACAACGAAAGCAATGAAATTGAAAGACAGATAGGTGTTCTAGAGTGAATCAGTAATAAACTTAGAACGGAAAACTAGGACTGGGCAGGCTCATATGGATATGATCGAAAGTAAATGTGAAGAGTACTTTGCCTTCTGCTAAGTAGGAGTTGGGCGTTGCACCCAAGTCTATTAGTCTTAAATTTGCCGAAAATAGCCCACAAAATTGATACAGTAGAACCTTGCGGCAATTGAAACATAATAACATTTCTTCAAAAACCTTGCAAATCTTGCTGCGTAGTGGAACTGTGGATAAGACGGACAGGGGATGCTGGAGGGGTGGTTTGCAGGATACAAAGTTATTTAAGGCTCAATAAACTTTCTTTGAGCATGTGTAAGAATCGGATACTTGGTAGCACGGGTAGGAAAAAATGCATATAGCTTTGCCATCGGTTTATCCACACAAAACATTTATTATGCCTACACTATCTAATAGATTTATATTTACAGTATATTTATTTATTACATTTATTTATTTGTAAACATAAAGTAAGCCAAGTAAACCAAATTTTCTAGCCGAAACTTTAAAGAATGGCTTTGGCTTCATATTAGTAACACCAGTGAAAATTAGGTTGAATTCCGAATTCGCAGGGAAAATAAATTTCCAAATTCGTGAGACTTTTGCATGGAATTTCGCACGAAATTTCGCAAGGAATTTCACACGGAACTTCGCACGGAATTTTGCATGGAATTTCGTACCCAAATTTTGCACGGAATTTCGCACGAAATTTCGCGCGGTATTTCGCACGGAATTTTGCGAGCAATTTCGCACGGTATATCGAACTCGAAATCTCGCGCGGCATTTCGCACGGAATTTCGCGCGGAATTTCGCACGGAATTTCGCGCGGAATTTCGCAAGGAATTTCGCAGGGAATTTCGCACGAAATTTCGCACGGAAGTTCGCGCGGAATTTCGCACGGAATTTCGCACGGAATTTCGCACGGAATTTCTCGCGAAATTTTGCACGGAATTTCGTACGAAATTTTGCACGGAATTTCGTACGAAATTTCGCACGAAATTTCACACAGAATTTCGCACGGAACTTCGCAAGAAATTTCGCGCGGAATTTCGCACGGAATTTCGCACGGATTTCACATGGAATTTCGTACGATATTTCGCACGTAATTTCGCGCGGAATTTCACACGAAATTTCGCACGAAATTTCACCCGTAATCGAATTCTGCGAGGAATTTGGAAATTCCATACGAAATTCTGCGCGAAATTCCGTGCGAAATTCCGCGCGAAATTCCGTGCGAAATTTACACGCGAAATTTACGCGTGAAATTCCATGCAAAATTTCGTGCGAAATTCCGTGCGAAATTCCGTGCGAAATTTCGTTCGACATTCCGTGCGAAATTCCGCGCGAAATTCCGTGCGAAATTCCGTGTGAAGTTCCGTGCGAAATTCCGTGCGAAATTTACACGCGAAATTTACGCGTGAAATTCCATGCAAAATTTCGTGCGAAATTCCGTGCGAAATTCCGTGCGAAATTTCGTTCGACATTCCGTGCGAAATTCCGCGCGAAATTCCGTGTCAAGTTCCGTGCGAAATTTCGTGCGAAATTCCGTGCGAAATTTCGTTCGACATTCCGTGCGAAATTCCGCGCGAAATTCCATGCAAAATTCCGTGTCAAGTTCCGTGCGAAATTCCGCGCAAAATTCCGTGCGAAATTCCGTGCGAAATTCCGTGCGAGATTCCGCGCGAAATCCGCGCAAAATTCCGTGCGAAATTCCGTGCGAAATTTACACGCGAAATTTACGCGTGAAATTCCGTACGAAATTCAGCGCGAAATTCCGTGCGAAATTCCGCGCGAAATTCCGTGCGAAATTCCGTGCGAAATTCCGGGCGAAATTCCGGGCGAAATTTACACGCGAAATTTACGCGTGAAATTTACGCGTGAAATTCCATGCAAAATTTCGTGCGAAATTCCGTGCTAAATTCCGTGCGAAATTTCGTTCGACATTCCGTGCGAAATTACATGCGAAATTCCGTGCGAAATTCCGCGCGAAATTCCGTGCGAAATTCCGTGTGAAGTTCCGTGCGAAATTCCGCGCGAAATTCCGTGCGAAATTTCGTTCGAAATTCCGTGCAAAATTCCATGCGAAATTCCGTGTGAAATTCCGTGCGAAATTCCGTGCGAGATTCCGCGCGAAATTCCGTGCGAAATTCCGTGCGAAATTCCTTGCGAAATTCCGCGCGAAATTCCGTGCGAAATTCCGCGCGAAATTCCGCGCGAAATTCCGTGCGAAATTCCGTGCGAAATTCCGCGCGAAATTCCGTGCGAAATTCCGCGCGAAATTCCGCGCGAAATTCCGTACGAAATTCCGTGCGAAATTCCGTGCGAAATTCCGTGCGAAATTCCGTGCGAAATTTCGTTCGAAATTCCGTGCAATATTCCGCGCGAAATTCCATGCGAAATTTCGTTCGAAATTTCGTTCGACATTCCGTGCGAAATTCCGTGCGAAATTCCGTGTGAATTTCCTTGCGAAATTCCGTGCGAAATTCCGTGCGAAATTCCGTGCGAAATTTCGTGCGAAATTCCGTGCGAAATTCCGAGAGAAATTCCGTGCGAAATTCCGTGCGAAATTCCGTGCGAAATTCCTCGCGATATTCCGTGCGAAATTCCGTGCGAAATTCCGTGCGAAATTCCGTGCGAAATTTCGTGCGAAATTCCGCGACAAATTCCGCGCAAAATTCGTTTTCGGGCGAAATTCCGTGCGAAATTCCGCGCGAAATTCCGTGCGAAACTCCGTGCGAAACTCCGCGCGAAATTCCGTGCGAGATTCCGTGCGAATTCCGTGCGAAATTTCGTTCGAATTCCGTGCAAATTCCGTGCGATATTCCGTGCGAAATTCCGTGCAAATTCCGTGCGATATTCCGTGCGAAATTCCGTGCGAAACTCCGAGCGAGATTCCGAGCGAAATTCCGTGCGAGATTCCGTGCGAAATTCCGTGCGAAATTCCGCGCGAAATTCCGTGTGAAATTCCGTGTGAAATTTACGCGCGAAATTCCGTGCGAAATTTCGTGCGAAATTCCGTGCGAAATTCCGCGCGAAATTCCGTGTGAAATTCCGTGTGAAATTTACGCGCGAAATTCCGTGCGAAATTTCGTGCGAGATTCCGTGCGAAATTCCGCGCGAAATTTCGTGCGAAATTTTGTGTGAAATTCCGTGCGAAATTCCGTGCGAAATTCCGTGCGAAATTCCGTGCAAAATTCCGAGCGAAATTCCGCGCGAAATTCCGTGCTAAATTCCGTGCGAAATTCCGTGCGAAATTCCGTGCGAAATTCCGTGCTAAATTCCGTGCGAAATTCCGTGCGAAATTCCGTGCAAAATTCCGTGCGATATTCCGTGCGAAATTCCGTGCAAAATTCCTCGCGAAATTCCGTGCGATATTCCGTGCGAAATTCCGTGCAAAATTCCTCGCGAAATTCCGTGCGAAATTCCGTGCGAAACTCCGAGCGAGATTCCGAGCGAAATTCCGTGCGAGATTCCGTGCGAAATTCCGTGCGAAATTCCGCGCGAAATACCGTGTGAAATTCCGTGTGAAATTTACGCGCGAAATTCCGTGCGAAATTTCGTGCGAAACTCCGTGCGAAATTCCGTGCGAAATTCCGCGCGAAATTCCGTGTGAAATTCCGTGTGAAATTTACGCGCGAAATTCCGTGCGAAATTTCGTGCGAGATTCCGTGCGAGATTCCGTGCGAAATTCCGCGCGAAATTTCGTGCGAAATTCCGTGCGAAATTTCGTTCGAAATTCCTTGCAAAATTCCGTGCGAAATTCCGCGCGAAATTCCGTGCGAAATTCCGTGCGAAATTCCGTGCAAAATTCCTTGCGAAATTCCGTGCGAAATTTCGTTTGAATTCCATGCGAAATTCCGCGCAAAATTCCGCGCAAAATTCCGTGCGAAATTCCGTGCGAAATTCCGTGCAAAATTCCGTGCGAAATTCCGTGCGAGATTCCGCGCGAAATTCCGTGCGAAATTCCGTGCGAAATTCCGTGCGAAATTCCGTGCGAAATTCCGTGCAAAATTCCGCGCAAAATTCCGTGCGATATTCCGTGCGAAATTCCGTGCAAAATTCCTCGCGAAATTCCGTGCGAAATTCCGTGCGAAACTCCGAGCGAGATTCCGAGCGAAATTCCGTGCGAAATTCCGCGCGAAATTCCGTGTGAAATTCCGTGTGAAATTTACGCGCGAAATTCCGTGCGAAATTTCGTGCGAAATTTTGTGTGAAATTCCGTGCGAAATTCCGTGCGAAATTTCGTGCGAAATTCCGTGCAAAATTCCGAGCGAAATTCCGCGCGAAATTCCGTGCTAAATTCCGTGCGAAATTCCGTGCGAAATTCCGTGCGAAATTCCGTGCTAAATTCCGTGCGAAATTCCGTGCGAAATTCCGTGCGAAATTCCGCGCGAAATTTCGTGCGAAATTTTGTGTGAAATTCCGTGCGAAATTCCGTGCGAAATTTCGTGCGAAATTCCGTGCAAAATTCCGAGCGAAATTCCGCGCGAAATTCCGTGCTAAATTCCGTGCGAAATTCCGTGCGAAATTCCGTGCGAAATTCCGTGCTAAATTCCGTGCGAAATTCCGTGCGAAATTCCGTGCAAAATTCCGTGCGAAATTCCGTGCAAAATTCCGAGCGAAATTCCGCGCGAAATTCCGTGCTAAATTCCGTGCGAAATTCCGTGCGAAATTCCGTGCGAAATTCCGTGCTAAATTCCGTGCGAAATTCCGTGCGAAATTCCGTGCAAAATTCCGTGCGATATTCCGTGCGAAATTCCGTGCAAAATTCCTCGCGAAATTCCGTGCGATATTCCGTGCGAAATTCCGTGCAAAATTCCTCGCGAAATTCCGTGCGAAATTCCGTGCGAAACTCCGAGCGAGATTCCGAGCGAAATTCCGAGCGAGATTCCGTGCGAAATTCCGTGCGAAATTCCGCGCGAAATACCGTGTGAAATTCCGTGTGAAATTTACGCGCGAAATTCCGTGCGAAATTTCGTGCGAAACTCCGTGCGAAATTCCGTGCGAAATTCCGCGCGAAATTCCGTGTGAAATTCCGTGTGAAATTTACGCGCGAAATTCCGTGCGAAATTTCGTGCGAGATTCCGTGCGAAATTCCGTGCGAGATTCCGTGCGAAATTCCGCGCGAAATTTCGTGCGAAATTCCGTGCGAAATTTCGTTCGAAATTCCTTGCAAAATTCCGTGCGAAATTCCGCGCGAAATTCCGTGCGAAATTCCGTGCGAAATTCCGTGCAAAATTCCTTGCGAAATTCCGTGCGAAATTTCGTTTGAATTCCATGCGAAATTCCGCGCAAAATTCCGCGCAAAATTCCGTGCGAAATTCCGTGCGAAATTCCGTGCAAAATTCCGTGCGAAATTCCGTGCGAGATTCCGCGCGAAATTCCGTGCGAAATTCCGTGCGAAATTCCGTGCGAAATTCCGTGCAAAATTCCGCGCAAAATTCCGTGCGATATTCCGTGCGAAATTCCGTGCAAAATTCCTCGCGAAATTCCGTGCGAAATTCCGTGCGAAATTCCGTGCGAAACTCCGAGCGAGATTCCGAGCGAAATTCCGTGCGAAATTCCGCGCGAAATTCCGTGTGAAATTCCGTGTGAAATTTACGCGCGAAATTCCGTGCGAAATTCTGTGCGAAATTCCGCGCGAAATTCCGTGTGAAATTCCGTGTGAAATTTACGCGCGAAATTCCGTGCGAAATTTCGTGCGAGATTCCGTGCGAAATTCCGCGCGAAATTTCGTGCGAAATTTTGTGTGAAATTCCGTGCGAAATTCCGTGCGAAATTTCGTGCGAAATTCCGTGCAAAATTCCGAGCGAAATTCCGCGCGAAATTCCGTGCTAAATTCCGTGCGAAATTCCGTGCGAAATTCCGTGCGAAATTCCGTGCTAAATTCCGTGCGAAATTCCGTGCGAAATTCCGTGCAAAATTCCGTGCGAAATTCCGTGCGAAATTCCGTGCAAAATTCCGCGCAAAATTCCGTGCGATATTCCGTGCGAAATTCCGTGCAAAATTCCTCGCGAAATTCCGTGCGAAATTCCGTGCGAAACTCCGAGCGAGATTCCGAGCGAAATTCCGTGCGAGATTCCGTGCGAAATTCCGTGCGAAATTCCGCGCGAAATTCCGTGTGAAATTCCGTGTGAAATTTACGCGCGAAATTCCGTGCGAAATTTCGTGCGAAACTCCGTGCGAAATTCCGTGCGAAATTCCGCGCGAAATTCCGTGTGAAATTCCGTGTGAAATTTACGCGCGAAATTCCGTGCGAAATTTCGTGCGAGATTCCGTGCGAAATTCCGTGCGAGATTCCGTGCGAAATTCCGCGCGAAATTTCGTGCGAAATTTCGTGTGAAATTCCGTGCGAAATTCCGTGCGAAATTTCGTGCGAAATTCCGTGCGAAATTTCGTTCGAAATTCCTTGCAAAATTCCGTGCGAAATTCCGCGCGAAATTCCGTGCGAAATTCCGTGCGAAATTCCGTGCAAAATTCCTTGCGAAATTCCGTGCGAAATTTCGTTTGAATTCCATGCGAAATTCCGCGCAAAATTCCGCGCAAAATTCCGTGCGAAATTCCGTGCGAAATTCCGTGCAAAATTCCGTGCGAAATTCCGTGCGAGATTCCGCGCGAAATTCCGTGCGAAATTCCGTGCGAGATTCCGTGCGAAATTCCGTGCGAGATTCCGTGCGAAATTCCGTGCGAAATTCCGTGCGAAATTCCGTGCAAAATTCCGCGCAAAATTCCGTGCGATATTCCGTGCGAAATTCCGTGCAAAATTCCTCGCGAAATTCCGTGCGAAATTCCGTGCGAAACTCCGAGCGAGATTCCGAGCGAAATTCCGTGCGAGATTCCGTGCGAAATTCCGTGCGAAATTCCGCGCGAAATTCCGTGTGAAATTCCGTGTGAAATTTACGCGCGAAATTCCGTGCGAACTTTTCGTGCGAAACTCCGTGCGAAATTCCGTGCGAAATTCCGCGCGAAATTCCGTGTGAAATTCCGTGTGAAATTTACGCGCGAAATTCCGTGCGAAATTTCGTGCGAGATTCCGTGCGAAATTCCGTGCGAGATTCCGTGCGAAATTCCGCGCGAAATTTCGTGCGAAATTTCGTGTGAAATTCCGTGCGAAATTCCGTGCGAAATTCCGTGCGAAATTTCGTGCGAAATTCCGTGCGAAATTTCGTTCGAAATTCCTTGCAAAATTCCGTGCGAAATTCCGCGCGAAATTCCGTGCGAAATTCCGTGCGAAATTCCGTGCAAAATTCCTTGCGAAATTCCGTGCGAAATTTCGTTTGAATTCCATGCGAAATTCCGCGCAAAATTCCGCGCAAAATTCCGTGCGAAATTCCGTGCGAAATTCCGTGCAAAATTCCGTGCGAAATTCCGTGCGAAATTCCGTGCGAGATTCAGCGCGAAATTCCGTGCGAAATTCCGTGCAAAATTCCGAGCGAAATTCCGCGCGAAATTCCGTGCTAAATTCCGTGCGAAATTCCGTGCGAAATTCCGTGCGGAATTCCGTGCTAAACTCCGTGCGAAATTCAGCGCGAAATTCCGTGCGAAATTCCGTGCAAAATTCCGTGCGAAATTCCGCGCAAAATTCCGTGCGAATTTCCGTGCGAAATTCCGTGCGAGATTCCGCGGGAAATTCCGTGCGAAATTCCGTGCGAAATTCCGTGCGAGATTCCGTGCGAAATTCCGTGCGAGATTCCGTGCGAAACTCCGTGCGAAACTCCGCGCGAAATTCCGTGCGAGATTCCGAGCGAAATTCCGTGCGAAATTACGTGCAAAATTCCGTGCAAAATTCCGTGCGAAATTCCGTGCGAAACTCCGCGCGAAGTTGCGTGCGAAATTTCGTGAGAAACTCCCTGCGATATTCCGTGAGAAATTACGTGCAAACTTCCGCGCGTAATTCAGTGCGAAATTTCGTGCGAAGTTCCGTGCGAAATTCCGCACGAAATTCCATGCGAAACTCCGCGCGAAATTCGTGTGAAATTCCGCGCGAAACTCCGTGCGAAATTCCGTGCGAGATTCAGCGCGAAATTCCGTGCGAAATTCCGTGCAAAATTCCGCGCGAAATTCCGCGCGAAATTCCGTGCGAAATTCCGTGCTAAATTCCGTGCGAAATTCAGCGCGAAATTCCGAGGAATTTCGCACGGAATTTCGCTTGCGATTTCGCACGGAATTTCGCACGGAATTTCACACGAAATTTCGCACGGAATTTCGCATGGAAATTCGCGCGGAATTTCGCACGGGATTTCGCGAGGAATTTCGCGAGGAATTTCGCACGGAATTTCGCACGGAATTTCGCACGGAATTTCGCACGAAATTTCGCGCGGAATTTCGCACGAAATTTCGCGCGGAATTTCTCACGGAGTTTCGCGCGGAATTTCACACGAATTTCGCGCGGAGTTTCGCATGGAATTTCGTGCGGAATTTCGCACGGAACTTCGCACGAAATTTCGCACTGAATTACGCGCGGAAGTTTGCACGTAATTTCTCACGGAATATCGCAGGGAGTTTCTCACGAAATTTCGCACGCAACTTCGCAAGAAATTTCGCGCGGAATTTCGCACGGAATTTCGCGCGGAATTTAGCACGAAATTTCTCACGGAATTTCGCACGGAATTTCGCGCGGAGTTTCTCACGGAGTTTCGCACGGAGTTTCGCACAGAGTTTCGCACGAAATTTCGCACGGAATTTCGCACGGCATTTCGCACGGAATTTCGCACGGAATTTCGTACATGATTTCGCGCGGAATTGTGCACGGAATTTCGCGCGGAATTTCGCACGGAATGATTAACTGTAGCTGACCTTTGTATAGTCCTTATATGGTCCCACATAGTGTTACGGACCTTGAACATTTACTCGGGTAATTCCGTGCGAAATTTCTAATAGATACTGATACATCTCTCGGATTCATTGCGATGCGTTAAGTATGTGGTAAGTATCGATCACGATCGATCCCGATCGATGGGTGATCGTGCCCAAAAGCTATCAATATTATCTACTGCCTATGAAGTGCAATGAAATGCGTGTAAGCTTTGCTTTTGAGGAAGAGATAAAGTGATTCTCGCACTGTAGGTCACGCTTAGTGTTGCCAAGTACAGCGATTTTTCTTCATTCCACAATGTGCATAAACCGAAAGTAATTTTGTTTTACGATTTTGAAGACATGGCCAGAAGTGACCTCTTGTGTAATGTTGAGGTTTATTTGTACATTCAGTTTGTTTTTTAGTGTTTCGGACTGTCCTCATCAGTAACTGACACCAAATTGCAGCCAGTTACATGGGTACCATATTGACTTCAATGAGACACTAAATACAAAGTGTTCACGCAGGATGCGTAACTTTTTGGATTTAGTGTTCATTGGATCTAATTTAGTGCTCATTTGGACTTATTATCTAACTAGCCTCAAGTTGGTGCTAGTTATTGTCGCTCTGCGAGCACACCACCAAAACTGGATGGGTATTATGTTATTTCTTCTACCGTGTTAAAGAACAACACCTCGCCATACAACAACACTAGTGGCTTTAATAAAGAAGATTTACGAACTATAGAATCAATTTGGTGAACTTCGCCTCAAAGCTATGCTGCATGCAACGATTCCTATATATTTTCAAGGCGAAAGACCCTGGGTAATTAAAGCTTTAAATAAATAATAGTAAAAATAATAATCACTGGACATATCCAGCCGTTACATGTCAGTTACAATTTGCAAATTCCCATTCAACTTCCACAATGACCAACAAAGTAACACAATAAAGCGCTTTGCATTTGTTCGTAATGCGAAAAGTTTGACCCCATCATTGCGGAACTTCCCACTTCAACCAGCGTCCGCCGTATGGTCTGGTTCCGGTCGTTGTTGTTATTCTTGCATCAAAACTTGCTCATTTTCTGCCAACAGTTTTTGCTATTGCGGGGAAGCGCGAAAAAATCATTTTTCCTGTTCGTAACAGAATTGAAAATGAAAATTCGAAACTTTTCCGAAACTGTTCAACTTGCCTCGTTCCCACGCGAACAGCACACTTTTCAACTAGCTTGTACAAGGTTTTCCAATAGCTGCTAAAGAACTCAACTCTCGTCGTCGTCGTCGCCGTTGCGTTCCGTGGTAAAGGCACTTGTTGGTGGGAAAGTAATGGTGGTTGTTGGTACAGCACGTCGGCAAATGCGCCACTTTCGGAATGGTAGAAAGGACGGGAAAGATTATGTTCTTCATCTGTGTTTCAGTTCTTTGCCTGAGCTCACGAACGCAAAATTTTGATTGAGTTCGGAAAAACAAAACAATTGTATTAAAGTTGTTGAAACACACCACAATCGGCCACTTGACAGCTGGTGTTACGATGTCAGGGGAACGAGGTAGGGGTGTTTGAATTTTCACGTGCTGTTTACATATAGATGTAACAAAGACTATGGCCAGCATGAGGAAAATTATTCTTCATCTTCAACTGCTGAAAAGATGAGGAAGAAAATTAAACCAGTGGATGTTCCCCCTCATCTGGTGAAACAGCTTCACTGCTGATGAAGAAACATCATTTGCAAAAGTTAACTTGTAATTTATGAAGAATGAACTTTTATTCCTCTGCCCACCGTCGCGTCGTTGTTGCTCTATTCGGATTGCTTTCTCTCGAACCGTGAGTTTGCTTTATTCTGCTTTCCCAACTTTTCTTCGATGAGTGTACTTTTTTCGTTCTTTGGCGGAAAAACGAAACAATATTTTTCTTTGCTGTTCTGGCCCGGCAACTTCTGGACTACAATAATAACACATTTTCCTTTTTGGACGGCTTCCGCTGGCTGATGGAAGCGTGGGGCCTTCCGCTTGATAGCGAAACAAAACCAGTAATGGCTTTAGTGAAAGTATGATAATTTCTTCATTTAAACGGCCGAAAAACTTGTCGACGAGTCTACCGGAGGTACCGTTCGTTGAATAACAATTAGCCGACTTTCAGAGAACATACCGATTGTCGTTTGAGAGGCAGTGGAAAAGTGGACCGCTTTAGTTGTTTTTCGTGAGGAGTTGGCTGCTGAAAACTGAAGAAAGTTTATGAAAAATGACAACCGGAAGTCAGGAATTGTTAATGAACAACACAGCTAGGCTGTTTAAAAGTTTTCGTTTTCTGTGGGCAATTAGCATTAAAAGAAACGGATGCCACTACGTGACGTTCGGTTGATGAGTTTATCGTTCTGATGGTAGTAAAAAAACGTAACTTTTACTGTCCGCTATAAATTCTTCGCCGAAACCATCAATAAGCTGCTTGTGACATGCTTGGTCATATTTCAATTCTCAAGTCCCTCGTGGCCAATTTACTCGGAAAGCGGGTTGAATCGTTATTTTTTCTCCTCCCAAACGGTGAGGGAACTGTACGAAATTGGTGAAACATATTGACGATAGCATGATAGGTAATAAAGCTATAAAATGTCACCGATCATCATAAAAATATTGCTTCCTTTTTTACTTGCTGGCAGAATGTGATGGAATGGTTCTGAATTTACTGAGTACATATGTGTAATTTATTAACGGGTATGATATGGTATTGGTTATATGTGGGCACAGTAGTATCTACGGATAATGTTTTCAAAACAATATTCATGAACTGAATATCTTGAACCTAAAGCGATTGATGGGTAATGTCTGTGACATAACCAAAGTGTCGCGACTACACTTCGGGCTATTAATTCAAATCTATTCTACATGATATTCAAGATATTCAATGGAATCGCATTTGAATACATTTCCCGAATGTGAATTATTTTTTCCAATTGACCTTGGTTTTTTTGTTGGAGACGAACCACTGTGACCTTGGTTACTAGCACGGAGATTCACAAACTAAATAATGCAGTCAGTCCATGGAAACGGCCGCATGCCAATAAAAATACTATATGAATGAAAATAAAAAGAGCGGACATAGATTTAAAACTTTACAACATTTCAGTGTTCGATCGGTGCCCCATATTGACGGCTCTGACCGAGATGTGCTGGGAATTTTCCCGTTTTCCGAGCCGAAATACAGTTTTTTTCGTATTAATTACATATTCCAAATTTTAATACAGCATTGCTGTACATTCTTTCGACAAAAAGGCGACGAAATTAAATAATTCCAATCAGCATAACAAGTGAAATAAACGTTCCAAATTTTGAAAAGCCCTATATTTAAAGGAAAGTCGTTGGTCACGACAAAAACTATTACAGTTTGCCTTTGATTACACTGTACCAAAGCATTTCTATATTAAGAAACACTCTACATTTCACTTGTTTATTTCACTCACCATTTCTCAAATGTCTTGATACAAATTTAATCATCGGATAGCGGATGCACACGGAAAAAAAATCTGTTCATAAATTCATGAACAAAAAATCACGATTTCATTAACTGAACGGTTTACGAACATCGTGACCAAATTCCTGAAATTATGGATAATAAACCTCGTATTCATGAAACGATGTGTGTTTTCAAAAAACTAGTTCGAGCAAAAATTTAGATGGCATTACATTGTAATTTTTGGTTGGGATACTGAGGTTATTCGCTGGATATCTTTATTTTTTGTTATGATTCTTGTTCAAACTTTCGGGATACACTGGTTTGTAGTATATCAACTAAAATGATGTTCATGATTTCAGGAGCTTAGCCGCGATTTTCGTAATCACTGCGATATTTTTTTCAAGAGTTAAATATCGGATTATTCTGGCAGAGTAGCATGATTTATGCTAATGGTTTCAGGGCACTAGTCACGATATTCGTAATTTATATTCACTTATTCCCGATACTTTATTCACGAGTTTCGCGTTGGTTTTTTCTGACAGAATAGTATTTATTTTGGGAGCAGGGAAAAGCCTCATAGAGCTGAGCTTCTTTCAAACTTGCTCTCCAGAAGACATAAAACCTCCCCTCATTTTATACCAACAGATGACAAATATCCAAATGATACATTGTGACTTATGTTCATGACTTCACGATCTCAGTCACGATTTCCGTAATTTTTATTCACGTTATCGTGATATTTTAGTCCCAAGTAGAGTGATTTGTGTTCATGATTTCACGATTATAGTCAAGATTTTTGATACTTTAATAACGAGTAGTGTAATTAATGTTCATGATTTCAACATCTTAGTCACGTTTTTCGTAATTTATATAATTTATATGCACGTTTTCGTGATATTTTATTCTTGAGCTCACGTTCGAATTTGAATTATATTAAGAAGATTATGTGAAAATTTCAGAATGGAACTCGAAGCATTTTGGGAGATATTTCAATTAGAACAGGTCAATCACTGGGTGTTTAGTGTAAATTGCCTTGTTTTAAGTTTATAATTGTGACATCTAGCATAGTATTGTGATATCCACTCCCAAATTTTTACACAATATTATTAACATGATTCTTAATATTTAAAAAAAATCATAGGTAAAAAAATTGGTTTAACTTTCAAAAAATTCAATTTATTTTAAATAATTGCAAATTTCATAAGTTATATAACATAACAAAATTGTTTTGGAATTTTTTTCGGTAAGCTTATTTAAAAACACAACTTTTTTTAATTAATATTTCTTTCCATATTTCGACTCGTTTCCGAGTAATCAGTGATTACTGATACTGTGAAAGTTAAAATTATAATTACAATATTTTTATATCCATCACAGTCATACTCAATTTCTTAATTTTCTTACACTATTTGTATTTATTGTAATCTCAATAAACACATTATATTATTTAATTCAGTATTATATTATATTATATGTTATATGTTAGAATATTGAAATTTGGGAATTTTTAACCCCCTCCCCCCTAGTAGACCTTAGCAGACATTTACCAAGCCCCCCCCCCCTCCCCCTCGCCAAAAGTCTACGTAGACTTTTAATTTTTTTTATTCGCAGGAAATGTGAAATTTGCAAGAAGCACATTATATATAATGTTCAATTAAAAATTTGCGTTCAGATTAATTTCAAGTTTTTTAAATATTAAAGAAAGGTTTTTCACATTGTTTTTTGTCTATGACTGATCAAATCAATTAATACCAATTCAAGGGGCTTTCCAACGTTTGTGTAGCGGAATATTTCTTTTCACTCAAGTATATGTAAAAAGATATATTGCTATAACTAGTTCAAATTTTGGCCGAAGTGCGACCTACACCAACCATGCAGAATTGCTAAACACTTTTTGAGCATTACTGGTGCTATCAAAATTGTTAAATTATTAGAAACAATTACAAAATAATACTGTCGATGTGTACTATCATTTAGACTAAAAAATTAAACCAAGCATCCACCCAAATTTCACTTTTCGTGAACGAATTTCAATATTCCTAAGATAATAAGATAATCTAAATTGCCTTATTTGATTATCCCTCAAAAAGGCACGCGGGTCTTCTAGGCCTGGCGGCTATCGATTTCTTAGCTACAAAGCGTTATGCATGCAGTAAGAGCTTGAACATGGAAATTACATTAACTGACGCCAAAATTCATTGGAAAAGTAAGATATTACAGAAATATCACATAAGGTGTGCTTCATAGGTTCGTATAAACTTTTTACATGCACAAAAAGGCAAGGCTAGCCATTCCGACATGAACTGTGCATACTGGTGATTCAAATAATATTCCTGGCACGTATGTTTGCATCCAAAAATCAATTTTGATGAATTCATTTTAGTTTTTACTAATGTTTTCTAAGCTTTGGCGAACTTATCTTCGATTAAGTTAAAACATATTTACCATTTCTTTGTGTCATGTAATTTATCTCACGTAAACGCTTTCCAATGCACCCAGAACAGTGCACGCAAACTTGACCGGCAATTTTTTAAACTTTTTTCGGAACACTGCTAAATCAAGTGTTAATTAGCTCTACAAACTATATGCCACTTATGAGCATTTTCCAATAGCTCTAGTTCACTCACAAGAGTTTTGAAGTTTCTATGGTGAAATATATGGAACATCGGAAACAAGAAAAAAAATAAAAAAATCCCACAGTTACTCTGCATACCTCAAAACTTCAGGTGATGTAGCTTTTTTAATAACGAACAACTTTGTTAAAAGTTGTATAATGATTGGAGGTTACCGGACAAAGTTATTTAACTTCGAAGATTAGAGGATTTTTTGAAAATGTCCTATTCTAAGCATCTGCGAGAAAGAGAGGCAGCATTTGACATTATTTGCCATATCTTTTTACCACAAAGTCGGATCAATTTGCAGTCTTCTGCAACATTATTTTTTCATATTCAGCTGTACATCTAAAGATTTTAGGCTACATAAGATGATACTGACATTGTTACTGAATTTATCATTTCCATTGCCGATATTTCATTTATTTGTGCATACAAACTTAAAAATTCTTGTGAGTAAACAAGAAGCATCCTAACAAGTTTGTATTTGGAATGGGGCGTCTGATGCCAATTACCATTCGATTGAGTGGTGTCCGAAAAAAGTCAATTTCGTGCCGGTCTAACGCATATTCATGAAGCTATATCACTGTCATAAATGTTTGGTTCAAACAGAACCTCACAATTTTTCATAAATGAAATATGTATCTGAGGAATTTTTTTGTGACAAAATCTCATTCATGAACAGAGTTGCCATTTTTGTAGTCTGTATGGCAGAATAACAGTTTTCTCCATACAGTTTTATTACATAGAGTTGAAGCAAGCTGTTGATTCAAAGTTTGAGCAAAATAATGTCAATATACTAGCACATGAAGCTATCAGCTCAGACTTTTCAGACACTGCCTATAATCGCAAATCAGTCCCATAAAGATAGAAAATCTCATAGAAAACCGGACAAATATACGATCATGGGCAGTACAGAAGTTTGAGACATGCGTTTTGAAGAGTAAAATTTTGCTCGGCAATTTACAACAGACATTCGAGCTCACAGCACTAGACAAGCCAATCATTTATTATAATCCAGAGTATCCACGAACCTTGGTCAAAGACGCATTTCTTTCATCGGACCTAAGTTATTCAACCAGCTTCCTACTGATTTAAAGCAAATAACATGTCGCACTCGTTTCCAAGCAAAATTGAAATTAATTTTAAAAAATAAAATAGGAGAATTTTTAATTTAAACTTCGTTCACCACCAATCGAGCTTATTCCTTTAGTTATAATTGGTTAACATTTTTTTTAATAAAAACAATTGATAAATGCATTTTTTTTCTAGCAATAAGTAATAAATACATTTAAATTATTATAAGCTTCCTGCAAAGCTACGATGGGACCCTTAAAAGGATTGTTTTTCCGCTGGGTACTCGCCGTAGCTTCTTGTCAAATTTTGTGTTTTGTCGGTCTCGAATCGTTTTTCTTTGTTCTCAGCGTTTCCGCGATTCATTTGTTTTGTTGTGCTGACCTTTTTTTGTACGCTGAGAACTGATGTGTCCACTACCAGAGGGCTCCGTTTGTGAGCTTTTTGGTGTGGGGGTAAGAGGCGGGCTATTAAATAAAAAAAAAGAAAAAAAAATTCTTTTGCTCCTGAGCGAAAATTGTCATAATTGTAAATTGCCATAATATTGATTTTTTCTTGCCAGAAAATTGAGTGAACGTTTTCCAAGGACAAAGTTCTCTATTTTTAGCCTGTGGTAAAACAAGATATTGCTCGACACATTCGAAAAGTGGTAATTATTTATTTTCATATTTTAGCTTTTGGCTTCACCCAATGCTTACTCTAGCTAATCCCAAGGGTGAGTATTCATCGGAAATTCGTATTTTTATGAGAATTGGACTTTATTAGTGTATATCATAGCAAGTAACTGCAAGTGTGAGCTTTAATTTTGAATCTTTTTAAATATTCTGAAACAATCTAGTAGTCCTTCATTTCTCGCTTATATGTTGTTGTTCACAGTCTAAAGTTTGTATTTCTGAATAAAATTGATCAATGTGCTTTGGATTTTTCATGCTTTTACTGTAAGAAGATATAAAACCTTACCGGGCCTTAGAGGCCCGGCTTGCCTTTTAGCGTAAGGATTTTAGCTTGCCTTCACAAGGGTTAAGAGAACGAAGCTATTTAAATCCTCCCAAAAATATTTATTTTTCTTATGTAATTAATAGTCATATCACCTGAGAGTATTATCGCACAGTATCAAAGCTTAACTCCGAATATTTTCGAAGATTAATGTAGTAGAATCGGTTTGCATGGAGTTGCGTAGAGTCAAGACGTAAAAACGGGTGTTTAAAGATTTTGAAATCAGTGTAAATGATTGCAAGAGACACTGATTAACTCGAGTAAACATTTTGTTGTAGAAGTTTAACTACACTACTGCTTTAACCAACGAGATCAATAAATATAAAATAAAAAAATAATCCACTTATTGTTGAAAATCGGGTGTTTTGTTGTAGCAATGGTGGTTTTAATGCTTCACGGTGTCTTCGTCGAACAACTTTATTAAAAAAAATCGGCATCTGCAAAACTTCGGGGTATGATAGAATGGACTTTCCCTTTTCATTTGAAAGTAAAATTGAAATATTCTGTCGGGGGGTCTAGAACAACTTATTATTTAAAAGTTTTTTGATTGAAAACTTGAGTTTTTTAATGAAATTTATTCGCATTTATGCTATTAATTGGTACTATAGGTATTCAAAAAATACTAAAAGTGAGAATCTGATGAACAATCCTATTGTCTACAACTTCGTAGAATGCTATAAATCGATGTAAAATCACCCGAGAAAGTTATTAAAATTTTATCAGTTTTTAGGTGTGCGCGGGGCCTATGGATTAAGAAGTCGATTAACAAGGACTTACAAAAAATGTTGGGTTTAAATGTACAGTAAATTCAGATAAATTTCAATGTATACAAAGTCCCAGAAAAAATATATTTTCAGATTCCTTCAGTTCTTGGGCGAAAATGACACTTTATGAATAAGGAGGTGTGGAAAGGTGTTCACCAAATTTATTCGATAATCTTATACCTTTTCAAGATATTGATTAATGTAGTAACGGATTTTATCATGCCTTTTTCATTTCTTTTCTCGCTCTAGGGATAGCCAATGTAAACTAGAATGACCCTTCTTCCTGATCCTATCCTGCCTTGTAAAATACAATTGGCTTAAATTAAAAGCATTATATTTGAACGAAATAAAGTAGACAGTTCGAGTCATTGTAATAAACGACAGATTTTATTGCAATTTTGGGTTGAGAATCCTGTTTGTCTTTATCAATATTAAAAGAAAAATGATTGAGAAAGAAAAAAAGCCATTCGAGTTGGGGTAGATTCATTTCATCACAATTTATAGATGCAGATTTTTGCTTGTCCTCTAATTTTTATTTTCAAATCGAACACACTTCACATAATCTTAGAAAAAAAGAACAAAACCATGTTTCATAATTTCCTTTAAGAAGAAATTCCGGAGTTGTTACTCATTGTATACGGATCACAACAGAAAACGAACAAGAAAATATCAGGCTGGACCATACATTCAGTAAATTCTCAAAGTAATACAAGTCTGTTTATTGAAGATTTCCCTATTTCTTTCGGGTAAAGGTGATATATCTACTTTTATATTGAGATCGCTATCTTCGTACAATAGACAAAACCTGTATTTCTCATTTACTATTGCGATTTCTGTTCAATTTACAGCGATTCCCAAAAGTTAACAAACTTGAACATAAATCTCATCGAATTATTTTTCTATCCTTCAGGAAACTGTCAATCAGGATTCTCAATCGAAATCAAATGACTGAATATCTAATCGAGTTTGATCAATTATAAAATTAAAATTTAGGCCAAATATATCCCACAAGATGCTAACGAGCAAAAAAGGTTGATTCAAGATTACATCAAGCATACTCCAGAATGAGTGAAGAAAAAAAAGAAGAAACAAATATATCTGTGACAGAAAAAAAACTGTTTCATTTTGCTGCATTTCCCAGCATCTTTCAAAAGAGTCTTAATTTAGTTCAAATTTTATCTACTCTTTTCTATATCTCCATGCTCCTAAAATATCATTGATGCGCATAAAACGGTGGAATCTGGAATTATGTTTTTACGCATAAAGGTGGGACTTTGCTAGCATTCAGGTTCTTCTGAGCACACTGTTAAAATAAGGCAATCCATTTTTTACAAATTAAAATGTTTTTAGAATAAAGCTTCTCAACCAATAGGCCCCGCGCGAATCTAGAAACTTTGATACAAATTTAATAGCTTTCTCTTCCACAAAGTTATACACAATGAAATTGTCCATCAGATTCTCTCTTTTGGTAATATTTGAATGTCTAAAGTACTACCTAGGGGCAAAAATGTGAACCAGTTTCATTGAAAAACCTAAATTTTCAAACAAAAAAAACTTTAAAATAAAAAGTTGTTCTGGAGCCCCCGACAGAATATTTCAATTTTACTTTCAAATGAAAGGGAAAAGCTTATTCTATCACATGCTGAAGTTTTAGCGATGCCGATTTTTTTCGAATAAAATTGTTCTACCAAACATACTGTGGCTTAACTTTGACCATTTTTTAACTTTTTATGGTTCATGCATTTATTGGTCCACGCATGTCTGCTAACTATTGGTGTCACAGTCAAAATCTTCCGTCGAGAGGAATTTTGGGCAATCGTCTTTAGAACTGTCATTCTGTATTATTCCTTGATCAAAACTATATCAAAATATATACAAGCAACAACAACGTGTGAGGTTTTCCAAAAAAATCGTGGGTTCTGGGTTGAATGGTCGCTTAACGAGTAGTTACCTCAATAGTGTACTAGCTTTAAAGTTCTCAAAAAAAATGGATTAAAACATGCTGTAATCATTTTTTTTTTTTCATTTAAATAATACATTTTTTATTATCGAGGTCATACCAGTAAAATATAAGAAGGATTGCATTTCTTGCATTTTGCCTTTTTTAATGTATTTTCTTTTGGGATCAACTGTACTGGTTACATTGCATGTTCACACTTTACGAAATCAGCCATATAACTGCTAACTTTGTTGACTAGTACTATAAAAATAAAGACTAGTGTTTAAGATGGTATTGTTTTGAGACGTCATTAACCATAACAGAAGCTACTACAGAATATTAAATATCAGACATTTTTTATCTTTCTTGAGCTTATTGCCACTTGGTCAAGTCCCTTGGTCAAGTGTTCCCAACGTTAGTTATTATGCTCAATGTCGTGCTAATTTTATAAATAACTATTCCAATATTTCGATTAATGTAGAATCATTTCACCGCTTCATAAGGATGTTACATGAGTTCTATAAAAAATTAATTATTATAGTAGGTATGTCCATACAAGGTTTGATAAAAAAAATTACACCATTTAACGCAAATTCGTGAATTACGGAATATTTTCTATGAGGAAAGATTTTTTCACTCTAAACTTTTAAAACTACCTGATGGGATCGAAACAAGTATAAATTTTTTTCGATTATTAAGAACCAAATAGAACACGTTATTGATAATTGTTGAATCTTGCGCTTGGTAAAGTCTCCCCATGTTCCCCTATTGTTCAAAAGTGCTTTTCCGACCGAATCATGAATGCATACTGTATCAAGGTTCCGTAACACCTTCAGGAAGAAAGAAAACTCCGACTTTCAATTGGTTTCCTAAATAATAATTATATATGTCTAACACACAGTCGAAAACGGTTGTTGCTCAAACGTGGCTGACCGAAATTCCTTAAAAAAACTTCTTACGCTTTTCAGCACCGGTGTAGTGAACATTACTTGGTTTATGCGAATGGATTCCTTTACTGCTGGAGGCACCCGCTTATGGAATCCAGCACTGTTCTACTTAGCTCCAGTATAGCAAACAAACCTGCTTCGTTATTATTCTTTCAACTTTCAAGCAAATGTTATTCTTAGGTATTAAAGTACCTACAAATGTTTTGTATTTTTTATAATACACCAGGCGCGCACCACCTGCATCCATAGTCAGGCTATATAACAATAGAGTTTCATAAACAAAGCAGTGTCGAATTCTAGTTTTAGCCAAACCAACAAATGATCATTTATGGTCATACAGCAAATGTGTCGTTCTTTCTCGACATTATCGAATAATAATTGTTTTCATAACGCTCTTGGACAATCTCAAGGAGAGATTCAACCATGCAAAACACCAGAAGCATTAACCACACACAATGTTGGGTATTGTGAATCAACCCACCCAACGAAAGCGGTTGAAAATGAGATTTTGCAAAGGCAACTCTCTTCAAGAACAACTTATATCACCCTCTCCATCCCTTAGAACAGTAGGTAGTAGCACATACACACACACACACACATGTAGAGAGCTAATCCTTGGCTGCACTAATGTGCAGCTGAACAACAGGAAACTCTTGACTAGCTGAAAGCAGTTTCCTGCTCAAAACGAATGAAAAGTTACCCCCGTCTGTCCCAAACCTGTGTATAGTTTGAAGGCCCCGCAGCGCGGAAAATAAGCTCCAAAAAGGGAACAAACATGTTTATTCTTACCTTGGGGCGCTATTCTGAGGCCGCAATCGCCGCAACAACTCAGCTGCAATGCGGTTGTCGACCGGTGTGCCCATTGTGGACTACCGGGATCTAACTAATTTGCCCGACTTTTCACCCGATTCCATCCAGACCGGTTGGGAATATGCTCATTAGTATGTACGAGTGTACATAATTATCTCATTAGATGCCCTATTTTGTCAATTTCTGATTTCACACTGTTCGACAAAAAAATGGACAGATATCCGGCTTGTTACGTAGAAAATTTAGATCGATTGTCATTGAATGGATCCTTGATTAATAAATTCATCATCACTTCCCGGCTCCGGTAGCCAATAATTTACCCGTTATAATTAAATCACACTTCGTTTATATCTCTCGAGTGCGTATGTGTAAAAGTGACGACGAGCCACGTAGACAGTTCGATCAAAAAATTAATTGATATAATAAATTTTAAAAGTATCCACGCTCGGTATGGCCGCGGTGGCGGTTCTGCTTCCTGAACGGTGACATGTAGCGGATAGAGTGGTTTATTTCCAATCAATCAAAGCTTTTATGATACATTTGCAAGTGAGCGCAGCAGCGCACAGTGATGTCGTGGTGGCAGAAACTTTTAAACATTTTAATTTATTTTTTCTTCAAAATGTTACGATTCATTAAGAATTATATTCTGCATTTTCATGAATATTATATGAAAATGTATCTCATCTGAATTTTATTAAATTCGCGTATTGTGATATATTTCTACACTTCAATGAAAAATGCATGGCGCGGAAAAAAAATATTTGCACCAGGGTTTTAAATACGAAAGGCCACATTGGTTCAATATTAAATCCACTAGTAGCACAATATTGCTGAACAAAACAAAAGCAACAAAATTATTTTTACAACGTTAGAAAGAATAAATAATTAAAATAAGGATCAAACTATTAACAGACTACGTCAAAACGTGCCCCCCTTATGTGAAAAAACAGTTGGTATAATGGGGAAATTTTTCACATAAAAATATTGTATTGATTATTGAGGCTTTAACTTCGATGAGTTATCCGCCCTATTCCGAAAAAATGCTTTCTTTACCAACCACTACTGAGATACAATGAGTTGAGTCGATTGGTATATAAGACTTGGCACTCCATGACGTAGAATTTTTTACTGAAATGTATAAAACGTTTCAAAAAGTATTTACATATATCTTTCAGGTTATTGCCAATTTTTCTATGGGGAACAATCACTGTGCTGATAACTGGCAATCCAGAATTCATATTTACGATAGTCGGCCGTCGCGATGAGTGAAAGGTACAAACAACAATATAATAAATCAGGACGAGCAACGAGCGGTCAGTGATGAATAAAATCCAATTTTCAATAATTCACGGCATAATTTAATAAACGGTTGGCGGATTTTTATGATAAGCCATTCTTCGTTTTAAAATTCGGTTTGATTTTTTTGATATTTATTGGCGGCTTCAAGTTGACCGATGCGCTTGTAGTCTAGCTATATGGAATTTTGTTGAATTAATCAGGATATGATTGGAAAGAGTTTGGGTGTAGACCGAATAAACTTTCTTTAAACAGGTCTGCCAGCTTTCTGGTAATATCTAAAAAAATCCTCCGACTATCCACCAGCCGGTTGAATGTTGAAAGATTTCCACCCGTACTTGTTGAACTTCAGAGAAGAAGACATTATCCCCATTGCATGTGGATCAACTTCGCCGTCAGTAAGTCAGCGGGGGTAACCTAATAGTTTATCATTTCTCGCCCACATGCAAGATCACCGGAACGATAGTATCTTAACCACCCAGTTATCCCCATATATTATACCACCAGTTTCACCACATAGCAGTATATTGGCTTTGGGTGGATGGTGTATAAATCGCTTCGCCATACTGCATGCCGGTCGGAGGTGGTGTTGCTACCAGCTGACATCAAGGCACTTGATAAAATTAGCTTTCATGCTAGATAGGAATTGAGTGAAAAAGGAATGGAGATGCTTGCTTACCTACCAGCTTCATAAACCGACCGGCACCATCGATGAGTTTCAGTCCCAGAGGTTCGGGTGGGTTGTGAAGGGAAACGAGCTTGGTTTTGTGGGGAACATGCATGTAGCTTTCTACTCTGCGTGTCAGTCAAACTCGGCTAGTTTCATCTTCTTCATGGTACGTTTGTGGCAGCATATGCATGATATCTGTTAGACACGTGCGGGAAACATTTAGCTAATAGGATAAAAACTATGGAAGGTGGGTCGGTTCTGAAAGTGAACGTAAGGTACCAACCGACTGTGTCATTGCGTGATACTTTAATCTTTCGTTGCCGTGGACACGAAGAGCTGACATCTTTTTCGCTTGGAAGTCAATTGTGAAAGATGTGATACGTTCATCGATGTACCCAAAAATGGAGAGTTTTACTCTAACATTTCGACAGACATCGCAGTCAAGTATAGAAAGGTTTCAGAACTAATTCAACTAGGGGCGAAGTAAGAATGTGGTGGCCCGAGCCCGGGATATGTGAAGAGTTCTTTTTTAGGTTGCAATTATTTACAGTTGAATACAATGTACAATGAAAGTCTACTACTGAAATAAACCTTTCTGAAATATTTATACTGCGAATATTGCAACGATATCGACATAGTTTCATAAGTTGATACTTTGATCAGCTGCATCTTGGGGAAGGATCATTTACTTGTACATCTCGTAACCATAATTAACAGCTATAAACGTAAAATTATTTCTGAACTGATAAATGTAAATTCTGGATCGTTTTCATTGACGGTACGGTACAAAAACACGTCAGTTGATAAACTTTCTCCTTGTATATAGTAATTTGCAAAATTTTTAAATTGAGTCAGCTCGTTCCCTAAACTGGATTCCATCTTTTTGCGTATGTTCCAACAAGCTTCTTAGCATTGGAATGGATGTCTTCTCATTTAACGAGTGGCAGCTCACCAATGAAATTGATTCGCTCAATCACGTAAGAAGGAAAGAAGAAAGTTTTTTGCCAAGTGCACTTATCAATCTATCAATAACTGGAAGAAAAGCTTCGGTACGAAATTAATCAGTCTTTGGAAATTGTGCTGCCGACCCACGAGAGCTTGGTGGTTGCAAGCGAACACTCGGACAGATTCATCGCCTGCCACTATCAGTCGATATAATGACAAAGATAGTGTCGTATGGAGCGGTCGAAATTGTTGCTTATGGTGGCAGTTATTTTTGCAATGATTGAATTTTGTCCAACGCCGGTTAAAAATTGAATTGGACCATATTAACACGTGCCTCAAAGCGATTGAAATTGTTATGTGGGAAATACCTGTAACTTTTCATACTTTTTATATGATACTTCATAACATTTTTCACAGAGCTCGAAACATTTTAAATCTTGGTAGAGCTTGAGCACATGATGCAATTCTTCAAACGGATAGCTTTATTATTCCTACAAAAAAGTTTATATAGTAATATAAAAATGCTCAAATTTCGCAATATGAATGCACCCCATGAAATCTGCTAAAATTCAGTATTATGTAATGTTTTTCAGTAAAAATTAAAATTTCTAGGTTTGTTAAAAGCAATTTTTCGCAGAAATGTCTTGAAACTTTTAATTATACCACCCAAACAAACCAGAAAGCGCATATTTGAGAAACTTTACTTCGCGATTTGGTATCTTTGCTTGAGGGCGACATTTTGTTTCAACAATACACTATACACAATACAATAAACAATACTTCATACACTTGAATAATCCTTCCCTATGACACTCCTACTCCTAAGCTGGTCATAACTGAGGAAATCATACAGCTAATGTGTTTATCGTAGCACTTCTGCATCTATGTTAAGAGTGACAAGTTTTATGTTGGGACTAATCACTGCTTGCTGGTTTTGACTATTTTGACAGTGACTTTGGCCAAGATGGTAAATGAATGGTGCTAGTTTTTCCTATGTAACAGCGAAACAAACCATTCATTTTGTTTTTCAAAAGGATAATATAATATATGTGAAATATTCTGGTTATCATAAAATGGATATACATTATCAGAACAAGCGGCAAATGCACAAAAACAACCTTTTAAAATTGCATACTAAATAATGTGATGTTCTACTGAAACCAGTAGTTGACTATTAGTTGTTATAGCACAGGTCAGAAAACGTTACTTGTAGATAATAATCAGAACACGATGAATTTGACGTAGCCAGTGGAACAGAGTATCTTCTTCTGGGATATCGTTTGGAAAATATTGGGGTAATAGCAACTTTTGAATTTGATTGGCTCCTTGCGGATGAAATCGGCAAACTAGCACTTTGCAATTCCAAAAAAGATTGTTAGTGTCAATTGTAGCATGTACTAGATATAGAGTCTTTGACTCTGAATACTGAGCAAGCTGAAAAAGGAGGAATCGAATAGATAATAAAACTAGTGGAGCGCATGTAAGCGGAATTAGAAATATTCGTCGCATTCTGTAATTTTTTTTACCGAACTTTCAATAGCTTTTTTCAGGTGTGAAGTTTTCTATACCCCAAAATTGAATTTCGTCGGCCTTGGGATAGCACACTATGTCAGCTAAAAGTTGTTCAGTAATTTCTTTCGACGACTTGCACAGTAAAGTGATATTTTTACGGAGCTGTCAGCAAATTGTTTAAAAAAATGCGGTAAGGTTTTCATTTTTTAGCGATTTTCAGTAATTTTTCGAATAATTTGCTGAAACCCGCAATATTTTTCGCTGAATTTATCAGCACTTCTATTTTTTTCGGTACATAAACATTATCCAGTAAAATAATGACTGATTGTTCGGAAAAATTGTACCAACATTACCGAACCTCATCAAAAAGTTACAAAACAGGTACAGTAAATTATCTGTCAAGTCGCCGTTTTCAGAGGAAACTGCTGGCTGACCAGTATTTTTTGACGTTTTGATAGAACGTATTGCGGAGAGTTCGGTAAGCGAATTGATTTACTGAACTGATTACCGAACGGTTTGCTGATCAAAAGCCCAGTAAAATTTTACTGTATCCAGTAATTCAAATTAAATGTGTAGTCCTAGCACTGAGAACTGACATACAAGTAAAGTTTTCAACTAGTGTAAGAAATAAACCTGTTGCTTTGAAATCACAACAACAAGTAGCAACTTGTCACTGTCCGGCGCTTCGATCGGCCAGCAATCGCTACACAGGACTTGTGCGCAAACTTGGGTACAATGGTGACTCACGCATGCGAACCTGTATGCGATGGTGATTTTCAACGTATTTTCATTTAAATGTTTACACAGGTTTTTCGGGAAAGTTTGTTCCAGCTCATACTGCCCATGATCGCATAGTTGTCCCGTTTTCTATGGGATTTCCTATCTTTATGGGACTGATATGCGATTATGGGCAGTATATGTCTGTTCTATGTGGTCCTAGTATTATGTAATCCACTGATAAATTCGCCTGCAATCTCTCACCATACTTATCAAATCGTAAAGCCTATATACTATCCCCCAGAAAAACGAAGCATTTCATGATATTAGCTTCCCATGTTTCACATCCGCATCAGTTCCCACAACAAAGCGCCCACCCTTTATTTACCATCTTGATAATCATCCAGGAAAAATAAGCAAATATCAATGTCACTGGTTGTTCGGAATTGCTGAAATAAACTTTATAGCCGAATTGAACCTGTGTAGTTTTGTGTTGCTCATTCCCGCATAAATGTGTACCATATGCTAACCATTACATCAATCGTTTAAAAACCATTTTCAATATGGTTCGTTCAACAATAGATTAACCATTGCCTGGTATAATATCGAACATAACAAGTGTCGTTTTTCCATACTCGACCATACAAACAACGGGTCGTTAAGAACAGTCACCATACCAAAATGTGTTGTTTTCAATACACATTTGGACAACATACCATTCAAGAACCACACAGATTATGGTGACATATATATTTTAGATTATAAAATATTAGGTATAAAAAAATTCTTCACTTTCAACATTTCAATTCTATCGATTGATGAAGTTTTATTTTATTACACCCAATCTTCTGAAGAGAGCTTCGTTGACACTAAGTGGACTATCGCTTTATCCAACTGAGCTATCGCCGTAATATTGTAAAACGATGATTTTTGATCATGTTAAGCTACAGGTTTCTGGAGCAGCGTAAACAGATATATGAATAACAAAGACCACCAGAGCAATATTAACCTTTGGTACAAAAGTGAAATGTAGTATACAAATCCGCAATATAAGATACACGGAAGATATTGGAAATGGTAACTTAAATGAATATGGTAGAATAATAGTTGAATTATAATGGTGGAATATATCAGTAGTATTCCCAATATGGTGAGTATTATATGAATAGTTTGGAAATGGTTCCAAAGATTTCTGGAATGGTATTTATTTATACGGGTTGCCTTCAAAAAATTTAGAATGGGGATTTTTAGGGATAATTTCAAAATAGTATTGTTGAAGTAGCTTTGCGGTTGAAAGTGACTACATTTCAATCAAGTAAATAAAGAGTAAGAAAATCTGTTGACTATTACTATAACTCCTTAGTGTATATCAAGCTCCTCATAGTAGTAGTGGTTTTATTATAGAAATAAAATTACTTGAGCGTTAGCATCAAACTACAATAAAACTGTCTTACGACCAAAATAATTGCTTTATGTTAGTTTTATTCCAGGTTTAAAAAAGTATTCAAAACTGTTTAGAACCCTTCTTAAAACTAAAAACTTAAAACCCTAAAGTTTTATCATGGAAGTCATAACAAAGTTTTATAGCGTAACTACGGAGCAATTATAATGACAACTGTATAACACCATAATAAGAGTGGCTTCAAGGAAACCTCCTTAAAACCAAGATAAAACAATGTTATCATTTTGCATTTTGATCGTTACTTGGATATGGTCCAATTTTGCCCAATTTTTTATACCTTGATTCATTATTGACAGGCGATGGACAAAATGCCTACGTCGCAAAATGAACTGTCACCCTAATTGAGTTCTACAAGATGACGACACGAATGAACTCATGATGAATGAAGTTCATGTTTGACAATTCTCGGTGGTTTGTTTACTTTGTCAATTCCGTGAGTGCGAGTGCAACGGGTGCTCATCTGTTACATTCGAACTCACGTAACTTCCATGTAAACAAACCACCGAGAATTGTCAAACAAAGTTCATCCGGGTCATTTTGTGGGGTTATGTCGGTTGGTGTAAAACCTAATGATGCAGGTCATCTTAAAATATGTTTAGTGTTCGTTGGTTGTTGTAACCAGACAGCGTAATAATTTAGGTAGAGTGTGTTTGTTTATGTATCATAACACATTTCTGTCCAGTATGCTCGTTTATGTATTTAAGTTAAATGTTTTGTTTAAATTGCTAACATCATCGTTGTTATTTGTTATTACTCCAGATAGGAATAGAAATTTTTGTTGTATAATTGTGAATAAATAGCATAGTTTTGATAGGTTTTCGCTCTCCTTTTGCTGTGAAATGTGAACCGATTATGTTGGCAGGTTTGACAAACACAAAGCAAGCGTGACATGGCGCATCTCGAAACGAAAGGTTATTGTATGGAAGCTTGTATGAAAAAGCCGATTCAAATTGGTTGCATAATGTGCCCCAGATTCAAGAAAATTTGCATAAGGTATATGCAATTGTGTACAGTATTATTATTGGAAGCGAATGCCCTGAAAACCTCAAAAAGATTGGAAGCACTAATTAAATCATTTCATTTTAATTAATTCAGTTTTCATTTTTTTTTTTTGGAAAGTGATGTAGTATTTACACAACGTCGATCCTACCAATCGTAAAACCAACCAACGTAGCTTTACATATGTAAATACCTTATCTTGCATCATCTTAGGTTTTCACACCATTTGCAGTTTGACAAGACCACGGTTGGAAACGATCTATCCCCAAGCATGATCATTGAAAGGGCAGTCCCTCTGCTGGAAGACGGCCATAGAATTTGGAAAGTGACGGAACACAACCACGAACAGATGTTCCAATTTTATTTCCTTATTTCGGGACAATTTCCGGTCACTGTAACCTAGTGCATTATTATTGTTTGTGATCGCTATTAGGGTTTAGCTAACCGACAAGGAGTATTTTTGCTGCCCGGCAAAATACCAAGGAACCGAAATACCGACCATTGTCATTGTATAGGATCAGTCGAACGAGCCCAGTTCTCCTCCACAGGTTAACGCCAAGCTGAACGAATCAGGGTTTCCGGGATTGTTCACGGGTATCCGGCGTTATCTCGCCACCGGCACACTAAGGAGGTTCCAACAAATGAGCACTATTAACCTCCCTTGCTAAAAGCCAAGGACGAATAAAATTAAAATAGAGTCAAAAATCGTGTTCGTTGAAATAATTCTCATAACTATAAGATACCGCGAATGGTTTACACATTCATGATCCAGTTAGTATTGCCACGTTACATACATTACTCCAGGCAACCCACTACGGAAAAACATGCGCCGAAGCAACTAGTCTAAACTCATCTACTAACTGCCAACTCTAACAAGCAGCCACCGACCCTTACCCATTCAACCAATAATGCAGGGACAATGACCACGAGAACCGTTCCCAAACCAACAACTAGCATTACCAATAAAGAAGCTAATACCGATGAAGACGGATTTACAACAGCGAACAAGAAAGAAATAAGAACCTCTGACGGTAAACAGCATGAGAACAACCCCAGTGATGACATGGGTGTGAAGGATAACGCTAGAGAAGGCAGACTAAATGACACCCAAGGTGCGACGGATAAGGGAACTAAAGCTTCACTGCCAAGGAAAGGGATCGCAACACGCAGCAGCAAACTGCGTCAACAAGATCAGGCAGACAGACATTATTATTATTTTTTATTTTTACTTACTGTAAAAACTTAAAAGATCCACGGCTCAGTTGTGCTAAAGTATTGAGCCGTGCCAAATAAACCTATAGAAAAAAGTTACTTAACCTTCCGAAAGTCGCGCTAGTGCACTGAGTGCACGCTGCTCTGAAAATCTAGCGAAATCGTCTTAGTGCACCAGCGGCTGCTCGTTCAGTGGGCCATTTGCGCGACTTCCGGAGGGTTAAAAATAACATATCACGATAACAAAAGCGAAGATTAGATAGCGATAATTCTCTACACAAACTTTACTCTACGTGACAAATTGGATGAAGAGCACAAGTGTAAAATATTACTTTAACGTGCATATTATTAACAAAAATCGTAACTAAAATCATGAAATCATGAACACGAACCTCATTACTCTTCCAGAAAAATCCGATAGTAAATTCGTCTACACACTAAGCCAGTCTAAAAGTTGTTCAGTAATTTCTTTTGACGATTTGCACAGTAAACTGATACTTTTACCGAACTGTCAGCAGATCGTTTGGAAAATTTCTGTAAAGTTTTCATCTTTTAAGCAATTTTCAGTAATTTTTCGAATAATTTGCTGAAACCCGCAATATTTGTCACTGAATTTATCATCACTTCTGTTTTTTCGGTACATAAACATTCTTCAGTAAAATACTGACTGATTGTTCGACAAAATTGTACCAACATTACCGAACCTCGTCAAAAACTTACAAAACAGATACAGCAAATCATCTGTCGTGTCGCCATTTTCAGAGGAAACTGCTGACTGACCAGTATTTTTTGACGTTTGGATAGAACGGATTGCGGTGAGTTCGGTAACGGAGTTGTTTTACTGAATTGATTACCGACCGGTTTGCTGTTCAAAACCCCAGTAAAATTTTATTGTACACAGTAATTCAAATTAAGTGTGTATAAATTACCATGGTAACGTGAATAGAAACTATGAAAATCGAAACCTGATCCTGAAACTATTTATCTTAGTTTAGAAAGGCAAAATGATCTTTACCTTTTGCCATGCTTTAAGGTGATGTATTTTAGTGTGCCGATTTTAGCCTGGGTTTTTAAGGGTTAAAGGTTATGTATTTTAATTTCGAACAACACCTATCGAGCCCTTGAACAGTTTGCTTCTTTATCCAACATTTTTGGAGAATAAACTAAATACACCAATGTATAGCCATAAAATTAAACTATACTTTCCTACCAATGTTCTGTAAGTTTAAATGCCATCTGTATTCTTCTCTACATTATACTTTATATTGTAAATAACATATCAAAATATTTATACAAATTAGATGTCACTGGTTAGTTAGGCTTGGACACATTCGAAGAATCAAGGATTCCCATAGAATTTATTTTATTTAAGTCGACACTCAAATCGTTCACTTTCTTCATTTCTCAGGGTAACTTAAAACTCTCATTTATCATCAACTGACCACAACAGCACAATATTACTGACTGGCAAAGCTGTGAAATCCGCAAATTAGTTCCTCTCGTCATGGTCACACTTCCATATCGCTCTACAATCAGACAGTATTGTCAACACACCAGTAATAGAGAGTTGGATATTTTCCCCTTTTTCTGAATTGCGTTTTTTAACTTTTCCTAACAATGCTGGCTGCACACAGTTTTAACTGGTTCTGTTGTGACTGCTTCCATTTGAGTCAAGACCAGCGAAAATGGAGTTTGGTATTGCTTTTCGTCACCCCAGCTGAATGGGGTGGGCATTCGAGTGAGAAAGCAATATGTTTCCTTTTTACCACACTCATTCTATGTCGTCATTTGATTTTTCATCTTATTTTACCCGCCACGACGAGTGAAACCACCAACCCTGGAGGTCCGTTTCCGGGCTTGATGGCTTTTCTCATTGAGATGCACTGGAAAATTATTCGACAAAATTGTTTCGGGATTAATGATTCAAGTACTACATATATCGTTTGCTTATTTGCGAGATTCAAATTCATATAAAAGTACTATATAAGCTTCTAGTTTTAAGAAGTTATCGGTACCGTATAATCTTCTCATAGTGGTTTAAGCTGCTTTAAAGTTTAATCAAAGTTTAAGTAGAGAACTTCTCTTAGCTCACCAAAAATGCTACAAGGTGTACTTTTTAAATTTTTCCGAATTTTATTGCTGCAAATTTGACATTTTAAATTAGATTATAATACAAAAGAAAAAAAATGGAATGCAAATTTCGGAAATTTCAGTCCTAACCTCACAGAATAGACCTTCCAGTGCAAAATATTCGTTATTCGTTTGGAAGTTTCTCTACCCTTTTGTCCACCCCCGCTGCGATAGTATTTATGTGCGGTGCTTATATTAAATGCGGTCTGCGGTTTCCCCGGATACAGTTCGTACGATCCGAAGGATATTCACCCACACACGAACCGGTTGAGGTTGAGCCGTAAGATTATTGCTCGAGAATAAATCCTTTTTGTTTCTGTTCCTCTCCGGGGGAAAGATATCGTTAGCGGTGCGGTTGTGGATTGTGGGTTCTGTTGCGCCAGTTCTGTAAAAAATGAAAAACGGATATAAATTTACGGATAGTAGCTACAAGTGCATATAGAATGACGGCTAAACTATTGGGAAACCGAAATGGACTCAAAATGCTATACTGCAATTTGGTGGTGGCGAAACGCGAAGTCGTTGGAGAACCTCTGAGAAGGATATAAATTTATTTGCTAGCTCATGACATTTCAATTATGTTTTTATTGAGAAACGGATGTGGAGCTGCTTAAATGTAGCTTCGGATTTAGCAGTATTATTGCACTGATATAAGTGACGTTCATTTTCCGCTAGCAAACCAATGTAGCATTAACTTTGTGCTTAAAAGGGGAACTATTTTTGATAAAGTTGGACTTTTTTAAAACTTTTTCTTTGCTCTAGCATTTGAAAAACACAAATAATTACAAGACTTTACCAGGATTCACGATTCACGATTTCTGTGAATTCTTTCATGTCCAACTCATTTCTGGCACATTTAGGGTTAAAAAAACTATTTTGCTCTAAAAGTATTGGGGTTAAGAAATACGAAAAATCTTTTTTGATGAAGATAGATGCTTCTCTTGCAATGCTAGAAGCTGATCAAATTTTACCTTATGATGATAAATGCAATGTCCTAAAATGTTCACAATTATTCAATGGTACAAATAGTCGAAGACAGTCCAAATTGATATAGAAGATTTTAGATTTTTTTAGAATTACCTGAAGAAGTCCATGGCAGCACTGCTCCAACAGAATCCAATGAGACTAACGGCAATAACTTCAGTCCTATTGTTGTTAGTCCTCAACTGAAACGAAATAGCCAGAGTTATTTCTTGCTTTTGTGAACAAATTTTGCCTAAAACAAAAGTTCTAACTGCTTGAAAGCGTTGGTATTTGTCAACAAAATTCGTAGGTACCCATGAAGGTAAAATTCGTTATGATTCCATAACTATATTTCAAGAACCGTATTTCCACAAAGGAAACTACTATATTGGAAAGCTATTCAACCCCGTCTTCGTAGCTTTCAATAATAATAGTATGACAAATCCACGTGAAATGCCTCGTGCATGTACTTGTAAAAAGGGATTAGATGTAACTCTCTGCTCTGACAACATTACGCATAAGTTGGCAAACTAACTCGCACCGAACGTGCTCGAACCGCCGTTATCCGACCATAAATAGTTTATTTTGATCATTTAAACGTCTCCCTAAATATCATTATATATCGAAATGAGTATTCTACGAAGAGGGTTTGGCTTCTACCTTTTACGAGTATTTCCAACGATTGAATTTCCAGGTGATTTGAATGCGGGCGTAATTAAAATAAACTCATTAATAGTATCAGCATACCAGGGGGTGTCGTTCGCTTCGAGTTATGCGTGCTTTTAGAGGAACCCCCTACCCCCATCAACTGACTTATTTTCTGGTTCTTGGGTTTTTCTCGTAAAGTTATGTCAACCAAATCGATCAAATGGACCCTTTTACTCCGTATAAGTCTCCGGGAAATATAGATAAAATACAAGATTCGCTTTTGGACTGAATCCGAACATGCCAACCATTGGCATACCATGCAAACTTCCTTTCAAACCAAAAAATGTGCCGAATGTGAATTTGACAATGTCGAAAAATTTGTTGCATTTTTCCAAGTACAATCGCAATATTCTAGTTAGGTCACCAACTGGACATCCAAAACAGACATCGTATTGCTACTATTCAGCGTTCTGAATATTATATGTGTGATCTTCGTGAATTCGATTATGGGATTTAATATCATCTGATATGTAACCGCGCTGTAGTTATGTAATTGCGTATCCAAAATGTTGGTTGCCCATGCATGACCTGATCTAACGAGTGTTCAATAAAAAAATGAGAGTGATTTCAATACCTTTCTGTAATTAAAGTAAAGAGCGTCGTTTTTTTCATTTCAAGAGAATTGCTCTCTGGAATCCCTAAAAATGGGTAGCATGTTTCTTTTCGCTCGGGTGCTGTCAATTCAATCGACGATAGCGTCGAAACAACAAACACTCCGCGAGCGTGTTGTACGGTTTTACGAAACGCATAGTCATCGTGGAAAAAAGTTTACTCTAGACAACTTTCGAGACGAAAAAGTGACCGTGAGTACAATTTCCGGATGCTGGAGTGGAAGGCCGGTAGCGGCCGTCCGGTAACGATAATGACGAAGAAGAAAAAAAGCGTAGAAAAAGCTGTTCGACAAGAAGAACAACTCGTTGTTTGTGTGACGCCGGCCGAAAATATCACTGCTCCCCCGAGTACACGGACGAGTAGATAGCGATCGTGAAATCGCAGTGCAGGTGGATGACGAAGAACTACCACGGGACGTCGTTCGTGCTGGATGACGAAAGTTACTTTCCGATCTCAAAGATCCACATTCCAGGAAATGACAGCTACTATTCCAGCGACAAGTAGGCCACACCCCCCGAAGTAAAATATAAGTTTAAGCATAAAATTGAAAAAAAGTAATGCTGTACATCGCCATATCGGACAGAGGGATATTAAAGCCGTGGTTCAAGCCGAGCGGTCTGACCATCAATCAACGAATGTACCATGAGGAGTGTCTTGAGAAAATTCTTCTGCCGTTCTTAAAGGAGCATCATGCGGATGGGAAGTACGTCTTCTAGCCGGACAAAGCGTCTTTCCATTACGCCAAGAAGTATCTTGAGCAGAAAAGATCGCGTACGTGCCGAAAGAATAGAACCCGATCCATTTTCCCCAGTTCCGTCCCATTGATGATTTTTTCGGCTCCATCAGTGCCCTAGTGTACAAACATAATTGGTGGGCAAAGGATACGAAGCAGTTGACCACCAGGATCCGGAAGATGGACGTCAATGCCAATGTGAGAGCATCGTGACTAAGTTACGTCGTACGGCTGACCAGGGCCCCTTCTCCAATATTCATTGACGTTTTTTAGAAGGATAGGGTAAGGTGGGGCAAATCCGACCGTTGAGTAAACCCGACCTTCCTCTGTTATCGAAAATCGGAAGCACTACCAGAACTAATATCAATGTTGTCGTGTAGAGCATCGAAAATAATCATAATGGTGATATGACAGCATTTTATTAGTCTACATTGAGAAGCTCAAACGACAATATGTGTGTTTTTACAACTTTTGATTTGATTTTTGTGCATCATTGCCTTCAAGATATTTCTGATTGTTAAAGTGATAGCATAAAAAATGTAAGTGGATTTAAATTCTTTAATTTAAGTCCTACAAAATGCATAGATTAATTTAGTCCAACTTTTTTCATAATTTTTTTTAATTGCGTCGTAACGAAAAATGAGGCGGTGGGGCAAATCCGACCTCTAAATAATGGGGTAAATCCGACCGCGTTTTTGCAAAGAAAATGTTTATTTATCAATTTGAAAAATATTTATTATTTTTTTGCACAATGGTTCATAATTACAAACGAAAAACACAAAAAAGTGATGAATATAGTATTCATCGAACAATTACTCCGATGCAAATGGGAATATTTTTACGTGCTACTGCTCGTGATTTTGACATTCCAAGATTGACATTAAATTCCATTTTCTTCATGTTACAATTGAATAACATAACATTCATCTATTTATCATTGAACAACCATAAAATTTGGGTAATATTTGTACTAAATCAACCAAAAACATAGGCGGTCGGGTTTACCCCACCATTTTTGAAAACAGCGAAAATGAACTTTTTCGTAAAACTCTTGTATCTTCAAATTTTCTAAAAATACGAAGAAAATGCTGTATATAGAAAGTTGCCCAGAAGTCTAACCTTTAATTTGGTGTACAAAACGACTTGATCCGATGTAAAATGAGCATTTTACAGCCAAAACCATTTACTAGGTCGGATTTGCCCCACCTTGCCCTAACCATTGTTTTTAATAAAAAAAACTTAATTCGTCGTCGTTTTTTTTTTTTGGTTTTTTAAATACATGTCTCAAAAATTCTCATTTTTTATTGAACATCCGTTATCTACATGGAGTCAAAACTCAAAAATATGGAGAAGGTGGTGGTTTTTCGGTTCCTAGACGAATTCCAATACAAGTGGAACAAAGAAATCTGTTCAACGGGCTTTCATTTTATCATACTCGAACAGCTTTGTTTAAGATATGGTTTATCCATCTGATTTTATTTCAAAGATAGTTGCTAGGTTACACCGTGTGATCGTTTTACTTTCACAGTATTAATAATCATAATATTCAAACTAAAATAAAATAAGTTTAACAAAAATGACCAGAGATTTATTCTTTCAACATACTATCAATTAGTCTTTCGAATGCAAAAAGAAGAAAGCTTGACTTCTTCCAATTTGAGATATTAACTATTGAAAGACTGTATTCATGGATAATTTTCTTCATGATAAGGTCGGTATTAAGTCAGACCAGACTAAGTGACATCGTGATGATTTGGAGAAAAATGTGTTAAAAGTTTCAATCGCAGCATATTCACATTATAATTCGATTTTTTTTGTCATAATTCATGCTAATTGTAACATATTACAATTCTGGCAAAAGTCGAATGTAGTTGAAGAAATTCTTCATCCAATACTATCATTGTCTCACTTTTTAAGAGTCACTTAATCCGGTATGGCTCTACAAATTTCGAGAAGATACTATTGACCTACAATATTTAAAAAGTTGAAACCGAAAATGATTCTTAGTGATATCACACAACATTCAAATAGTTTACAGCTAATCCAATACCTTCATTTTGGTGATATAGTTATAGTGATCAATCCCCCTTGAAACGAGATATTTGTTACAATTTTTTTCATGATACAAACAACAAGATGAACTCTTCAAAAATGTTAAAAAGCTTGTTTTTGAAAAAAATATAAGAAATGTAAAAAAATTTCTACTGAAGACCAAACTCCTCAGTTTTCAGTACACTCAAAGTTATAGACTAGTGTTTGTATATGACCCATCAAAAGCTTTTGTTTAAATTACTTCTTCAATATCGTAGATAAAGCCTCAGCCTATTGCAGGAAGTCTTGTCAAGAAATTAATCTTTCCAGAAAAGAGTTCTATCTCTTGCAACTTAAAAATCATTGGGTAATTTTTGATAAAACTAGCAAAAGTTTCAAAAGTAATAAGGTATGAACGAGTAAAAACGAGCAGCTCGCTCTAGTTGCAAATAGAAGTGCTACATCAACCTTACAAAACTCAATGGATTTCACTTATCCAATACAATTATAGAAGATTTGAAAAAAAAACTATTGTTTTTTCAAAAAAATTTAATGTCTTCGAAAGCACTCGAGATAGGAAAAATTATGAGTTAATGAAAATTGTGGAGTTTAATAATTGGAAGAACTTCATAGAATATGTAAAACTCGTTGGAATGATGATTAAAAAGTTATTCTTAAAAAGATATTTTGGGGATCATCCAAGATAACTCGCTATAATTTCTAAAGTTTTTGCGTTCAGCCAACATTTTCGAGAAAGCAATCTTAACAACTTTTTCAAAGACATCAGATCATTTCTACTACCATAAAACATTGTGAAATCTGACTTTTAGAAGCGTTAATCACTAAAGTCGTAGCAGCAAACGACAGAACTTATAGTTTTTGTTAAGTTAACACTATTGACTTACACTCAGACGTTTCAAAACTCACTATTTGAAATACTAAATTTTCCAAAAATCACCGAAGTGCTTCAAAAACAAAAAGATCAGCCAATGTTGTAATATAAAATGATGTCCATTTTGATAATTCGAACCCTTTTACGGACCATACCCGACTGATGATATTTAAATTATTATAATATTGAATTGGCTTTTAAGGGGTCATACACAAATAACAAGCCATCATGTTGAAGATATTGAAGATGAAGACGACTTCGTATCTTCGGTAAAGTTGTTGGCAAAAGCTTGCTCTATAACTTTGCTGAGGACATGATCTCAATAATTGTAATTGCAAGAAAGTACTTAAATATATATCACGTATACAGAGATAAATCATTGGAACCACAACACTATTTGAAAGGGTTTGTAATACAGTGAAGACCCGTTTACATCAGCTCCTTGGTAAATTTTAGGCTTATAAAGCGGGGATATTGACAAAAAAAACGGGACATATACTTTTCCTTTCTTTTTACGAAATCGAAGCTCTTAAAATATTTTTCTTTAGTCTCTAGATATAGCTTCGTAACCTTTCCTGATTATTTAGCTTAAATTTCCCTTCCCTGACAGTGCAAAATTTAAAAAAATAATAAAGAAATATTTGCATATTTCAGATCTCTACGATTCTAGCAAAAAAACGACTGTCCACTATGTAGTGCGGTAAAGAGCTATAGGGTTTATTAGTAGGGTTCAATATTCCTTCGGCTGTTCACTGTTTCCTGTTTTCTGTTGTATTGTATTGCCTACTTCCCTACTCTTTCTCTTCCCACCAGGCAAATGATGAGACTATATGACCAGGCACATATCGCCGAATAACGTAGGGAACGTGCCAATCGAGCAAATTAATTCTGATTGCTGATGTCTAGAATCCAGCATAAACCGACAAAATTTTTGTCCACCAACTGTCTGAGTGACAGAATGCACTCCCATACTAGTTTTTACCGTCAATGCATTCAGTTTAGCCCGATTGTGTTAGAAACTACAGATATTTGCCTACGACGATTACCTGCACACTAGAGTGGGACATGGTTATATGAAAAAAAAATCGATCCGAGTAACTTTTTGGGTTCCATTTAGCTCCCAGAACAACTCTGCAAATTTTTAGTTCGATCGGTGAAACTATATTTTTGCGCCCACGGTTTAAAGTTTACATGGGATTTCGTATGGGGAAAACGCCTTTTGCAAATTAATTCTTCCAAGAGTCGCCCGTTACCTCCTAAAAATAAATAGATGTCTGATTTTTATAGGAAATTTGTGAAGGAAACAAAATCTAGAAGCCTGCAAAACGATCTGATGCTTGTGGAAAAATTTATTAAGGAAAAACCGATTGATGGTCTGAAGATTAATGAAAATTTTACTTTTCATAGCATCACTGCTGCTGACGGTCGAAATATATACAAAATCTTTAATTTTCTCTTATTATGTACAAAAGAAGACTCAATTTATCCCTTAAAACTCTTGCGAAGTGGCCAAATAGTATAGATAAATGATTTAGACACATTAAGAGAAGATTAAAACAAAATTGCATATAATACGACAACCACCAACAGTGGTGCTAGAAAAAATGAATATTTTATCAATCGTCAGAGTATCAATTGGTTTCAGATTAATAACTTTTTTCTCAAACGTCAGATCGTTTCGTAGTTTTCGAGACTTTGTTTCTTTGTTAAATTTCCTACAAAAACCACATAACGGTTTAATTTTAGGAAACAATGGGCGACTCCTGGAGGAATAATTTTGTGAAAGTTAATTTTCCCATATAAAATCCCATGTAAACTTTAAACAGTGGGCGCAAAAATATAGTTTCAGGGATCAAGCTAAGAATTTGCACAGATGTTCTAGGACCCAAACGGTACCCAAAAAGTTGCTCGGAGCCGGAATCTCTTTTTTGTCCCACCCTACTGCTCACTCCTCAGACATACATGAGTGCATTCTAGAATTGCATATATTTCTGCTTGAAACACTGTCATATCTGGAAATACTAAAGTCTTATTATGGTCGTCCCGTTTATCCCGGGGCGACTTTGATCATTTTTCGAAGCAATTATTACATACTTTAAGGCGCAACACATTTTTTCACGTTTAATATTTTTAAACCATGTACTGATGTATGAAGAACAAGAGTGGATCTGCAAGTGTATTTTTTCAACTAGTTTTCCAAAAAAGATTTCAACTTAAAGTTCGTTTTAGTATTCCTGGGTTACATTGATAACTTCCATATCAACATTTGAATAGGGCTAATAAGATTTGTAAACAAACTTTTGTTTTGCTGATTTCTCCTAATTTGTTATCATTTCAACACAGAAAACATTTGAAATTGATTCTACCAAGGATAAAGATGTTGATTCATGTGTATTTTTCATGAAATTCAACTCGGTAGCGGAATAATGAGCGAAATAAGTTTGTTTACAAAAGTTTCATTAGCCCTTTTGAAGAACTACTATTGACTTGTATGTTCACCCACATCAAGTTATTGATATTGATACAATACGATCACAACAGAAAACAGCAAACAGTAAACAGCCGAAGGAATATTGTACCCTACTAATAAAGCCTATAGCTCTTTGCCGCACTACATAGCGAACAGTCGTTTTTTTGCTAGAATCGTAGAGATCTGAAATATGCAAATTTTTGTTTATTTTTTTTATTTTGCACTGTCAGGGAAGGGAAATTTAAGCTAAATAATCAGGGTTATGAAGCTCTATCTAGAGACTAAAGAAGAATATTTTAAGAGCTTCGATTTCGTAAAAAGAGAGGAAAAGTATAAGTCCCGTTTTTTGTCAATATCCCCGTTTCATCAGCCTAAAATTTACCAAGGGGCTGATGTATTTTTTAAAAGATGCTCATTGTTAAATGGGTGTCAACGTGAATTGTACAAAATCTTTCAATATGCTGTTAAAGTTGAATGATTAAAATTCACATAATTCGGTACCAATTAGAATAAAAGAATCATAAAACATGTTCAACCGCTAAACTAGTTTCATTTCAGTGCTTTGGTTGGTCTGCTTAACCCTCTAGTTCCAGGACCTCTAGGTGGTCTCTTTAAAAATCTTAATAAAACTGCTAAAACATGATTGTATGTTGTCATCCGCACTAGTATTTATTCCCAACGGTCACACCTTTCACACACACACATTGATTGAATAATCGTAACTTTCTGTTAAAGGCAATTGAAGCTCAAAGTTGAAAATTCGATGAAAACGTGGAAAACAACTATTTTGTGTTTAGTGATAATCTTCACTAAACAATTTTTGGAAATTTTAATAACTAAAAAAATATTTTTAAGTAGCCTGTTAGTTGCATTTTTCTGTAGTTGTGAATTGGTTAAGTGGAATAATTCGGAAGTTTAACTTTTTTGGTAAAACACTTAGCCCGCCTAAAGGCGGTGTTGGGCACCTGAGCGAAAAAAAATTTTGAGATTACTTATCGTACCGAAACTAGCTTTATGTGCAATTATAGCTGAAAAGAAGCATGTTTTAAAATCTTTGGGTGAATGCTGCTGTTAGAATATGGATGTCCTTATCATTTCACTATATTTAGGGGAGTCTGGGGTAAGTTGGCGGAATCTTTTTTTCTCCTTTTGTATTAGACATATGGCGCTGTTTATAGTCCTGCACTTCAAGTACTGTGTAATACATTCTCCCATGTACTTATGTTGCATTACATTCTTCTTCGTTCACGTTAAGCGTTAAGTTTTCGATCATATTAGAGTGAAGAGTCCATTTTAGTCATATTAGGGAGGGTGCCTCACCATTTCATTAATTACTCGGAATACAATTGATGCAATGCGTATGAATTGGCACAAATATCTTTGCTTTTCAATGCGTCGAACAAAGATGACTAACGCTGCTCTAACCATCGGCTTCCATGGTTAAGGCGAAAATAGGCTCAATACCCTAGGGTAGTTTTTAAATTTCAGCATTTTTGTTATTTAGAGCTAGTTCAAAGCTATTCCACGAATGACTAGATTTTTCGATAGCGCGCGAAAAGAACTTTCCGTGGCCGTATATACAATATACGTGACCACAAACAAAATTTGTTCTTTATTGTTTGTTTGCTTCGAAATTTCACCTGAAGAATCTCGAAAATTCTCTTTTACACGATCATCTTAAATTAGAAAAAAAACATGAAACATGAAAGCTGAAACTATCGCCAGCAGACACTCTCCCTATAAATAAGAAGTCTCCCCTACTATAAATAAGAAGTCAATAATTAAACAACCAAAGCAATAGAGAAATGCCCAACACCGCCTCTAGGTGGCCTACTTATTTTAAGGCTTTAATGAAAAATCCATTGCTTACATGAATCATGAACATTATTTTCGTTTTTCTCATAACGAAACCCACCTACAAAAGTTTCTTCAAGCCAAATAAAAATTTGGGCACTAGAGGGTTAATTAGCAAATTGTAGTTTACGTAGTGAAGAATGATTGAAGTACTCTTATTAAAAAATTAATTTCTTTTACGGACATTATCTATACGCTATAAGTCTGAGTTTGAATACGAGTCTTTACTTCATCATTAACTTTTACCATATCCAAGTAATAAATCTAAAAACAACTTTCGCCAACCAAAAAAGTCAAGAATGGCCAACCTAATATCCGCATTGCACGCAACATGTTCTGTCTTCGGGACTAAGACGAGTGGCAAATAATTCAAAGAAGAGAAATGAAGTTTATTCAGTCTCGCTAATTTCTTAGCTCACGTCACGGACCCCGCCTGTTCCAACGATTGCGTGACACATAAACCGATCATGGGATTAGCTACTGTCTCTATGATGATAGTACAGTTTCTACGCTAACATGCGGATGGTTACGGCTTACGATTAAACAATTTTCTTTCAGTTGCTATGTGGCATAATGCAAGGGAAAGAGTATCCTTGGCGATAATTATGTTGTTGGTTCGTTGGTGGGTTACATGGAATGATTACCATCGTACTCTTACTTGGTTTGTTAGAAAATGTACACCAGTAATTAATTTTCCAACAGTATTAAACCACCCGTGATAAATACCAACCTTTTCCATCAGAATTTGCTTGGGGTCGGTAACAGTAAAATCAATATTATCACTTTATTGAGTTAGATACAGGGTTGCAACTATTTTTCAAAGAATATCTGGCAGATCAACTAAAAATGTCTGGCAAAATCTGTCCATCAACAGCGACCTCAAAGTCATCGGAATTTATTATTAGATTTTTGATAAATTTGGGAAAATATTCCCCAAATTTCCAAAATTTGTTTGCAAACACTTCTATAATTTGAAAATCTGACAGAATGAGAGGTTTATCTTTTTGTTTTGGCCTAATGGCCAGGGATGATACATAGATATACATTGTATTACTGAAGTATTGAATTCACCAGCAACATTAGTTCTGAGCTGATGAAGAAAATAGTTATTTCAATTATATTGAAGTTTTCCATAACCTATTTCACAACACAAAATTGAAAAGTATCAAAATCATAATTGCCATTCAGATTGCCCAAAACAAATTCAATCTCTACCATAAATTTCATTCTCGACTTAGCACATTCCTTGTGTAAACACCGCACTCCGTCTCCGCCCAGAAAACAATCTCGAAACAATGGCAATTTGTTTATTCCCATAGCGTTGTATACGTACACACCATCCGGAAAAAGAAAATCTGTTGAAAACGTTCGACCATCCATTCCACCCTGCCTGGGCGCACCAAGCGACCACACGCCTTGAGCAGCCAGCACAAAAAACCGCAAAGTCACGCTCGCTCCGTGGCAAGGATCATGAAGCCATTTTAGTCCCGTCCTCCGCGCGCGCGAGACTGTATCAAAAGCGGTCGAGAGCATTTGTTCCCGTAGAGTCGAAAATAATAAAAATTGCTCTCACACCTTCTTAACATTCAACACTGGACCTCGGAGCTTTATCGAACATGCTGCGCGCTGGCTGTGACGACAGGCAGCATTGTTTATACTCGAAGAGCTTCCGGGGTGGCTTGCTGCGATAGGGGGGGGGGGGCACGTGTAATGTGTAACGTCGGCAACAAATAACCAAATAAATTTGTTTGGGAAATTTTCCGAACGTGACTTGAATTTTCCCGCGAGGATCCGCAGGCAGGAACATCACGGATGGCTTGCGCTGAGATTTTATTTGCTCTCCAAGCGAGCTACATGACTTCAACCACTGGCACTGGTGCCGCGAACGTGGCAGCCGGTGGCGATAATAGCTGCTAATGGGAAATTAAGCAAGTGCTTCCACCTTTATTTTTATGGACTGGAAACAGGTCGCATCCATTTGTAGTGTGTGTCGTGTCATCGTTGTAATACAAAGTTTGTTAATTTTTTTTTTTGGTCCACGTGATTTTGTCCTACGAGATTGGAGTGTTGGAATTTTATTAATTGAAACCAGATGCGATGTGAACGAAAGAAACGTTCGAGCGCCATCTGTTTTTTTTTCTTTTCGCTTAAATTTGAATCATGTTTAATCCACTATCCTGTCGAGAAATGATATAAAATTCTGTAACTCGATCATAAAAAACAGTGTTGATAAAGCTTGTTGCATAGGGGTCAAGTAAATCAACCCCCGCTTAAGCCATTATATTTCCAACAACTTGGTGCTTTCCGAAGATGAATCTTTATGTCAGTTGTAAAATGCTCAGAATTGAATTGTTAAATCGACTAACTGCAAAGCTGCAAACGCGATTCTTCAACTATTCAAAACATGGTTCTAGAGTCCTGATCGTATCATATTATAAATAAAAGAAGAGAAATCAGTCGAATTAAAGCAAATATACCATCTACACACAAAGGGCACAGTACAATAATGACCCAACCGAAACAACTCAATTTTTCTTGCACTAAACCTTATCAAATAGAAAGGATTTTTAAAAAAATGAAATTTGTGTAGTGAAAAGTGTCTACACTTTTCAACAAATCAGATCTGTTCCGTTCAGAATCTGTATCAGAAAATTCAAAACATATGTATTTTTCCAGATGAATCAGTATATTTGGTAACACTGACCATCATATCGCGATATCCCCCGCGTTCCGCACCAGTAAACGCTTTATACAGAATAGCAACCAAACGCTCGAAAGAAATAACCACCACCATTCTTCCAATTGCATTAGTGCCTTCGTGCTGCTGGAATAATATCAGCAAATGAGAAAGGAGGAATGCGTAACGAGTGATGATATTAAAATTAGCCATCTAATTTAAATTAAAACCAAATGAAGATTGATGCACCGGGAAGTGTGCCTGCTTCTGAAAACAAAGAAGCACCAGCAGCAGAAACGTTTCAAGTGCTTGTGTGAAGCTGAAGAAAGAAGGATAATCACTTAAGTAAACGCTTAACTAATCAAATTAAAATTCATTAGGAGTGCTAGATTAGCGCGTCTGCTTGGTGATGCTTTCAGCGGATGCTGGACTTTTCCGGTGTCAACAACTGGGCAGATGTGCCTTAAGGCCATCGTAACTCGTGCCGCAAAACAGTAGGAAAAAGTTAGTTTTTCGAGAAAATAGACGATAAAATTAACTAAAATCCCAAAACAAAAAACATACGTCCCTGCAGAATTTATTCAGCTATCATCTGGTTAAAATTTTCCGTGAAAATTCTCCCGATTTTCCGAATGCATTACCTTAGACCGGAAAAACTTTTGCCTTTTTTGCATTTCCACGCTAATATCTTCGAAAATAAAGCGATGACATACTCTTTTTAGTATTTCAGTGTGTTTCTATTTCTCTAAAGCACACATTGAAACTTTAGTTTGATGGAATTTTCCGACTTTTCCATGAAAATTTTACGATTTCCCTAATTTTATTCATAACCTATCTATGCATTGTGCATACGCTCTAATTGATTCAAAAAATATACTGGAGCATTCTACGTAATATTTACATCTAATGTATATTCAGTTTTCACGAAAAGTCTAAGATTTTCATTGGGAAATTCCATATTTTCCATCGATTGCATATCAAATAGTAAACTCCGCGGATGCTTGTTTGTATGCGTATACATGAACCGGCAGTAGATGGAAAACACAAATAATAAACGTTAGTAGGCGTTTGCGTTAGTTTCACAAGTTGCAGCATTTCAGGGATTACATCTTGACTACGATGTTGCGAACAATGAATAACAAATATTTGTTTTCCATTCAAATACCGGTACTTAGTTGATTGTAACATTAATTTCAACATAATTACTGAATTGTGCTGTGCTTTTCATAAATAACATTAGTTTTTTTCTGAGCTAGAATATGGTTTTGATATTTATGTACAATTGATGAAATTTTTGAAGACAACGTCCTAAACATGAACAAAACTAATTGAAAGAGATCAAATGTGACGTTGTAAAACATTATACTAACATGATAGCATATTTCGACTGGCTAAAAATCCCCTTTAGGAATCCGGAAGAAAATCGTGTGAGTCAGTGAGCTAATTTCATATGCAAGTGATCTACCCAAATTTTCCAAATCTATCATATAAATCACACATTATGAGAAATTCCAGCATCGTCAAAGAGTTGTGAGTTGGTGTGATATTGCGGACATTGATAAAAAAAAACATGTTCATAATTTATTTCACTTTTTGGAAATCAACCAGAATAGGTTGGCAAAGCTGTATTATTGTGCAATATGATGCCACACTATGCCACCATTTTCTTCTGATACAGAACTCCTATCCCTCACCTTCCCGCGATGTCAGTTCCTACATTTTGACAGCGGTTGGGGTTGGAGCCTGACTCAGATTTGTTTCGGATGGAAGCGGCATTAGTGACCACGGTGGGATTTGTGGTCGTATGCTGACAGGGAATGGGAGCAAACGACGCGCGCGGTCTACCCTAGCTAAACTAAGCTAAGCTTTTTGGAAATCAACCACAATAGTTTCTAATGTACACTCGCTAGCCAATAAATAATATAAAACGTTTTTCAGTAAGCATTGCCGTCCTGAGCATAACCAATCAATAGATATTAGATATTATAAATATTTAGAGGAACTAAGCACGGCGAAGACTGACTATTCATATAACCATTAGATCTTCAATGTCCCAACAATGCTATGTGGCGGTGACACTATACCGATGACCCATAGTGAATTATACTGCCAACGATCGCACATTTGTCCCATTTTCTATGGAATTCTTATCTTTATGGGAGTGATTTGCGATCATGGTTAGTATATGTGTATATAAAAGCTATTCTGCTCTACCTAAGTATCAGTGATTTGTAAGTTATGCTACGTAGATTCGCCAACTTTGTTTGAAAAAAGCCATACGATTTTTTTACTGATAGCGTATAAGTACAATACTTCGCATAAAAGGTACTATTTGATATAGCAATTAGATATGTATATGTATTTCAACCTGTGAACATACACTTCGGTGAGCTATGTCCCACTACCGTGCAACAGATCATAGACATCGTGAAAGAATCAATCAGACGTAAAAGCATAAGATTTCCATAGTGAAAAACAACAATCCGAGAAAAACGTAGTTCAAGATTTACATTTTCTTTGAGCCAAATGAATGGGACAACCATGGTTTGGTATTTTTTCGATATTTTCTAAACAAACCTGGTAATCTTATTTGTTCATTGTGATTCAGTGGTGATACAGAATACAATCCAACAGATAACTCATTTTCAACAAAAAATTCATATGGGACTCTTATGGTTTTATGGACAGTAAAGCTCAACGCAAAGACACTATGATATAGGCACTAGGGTGGGACAAAAATTAGATTCCAGCTCCGAGCAACTTTTTAGGTACCATTTGGGTCCTAGAACAATTGTGCAAATTCTTAGCTCGATCGGTGAAACTATATTTTTGCGCTCACTGTTTAAAGTTTACATGGGATTTTGTATGGGAAAATTAACTTTTACAAAATAATTCCTCCAGGAGTCGCCCATTACTTCCTAAAAATAAATCGTTAAATGACTTTTAAAGGAAATTTAATAAAGAAACAAAGTCTCGAAAACCACAAAACGATCTGGCGCTTGAGAAAAAAGTTATTAAGCAGAAACTGATTGATGCTCTGACGATTGATAAAATATTCATTTTTTCTAGCACCACTGCTGTTGGTTGTCCAATTATACGCAATTTTCTTTTAATCCACCCATAATGTGTCTAAATCGTTTATCTACACTATTTGGCCACATCGCAAGGTTTGGAGGGATAAATTGAGGCTTCTTTTGTACATAAGAAGAGAAAGTTTAAACTTTTTGTATATAATTAGACTGTCAGAAGCAGTGATGCTATGAAAAGTGAAATTTTCATCAATCTTCAAAACATCAATCGGTTTTTGTTTAATAACTTTTTCCACAAGCATCAAATCGTTTTGCAGTCTTCTAGACTTTGTTTCTTGGATAAATTTCCTATAAAAATCAGACACTATTTATTTTTAAGAGGTAAGGGGCAACTCTTGGAAGAATTAATTTGCAGAAGACAATTTCCCCATACGAAATCCCATGTAAACTTTAAACCACGGGCGCAAAAATATAGTTTCACCGATCGAGCTGAAAATTTGTAGAGTTCTTCTGGGAGCTAAATGGGACTCAAAAAGTTACTCGGAGCCAAATTTTATTTTTTTCATGTAACCATGTCCCACTCTAATAGGCACCGGTGCCGGTTACAGATGGATTCAAAATAGATCATTTACCTACATTCTCTAAATATGATTTTGTAGTATCAAAGGCTGTGATTTTTCATTAGGATTTTAAACCGGTTCTACACTGTATCCAACCCATTTTCGGAATTTTGTTCTGATTCTTATATCGGGGCAGTAGATTGCACTGGTTTTGCACTTTCTAGCAAAAGTGGGAATGAAACGCGTCTAGTGGCTTGCTCTACTGCTAGAAAATGCAACACCAGTGCAATCCACTGCCCCGGGCTTTTTCAATGAAAAACCCCATTAGTAACCTTTTCTTCCGACATAGAATCATATCTGCATTAAATTCGAGCATTTCGGAATATGGTTTACCGGACCAGCAGTAACTTATCTTCTGTTCCACCCAGTCTAGGTTATCTATAGATTGCCCTTACCACAAGTCTATGGATACCAAGCAGAATATCTAGTTATAAGAAATGGTTCAGAATGACCGCCAATGTCTGATTGATTTGAATTCAGTTATGTGATGACATCTTCCAAGCAAAAGTTTATGAAGTCTAGGATGTCTTCGATTGATTTATTGTAGTTGTGTATCACAAATAATAGTTAGTACATTATTAATTGTGGTGCACAACTGGATATTGTTTTGCCTTTCTTATATAGAAAGGTTATGCAATCGGTCGGAATTTCGACTTTCTAACCGCGGCCCGCAGAGCCGAATCTCTTATACCATTCGACTCAGTTGTTCGAGATCGGTAAAAGTGTGTTTTTTTACTTGGTGGTAAAGCTTTTATGCCGACCCAGCAAACGTTCGACCATACTACTGATTTCTTCCATCGTGTGTTAGAGCGAGGGACTTTGAACAGAGAAGATAATTCTGAACACTACTCCTCTAAACTCCTCCAAGGAGTCCGACATTTGCCTGATCCCCCGGATTCCTAATTGCTAATGCACTTCACATGATTCCAGGTCTAGCTGTTCGCGCTAGATTTCGCTGGTCCCATAACCGCCATAACAGTCCTGCACGGCATGATATTCTACATGCTCTCCTCCCTACGTTGACCAGTTGGATGCCGTGGTCGATCGAGCGATTCCGGTTGAAGGGTGGCTTCCGGTACACTGGTGCCCCGACGACCCTATACTGGTGGTTTGTTGTGTTCGGTGCTACTCGGCGTAGTCCCCGACGGTGGAGCTAGCCTACCTCGGCGGAGAGTTCCTCGACGAAAGAATGTCTCCCGCAACCGTTGACGGACGCCTTATTCTTCTTTCGATGCAGTCCGGCAGAATGGTCAGTCCAGCGATTCCGGGTGGAGGATTGCGACCGGTTCACTGGTGCCCCGACGATTCAAGCCGGCGATTCGCTACGGACTACTCGGAATAGTCCCCGACGGTTGATCTTTCCTGCTTCGACGAAGAGTAAAAATGTGTGCGTGTATATGTGAAATACTAAAAAGAGTATGTCATCGCTTTATTTTCGAAGATATTAGCGTGGAAATGCAAAAAAGGCAAAAGTTTTTCCGGTCTAAGGTAATGCATTCGGAAAATCGGGAGAATTTTCACGCAAAATTTTAACCAGATGATAGCTGAATAAATTCTGCAGGGATGTATGTTTTTTGTTTTGGGGTTTTAGTTAATTTTCTCATCCATTTTCTCGGAAAACTAACTTTTTCCTACTGTTTTGCGACGCGAGTTACGATGGCCTTAAGTTTCAAGGCACTTCTGGATTAGTTTGCGTACTTTAAAACATCATCTCGAGACTGTATTTTCCGAAAAGGAAAGAGATTTTCATTACAGGAAAGTAATAAGCTAGAAAAAATCCTACGCAATCAACCTAACAGAAAGATGAAATTAATTTTATAACCCAAAGTAGTTCAGTTATATACAGAATGTATTTTGGTATTGCCTCCAAGTTTTTATTGAGCCCTTTTACATGAATATCGGAACAATATGAAGTTTAAAATCAATAAAATATATAAAATAAATCAATCAATGAAGGAATAAGATGGACAAAATAAAAAAAATCAATGTGTGTAAGAAATAAAACTCGCTTGGAAATGCCACCAACAAGTAGCAACTTACCACTAGCCGGTGCTACGATCGGCCAGCAAACGCTATACGCGCGTTATGTGCAAACTTGCATAAAATGGTGATTCATGCATGCAAACCTGTATGCGATGGTGATTTTCAACGTATTTTCATTTAAATGTTTACACAGGTTTTTCAGGTGGGTTTGTTCCCACTTATATGTCTTCTCTCTATGCTTACACGCAGATCATTTGGATTTGATTCCCATATCCTGCACACAGGCTTAGTTACTCTCAGGCACACAAAAGAGACGAATGACCATAAGGTATAATCGAAACCAAAAAATAAAATAAAAACCAATGCACTCAGGTTTATTCGCGTTTTTGCATGGTTTTTTATGCGGATTTTCGAATTAACGCGGTCTTTATGCGCGGATTTTCCAATAACCGCCGTTTTTTTACGCGGACTTCCCAATTAATGCGGTTGTTTGCAAAAAATCCCTTTCAATACAAAAGAAGATCTTGGGAAAAATGGAAGAGACGGGTCTGGAATCCATACGTGAGCAATATGGGTATTTTCGGAATTGTCTTGACGATTGGGTGCCAGAAATTGATATTTGACGCTATTTTGAAATAGAATATGGCGTCTTCCGGTTTGGCGAAATTCGTTATAAAACCGTAAATATGGGAATGGGCACTCTTCTGGATGAACACACAAACATATTTTGCATTTCGCTGGTTTATGGTTAGATCTTATATTCGAGGAAGTTTTGGAAGATCGCCCAGGTTTTTATGTGGGAAGCACCGCGTCAATTGAAAAAAATGTATTTATTAGGTCATGGAGAATTTAAGTGAACCGAAAATCGCCACCTTGACATTCAAAATGACGTCAAGCATCGACCTTTGTCCCCTACTCGTCTAGCCCATTCCGAAAATATCCATATTAATTGGCAATAACGAATTCGACTAAACCGGAAGATGCCGTCTTGGATTTCAAAATGGTGTCAAAAATCAATTTCTGTCACCTACTCGTCAAGACCATTCCAAAAATACTCATATTATTGAGGTGTGGGGCATAAAGAGTCTTCCAGATCAGTCTCTTCAATCCTTCCGAAAAACTTCTTTCTTTTGTATTCAAAAGGATATTTGTGAAGAAGACGTGTCATTTGCTAAATCCGTGCAAAAATACTTACAAAAACATTCTTTTGTTATGGGCTTTTACGCAATTTTTCCAATCACGGCTGTTTTTAGACAGGGATTTTCCAAATAACGCGTGTTTTTACACGGTTTTTTACGCTGAATGTATCCCCGCGTAAAAAAATCTAGGTGTAATCAGATTCAACAAAATAAAGGAGGTGATTACACTAAAAAATACAAGTAATACGTTGAATGAGTAGGAAGAACAAGTCACAAGCGCTGAAAGAAAAGAATTAGAAGAATGCATGCAAGAATATCAGAATAAAATCAATTAATCAAAATGAAAAAAAATAATGTAACGAATAACCTGAATAAAATGAATGCAATAAATAAACTGAATAAGATGCAAAAAACAAGTGAAAAAATGAAACGAATAAAATAAATGATATGGACGAAAATGATTACACCCCAGGTAACCAACAAGCATTAGTGTATGCAGTAAAGTAGCGTAAAATTTGCATTTCGGATGCTTCTTGCAGTACGATAGCATTCGTTATGCATAACTGTTGTTAATCAGCATTCAAAAAATTGGTTTAAAACTTCTTGCCAGTAAGCAGCATTCTGAATGCACAACAGCAGTAAAAAAGCATTTTCATGGCACAGCAGTAATGTAGCCGTATATTTTGCCAAAAGCGACTTTTAAATAGCATTTCAAAAGATTTAAGTGCATATCAAGTAGCCGTTAAGACGCATTCACCATGCTTATTGGTTACCTGGGACTAAACGTCAATTAATTTTTTTTATAAAATGGGTTGAAAAAATATTCAAATAAAATCAATAAAATGAATAATATCAACAAAGTTGATAAAATGAACAGAAAAATAAAATTTACAAAATGAATAGAGGGAATATAATGTATAGAAAATAAACCAAATGAAGAATGTGAAGAAAAAACAACAAGACACGACCGCAGTCACATTGAAAATGAATCATTTTTGGTGTGGCTTTCGCTTAGTGGCAGGGTTGTCACATTCACTAATTTTCTTAAAGGTTTTGCAGAAATCATCGGGGATTATTATTTTTAATATTTGCTTATATTACAATTCACTGGCAAAGGAACAGAATTAAAAGGCACAAATTTTATTCGAGTTAATTAAAGGAATTTCCTAATTGAATTCTTTTTCCATTACATTCTCGTCCTAATAAGGACGGTTTGCTAATAACTATTTTTTGGGATGCAGGACGAGAATCCTTTAATACAATTCGAACTTAACCGGCGATTCGTTTCTACTGCACACACACAGACGAACATTTCTCTTTCGCAGCTCAGATCAAATGAGCACTATGTGACTCCAGGCGATCTCTTTTATCAACTTTTTGGTGCAGATGGAAGACCTTCCTTTTGTATGATAAATAAAAATATTTTCAACATTCTTTTTGGTGTGGCTTTCACTTAGTGGCAAGATTGTACCATTCATTAATTTTCATAAAGGTTTTGCAGAAATCGTCGGTGATTATTATTTTGAATATTTGCTTATATTATGATTCAATGGTAAAGGAACAGAATTAACAAGCAGAAACCTAATACAAGTTAATGAAAGGAATTTTCTAATTGAATTCTTTTTTTCATTATATATTCGTCCTAATAAGGAAGGTTTGCTAATAGCCATGTTTTGGGTTACTGACGAAAATCCTATGGAACGATTTAAGTCTTGCCTGCACGACTAATATTAACAGTGTGAACCAACAATTGGTCGGTGTTAAGTCAGACCGGACTAAGTGACAAAATATTGATTTCGAGGAAAAAGAGTTTAAATTTTGAATCGCAGCATCCTTTACATTATGATTGAAAATAAATTTTTGGCATAATGCTTGTTTATTGCTACATATCTCAAATCTGGCAAAAGTCGAATGTAGCTGACGATATTCTTTATCCAGTGCTATCATTATCTCATTTTTTCTTGCTTTGCGACTTAGTCCGGTCTGACTTAACACCGTACAATTTGGAACTGCGAACAAAATCCTTCCAGTGGACAGATAAACGATCCCCTTCTGTAGCTCGTGTCAAATAAAAGATCTAACAGCTATCCTACAAGCAACAGTAGCGATAATCTAATTGGTTTTGCCAGCAGATCAAGTATGGCAATGAAGGAATTCGGTTAAAAATATTCCTTTTATATCAAGCGATGGAATGTATAGAATGCTTATGAATGTCGAGATGAGGTCCGTGTTAGGGAAAGTCTTGCGCAAATTTGTGAAAATTGTATACGTTGTATCCTTATTTATTCCATATTTACGGATTTTTCAATAATGTGCTAATAAAATACACAGATAAATTTGATAACATTTTTTCACTGGCAATCTGTAGAATCGATCTGTGTTCGAATTATAAAAATCCATCCACAATTAACAAAACGTATGCGAAAACTTTGTCTATTTTCTTGCATTTTCCCAATGTTTTCACAATATTACGGATTTATCAATAGTGTACAGTTGAAATACCAATTTATAGTTGCAACCAATTTTCAAGTTGAACTTCTCTGAATCGATTAGTGTATAAATGACGCAAATCCATCAACAATTAACAACGCTACAGTAATTTAAAATTATGCCACATTTTCGTGACGCTGTTCGAAATCAGATTTTAGTTTTACACCTAGCTCCAGCCCCATATAGTAGCGTAAAGCATTTTCAATGCTAAAATGAATGAAGTGAATAAACTGAATGAATTGAAGAAAACGAGTGAAATGAAGAAAATAAAAGAATGGAAGAAAATGAATGCAATCAAAATACCTATGAAATAAATGAAATGAAGAAAACGAATGAAATGAAGAAAATGAATAAAACGAATGAAATCAAGAAAATGAATAAAACGACGAACATTTTATGAAATAAGGAAAATGAACAAAAATGAATGAAATTAACAAAATGAATGAAATTAAGTAAATGAATGAAATGAAGAAAACGAATGAAATGAGAAAAAAAATAAATTAAAGAAAATGCATGAAATGAAGAAAATGAATGAAATGTCGAAAATTGAAAAAAATAAAGAAAATGAAAGAAATAAAGAAAATGAATGAAATGAAGAAAATAAATGAAAAGAATAAAATGAAGAAAATAAATGAAAAGAATAAAATGGAGAAAATGAATATTATTAAGAAAATTATTGAAATGAATGAAATGAAGAAAATGAATGAATTAAAGAAAATGAATAAATGAATGAAATGAAGAAAATAATGAAATGAATTGAATGAACTGAATGAACTGAATGAACTGAATGAACTGAATGAACTGAATGAACTGAATGAACTGAATGAACTGAATGAACTGAATGAACTGAATGAACTGAATGAACTGAATGAACTGAATGAACTGAATGAACTGAATGAACTGAATGAACTGAATGAACTGAATGAACTGAATGAACTGAATGAACTGAATGAACTGAATGAACTGAATGAACTGAATGAACTGAATGAACTGAATGAACTGAATGAACTGAATGAACTGAATGAACTGAATGAACTGAATGAACTGAATGAACTGAATGAACTGAATGAACTGAATGAACTGAATGAACTGAATGAACTGAATGAACTGAATGAACTGAATGAACTGAATGAACTGAATGAACTGAATGAACTGAATGAACTGAATGAACTGAATGAACTGAATGAACTGAATGAACTGAATGAACTGAATGAACTGAATGAACTGAATGAACTGAATGAACTGAATGAACTGAATGAACTGAATGAACTGAATGAACTGAATGAACTGAATGAACTGAATGAACTGAATGAACTGAATGAACTGAATGAACTGAATGAACTGAATGAACTGAATGAACTGAATGAACTGAATGAACTGAATGAACTGAATGAACTGAATGAACTGAATGAACTGAATGAACTGAATGAACTGAATGAACTGAATGAACTGAATGAACTGAATGAACTGAATGAACTGAATGAACTGAATGAACTGAATGAACTGAATGAACTGAATGAACTGAATGAACTGAATGAACTGAATGAACTGAATGAACTGAATGAACTGAATGAACTGAATGAACTGAATGAACTGAATGAACTGAATGAACTGAATGAACTGAATGAACTGAATGAACTGAATGAACTGAATGAACTGAATGAACTGAATGAACTGAATGAATTGAATGAACTGAATGAACTGAATGAACTGAATGAACTGAATGAACTGAATGAACTGAATGAACTTAATGGACTGAATGAAATGAATGAACTGAATGAACTGAATGAACTGAATGAACTGAATGAACTGAGTGAACGGATTGAACTGAATGAACTGAATGAAATGAATGAACTGAATACCCATTTGAAGCCGTTGGTTACAGCAGCGTCTGCCATCTTTGTTCACACGCATTGGATCAAATGGTAGGGCGTCAATTGAGTCCCTTGATTCGAGTTTTCTTTGTCAAACCCGGTAATTTCATCGTTTTCAGGGAATTTGTGTTATTTGTCGCCAAATTTCTTTCCAAAGCGCCAGAAAATATCAGAAATACACATATAGAAGATCTAAAATCTCACAGGCTGTTATCACAAAGAACAGACATCCATGTTCGAATAAATGTCTTTATAAAACTCGTGTAAATATTTGAACGAATATCCGTTAAAATACTAGCGCCACCATGCCTTGATAGCCCAACTAGAGGTATAAGCGGAGGAGTTGAAATCTTGATAAGCTTGTAAAATAAGTGGAATGCCATAAAATAAGTCAGAATAAGTACCATTTCCAGCTACACACTAAATTATTGTACGAACTGAGAGAGAAAGCCAATGCATGTAAACAATAAAGGGACGCAAAACTGGTACTCAACCAACGGTACCAGACGACGCTACGGCCCTGTCTTCACAATAAATTGTTTTGTTCGCTAATGTTAAAGGATAAAAGAGTAAATGACGAATGTGCTTGAGTTGCACGACACGAACATTTCAACTAAAAAGACTTCAAATGAAAAAACTTTATCGCTCGTATTCTGAGTTTCAAAAAAAACATAAACGGGTCAGATCACATTCAATGGCAACAAAGTAGACCACCTCTTTAAAGGTGTAGCAAATTTGGTGGAGTAAGCTAGATCGACTATCATCGAGGTAACAACCACATACCGAACAGTAAGTATTAAATTGTCCTCGGTTCCGAAAGGGGTTTAGTATTAACACAAAGTTACCAGTTCCCAACCTAATCAGTACCGCACTAAATTGAATCTCTGGTTGAAATGTCAAACCCCATAAGACTTTTGGTGTTGATAGAAGCGCCAAAACTCCTTGTTTGATCTCAAATTTTTAAGATCAGAGGCTGTTTGCTTCGGCTTTATGACAGCGCTATCTCGAACTGTCATATTTGATTATATTTTTTTGTTTTTATTTTAATATTTTAATTTTAGCCTATATACAAGAACTCTCACCGGCCTATAGTTTTTAGAAGCAGTTACAGATGACCTCACAAGGGGATCGACAGAACCACACTCTTTCTGGACCAAGATAGCATAATGATTTGTCGTGGTGAGTGGCGTAACTCTGTTTAGTATTTCTGACAAATAATGCTTATAGTATCTTTTAAGGGAACGCTTCAGACTCTACAGGCACATTTTGTACGCGGAGCATGGTAACAGATCATGTTAATTCTTTCCACAATAGCAACACTTTTCAGCATTTCCAATACAAGAGTCATTCCAATCTTTTTCTGCGCGCTTGACGCATCGGGAGCTTATTGTTACAATGGTCAACTCGTTTGCGTTTAGTGCAATGCAAGATGCTTGGTACACATAGTGGAACAGGCAGAGACGACCCTTGTCGGACAAGACGTAATTAGGCATAACAGTTCCACCCGTCGTTTCTAAGGTCACCCGATACAATTTCGAAGGGACATTCAATTTTGTTCCATCCTGTGCGATTGGAATTTAAAATCTACACTCACGGGGGCTCTTTAAACAGCAAAATCCAATAGGTGAACAAACCGCAGATCTAAACTTTGTGAGCGGGTATGTAGACGCGGTAGCTCTTCGGAAAAGGTATACCACCAGTATCATCATTTGCTTGCTTAAGGTTGGACAGAGAAAGGGTAAAATTCGCAAACGAAAAAAGCAGTTTTTTTCCACACCGTATGTCAGATCTTCATAAAAATCAATCAGCAGTACTGTAACAATATTCTACATACGCTGATTGATTTTTATGAAGATCTGACATACGGTGTGGGAAAAAATTGCTTTTTTCGTTTGCGAATTTTGCGCATTCTCTGTCCAACCATAAGACAGGCCGAACTTTCGAGATATCTGTCACGGATGAATATTTCTGCGTCAGGTCTCTCAAAAATATTTAGAATATTTGGCAATTTATTTTTGATCAGAAAGAAGATGAATGGTTCTAGTTCAATATGTATGATTTTAAACGGGAAGTCGAATTTTTACCACTATCTGGATTTTATCAGAAGAGTTTATTCATGTATGGACTTGGAGTCCGGTGCAAACTGAAAACGTAAAGAATACGAAGGAAGAAACAGAAATTACGGGAGATATAATTATTTCAAAAACAAGTTAGAAAATAGCAAAGCAAAAATGTTGTACCTATTTCTATACGTTATAAAGCTGGAAGATACCGATTTTCTAAGCAACTGGCACGAAGAATGTGAAAAACCTATATGAGCAACAGGTCTGGTAAAGTCTGGGACATATTAGGAATGTCGTGATGGCACTTGAATTGGTAATTCAAATCTATTAATATACTCGTAAAGGATGCATTATTGCAACACTTTCAAACTTGCGTCTTTTTTCATACTTGACCGAAGAAAACCAAATTTCTTTCAAGAGTGTTGTTTACATTTGCTAAGTTTTTTAGTTGTCAGTAAGAATCCGGTCGAGATGGAAGAAATTCAACCATCCGTAAGCGTGACCGCCACCCACCCCAGTGAGTCCTGGTTCAATTCCAGCCGAGGTCGTTGAGATGTTCTGAAATACCTGTGGTCACGGCGACTTTCGGAAGGGAATTGTAAAGTCTGTCTGACGACTTTTGAAATATCACCGAAAATGACAATTAACTAAGTGGATCGGGATCTTTATGTAACACAATTAGCTTATTGGCTATGATTTTGAAAATTACGACTTGATCTGATTTTAGCTCGCAGAACAAAATTATTTAGCAAAACCCCTATGGAATATTGCAAATGCTGGCGAAGAGTACTTTCACCAACTGAACGAATTCTCCGAACAAGAGATTAATAACTCAACGGGCACGATTCCTGTGACAGTATCTCGATGAAGTCCAATCCTCACCGATATGTTTTCAATTCCACTTATTACTCACAAAGCCCTCGGAATCAATGACAAAGTTGGTACTCCGGAAACAATCCGCGCCGTCCACCGAGCGGAAACCCGCATATGTGCCTGAGTACGGGTACCCAGAGTTGATTGTTACTCAGTATGCCATGCCAGTGTCATAGAAACGGACGTTAAAACTCACAATAGCGCATAGTGCGGATAAACAACAGAGCAAAAGACTATAGGTTCCCACCACCGCCGGTGCGCCAGGATTAAGCAGAATTAAAGTTTCCCTGGTGATGATGTTTTGTTTTCATCTGTGTGCATCCTCGTTATTTTAGTTTTAAAAGCTCCATATCCCTGGTGCCGCGGCGCTCTGTGTTTTCTATATTATTCCAACAATCCACGCAGCAAGACAATTCAGCTCCACCATTCGGTTCAGCCAAACCAGCAGCAAACATCACGTGACGATGAGGGAAGTTGGCGCAATATTTTTCCATTTTCTATCCAAGTGCCATCGCCACCGAAGTCCATAGTGCCCGCATGGCAGTGGGCTGTTGGCTGATGCTCATGCTGAAATATTGCTGTTGTGTCTTGAGGCATTGTGAACACTCAGTGTTGACATAAATTTGCAGCTAGTAATGCTTTCCCCAAGAGGGGGAAGAAGGCAGAATAAGTTAGAAAAAAATAACGCGAAATTGGTAGGGTGGTACTTCACAAATGTGTTGTCAAAACACCGTTAAAATAGTACAATAGATTAATAATAAATACAACACAAAAAATATTTTAATCGATCTGTTGGATTCGTTGGGTACATATTTTAGGAGCGTACGAAAATTCGTTGTATCGCTATTTGTGTACTAAATCTTCTATCTTTTATTTTGTAGGATTGCACAGTGGCGGATTTCCCTAAAAACCTGGCCAAAAGCCGAAAATGGTTTTGATTGACCTGCAAAGGTACACACCATGGTTTTTGGGGGTGCAGATTACGATTTTGATGTCAGATTTTCAAAATTCAAAATGGCGGATGCAAAATGGCCGACATTTTAATATAAATATAAGAAATTTTCACGAATGAATGATTTTAATGGTTCCAGTGTATGTCAATAATGTTTATAATGTATCGAATTTTAAATGGTTTGCAGTTAAATGATAGAATTTGTTGATTTGCACGCAATAAGTCATTTGGGTGTATAGATAATGTAGCTTTTATGAAAATTTATGTTATTAGTCATTTCAAAGTATGTATTTTAAAATATTATACAACAGAGTTATAAAACTTTTCAACTCTCTGTACGATTATTATTCAATTGCTGTCCGATGCATATATTTCTCGAAGAACGAAAAGTAGTATTTTTTAAATTGTAGAAAATAAGCCGAATCTGCGACGAAATGCATGGAGTGAAAATTGACAGCAAGTTTGCTGCAAATTGTAGTAACTAGAAATGAATATGACAAAAATACGAAGATTAGTGAAATTTATTAAGATTCGTAGTTGTATTTAAATTGTTAGACCGAGGATTTGTTTAAAGTTCATTATTACGATGAAGCGTCTATTTGAATGCTTGCGTTATGCTTGGTCAGAACATGCTTGTACTGCTTCCTGGTATAGTTTTGAGCAACCACACTTTGTTGTCATGGTTGCTGACATACTACGACTGACAACCTTCTCACAAAAAAATTCACCAAGAATACACTCCGTACGCGAAAGTGAGATTTTAAGCCAAATCTCGGCCGGAAATCACAATATTCTTTAGTTCAACTCTACTGATTTTCACTCGTAGAATCCATTCATATATTCCATGACGGCGCCGGTGGTTGAGTGGTAAGCGTGACCGCCACTCATTCCAGTTGGCCTGGATTCAATTCCAGCCGAGGTCGTTGAGACTTTTCTAAGGTGAAAAAATCTGTGGCCACGTCTTCCTTCGGACGGGAAGTAAAGCCGTTGGTCCCCGGTCCATGGAATTGGTAGATCGATATCTAGTCCAGGTTAGTGGAATCACCTCTCTGGCGTCGGTAAAGAAGAAGTATATCCAACTTCTATACTCTACTAACAAAAATATCCTCCTCCCGTGATACTTGTGGAGTGCGCAGTAGTATATACGGCCTCTAGCAAAAGCAAGTATCGGACTAACAATTCCTTCCCTTTCCTCCCGCGATCTACGTTCGGGCCTGATCGGCGCCGGTATGATCAGAAAACTAGGATTACCAGGAGTTGCACATTGAAAGATGTTTCACTAATCCCAAGCATAATTATCTACTGATTCCCTGTGCAACTTCAGCTAGTCCCGATCGATAACGGAGTAGCAGCCAGGGGTGGTCGCACAAGCTCAAGCTCAAGTGTAGAATCCATTCATATATTCCACCTTAGATTTGTTTTGCTTTGCATGATCAAACGTCATAGTTGTCCGGTAGCGTTTAACCATGGTATTCGTAATCGATTTTTGAAATTTTGAACCTTTGGCGATCACTTCTGTTGACCTGGTTGGTTTTCAATATGAACGACCAAAATTATTTACGTCTTTTACGTTCCATTTTCGACAATTTTTGAAAATGTTTATGAATCTCGGTGAAATTTTCACCACTAAATACACAATTCTTCTTGTTCAAAATACAGTATTGTGCGACTCGCTATGACAACCGGAGGAGCAGCAGTAATTAAAAGTACGAGTCTAAATTGTAAACTGAAAATCTTATAATCCGTCACCGTCTCCACTTCATCAAAGATCACTCAAAAATGGGCAAATTCGGGCAAGAGCTCTATAATGTTCCAAATGGAGAATCGTTCAAAGAACACCAATTGCCTTGAAACATAGTGGACATACGTGGACAAAAAAAGTATTTCAATAATTTAGCAAAAATGTGTGCTGAAACCGTCTGATACAAAATCGTAAAAGTTATTGACATTTTCTATAAACAAACAAAATAATATCTTTTGACATAAGATACATATAAATAAAGTACATACCTTCAGCATAACTTTCTATTATTCCATATTCTAAACCAGCAGTTTTATTAGAATCCAGCTATTTGAATAATACTGATATTTAGGGAACTCGATAAAAAATATAAGACAAACGCAATGGTTTAAACAGTTTGGATATGCCAACGCCTCAAATATGGAAATTTTGGAGCGTTTAACTTAAAATATCATGCGGAAGCACCATCTGAAGGGTAATATATGTAAAAGAACCCAAAGTACTACCATGGAATTTTCGACTTTTGGCCAGGTTTTTAGGCAAATCCGCCAACATTGCGATTGGTTGATGATTCGTGTATTTGTTGGAATAACTTTAAAATATTGGCCTTGTTTTGATTTACGTTGACTTGAATTGAAGAAATATTTTATCAAGACAAGTCCCATCCCGTCTACTATTTTGCGTGATCGAAAATAAGTCCACAAATTTAGAATAAGTTATTTTTTATTTTCTCTTTCATTCAACTCTACTCATAGCTTTGAAATTTTTACGTGAACTTTTTCATGCTCAGAGCATCATTTTACGTTCCAAAATCGATAGTAAGCTCAAAAATAAAACATCACAATAGCGCAAAAATCGTGATTAAGCTTTTGAAATCATGAACACGAATTATATCAATCCGTGTCAAAAATTCGCAAGTGAACTCATGAATAAAATATCACGATGATGCGAATAGTTGGCTAAACTCCTGAACGTATGAATATGACTTAAAATTATTCTGTCAGAAAAAAATATCACAATCTCGTGAATAAAATGACACGATAACATACATGAAAATGACCAAAATCGTGATGAACTATATACATAAAAATCTATTTTAATCCACCTACTAGTGCAATTGGGCCTTTCTCATATATCCACACAATAATTTTAAAACTGGTTGTTGGATTGTCTATTACACTATTATTACACTTGGTAAGTATGCATAAGTGCACGACTGCCACAGCTTAATCAGCGAGAGTTTAATATTGTCTTCATGTTAACATATTTTGAAATACGGGGTGGTGGGGAAAGGGGGGGGGATAATTAGTGAGAGATGGAGAACTCGTCGGGAATTACCTGACTCTTTTTGGTATACGGTTCGATGAACGGAATTTGATTGGTCTGAGAAGGCGGTGGTGAGAGAACAGTGAGGAGGGGGAGAGGAAGAATGGAGAGGGGTGGATGGTAAGTGCAATACTCAACTGCATATTGATGAATTTCGCGCCAACTCGAACAAATGTTGGCAGCACCCTCTCAGATTTTGATGAAACTTTCCGTACATGAGAACTTGTCACAAAAAGCCACTTTGCATACTTCGTTTTCCAAAAATGATCTAGACTGTCTTTTGAAAAGGGTCAAATTTTTTTACCAATTTTTTTTTTTTCAAAAATGACAGTTTAGTCTAAAAATGACAAATCCTACAAATAAATGTTAAATTAGTTCCAAGATAACTATGTTCCCTACTCACCGTCAAAAATTTTAGTTGGGCACTTTCAAGGAAAAAAAGTTATTTGAAAAAAACTTTTCCTTGTCCAAACTTATTTTTTTTCAGCGTATTTTTATCGAATACTAAACCAATGAAAGTCATAATCATCTCAGAATCCAATTTCCCAACTGCTAGTTGCTGGATACATGCAAAAAGTATCAGTAACGAATTTAGTATAGCATCTCGGACTGGACTGGAATGAGGCCGAAGGGATTTGTTTAACAGAGATCTGTTACTAGAACACTTAGCGCACGACCAGACAACATGTTTAATATCGCGATAACCGCCACCAAAAGCGCAGAGACCGCTTTCCACGACCCCAATACGCCAGAGATAGGCATTCTACGTTTAATGATTGTACATGACCCGAGATATCATCCGAATGAAGTGATGACCCTCATCCATTCTCTTGGACCAAGGTTTGCTTATACTTTTTGGATTCCTGTACTTCCATCGCTCCCCGAAAATTTGCCAACTTTCGAGCGTCCTCTGAGAAGAAATATTGGAAAACTCGTTGAAGCTAAGCGATCTTTCATAAATATCAGCTTCTATACCGAAAACCCGTTTTTATCAGCCCCTTTGGTGTAGTTTAGGTTGACAAAATTGGGGCAATGACAAAACATATTTATTTATTTCCTTTAATAAATTGAAGCTGTTAAAATATTCAACATTAGTCCATAGACATATCCTCATAACCCTGGCTGGTTGGCGAAATCGGTTCAAAAAACTGACAAAATTAGGGGCTGATAAAAACGGGTTTTCACTGTAGTGCCTAAATGTCCATTATCTCATTATTCTAATCCAAGTGTCCGCCTTCTCATTACCCGGAATTGAGCACTGCGAAAGAACTTAAACTGCTATGATTTTTCAGATAAATTACTGAAAAACTCCCATGTTTTCTCCAGGAAGACAAAGATTGCTTTCCATACTCCATCAAACAGAGAGCCTCCCGTAACTGTAACGATGTGGGCGTGGTTGTTGATAGGTAAATATAAAACCATCAGTTTTGTGGGGAGAATGTTGCCAGCAGATCCTCTTTTATGATTGCACTCACCACTACTGTCCTAATAATTAGCATAAAAGCGATGCATAGCTGTCATCATATGATGAACGTTCCTAGTATTCCAATCACAGTATGAATCGAATACATAACGTAGGCCCTAGCCACCAGACGAAAAATTGTTTCTCTGATGATCCGTCCGTTAATCCGTCGACGGACTGGTGCCAATAATCGCGTTTTTCAGCTATCATCAAGTTTTTCATTTTCATTTGTAGTGTCACGTTTACTGTAAAAATCGGGCGATCCGACGTACAAAAGTCCCTTTTCGTGTACAATTTTAAGCAATCTCTGCCTACCATGAAGTAGGAGACTGTTCACGGTTGTTCGCGTCGGGTACTCAGTTCCGTCTGACCTTTAAACGTATTGCAAATGCATTGTGTAAAACCTGGGGAAAATGTAGAGACAGTCGGGGTTTTCATATCCCATGTGGAAATTCCTGCTAGTTTCTAAGATTACCGAGACCACCAACCACTTACTTCGGTTTTGTAACAACACCCTTCAAGGGACACTCGCAGGCCTTTACGAGGAAGCTTAGGAGAGAAAACTGGTTTTCCTCTTTCGAAAATTTTTAGGCACATTAGAAGATATTCCCACAATGGAATGGTCAGACTCTCGCTCTTTAGTGTACAAGGAAACGTAGAAAGTAGTCGTCGTCTATGGCGTAGCGCTCTTTTGCATTTATTATTGGAACGTTCCCTAAAAGAATATTTCATTTTGTCCCAACATAATTTATTTGCGGCATATGTCGAGAGATCATTCGGAGTCTCTCCACAGTAGGAAAACGTTTCATGATTCTCGCCGCATTTCCACAGCGTGCCGTTGTTTCTGCAATAAGTCGATGTAGGACCAATTGTTTGCAACGACGGCAGTTCATGCCTCGCGGCACAAAAAGACGATCAGGTAGACTAGCCTGCCCTAAAGATCAAAGTTTGGAATAGCAGATTCGGCGAAAGGTTCGAAATGAGGCTGATAGAAAATAATTTGTTTTCATATACTCTTTGATTTTTCCTGAGCGCAATTGCTTGCGAACCAGAACTTTCACTGGCCGAAGCAAAGGGCTCTTGAAAGAGCGGACCCCATACTTCGCAATTAAGGCCCCTATTGGAGACTACACCATCAATCTCTATTTCCTGGGTGGGTACATAGACAAGATACTTCTTCGTACATGGCCAAGTGGTATTTAGTTAAATCTCGCATATAGCGATGATGTTAAATGGCGTATATTTGCCCTCATTCGAGTTTGTTATGAATATATGCCAAATTCGTTACTTATTATTTTTGCATGTGTCAGGCAATTAGCAGTTGGGGATTTGGATTCTGAGATAATTATGACTTTCATTGGTTTAGTTTTTGATAAAAATTCACTAAAAAATTCAGTTTAAGCAAGGAAAAGTTTTTTTTTTTTTCAAATAGGTAAGTAAGGAACATAATTATCTATCCTGGAACCAAATTTTATCCAAAACAAAGATTGAGTTTTTGTGTAAATCGACTTTAAATTTTTAAACTCGATTTTTTTTTTACAGAATAGGAGTCGATGAACAATTTTTTAATATTTTTATTCAAAAGTTCAACTAATTTTGTGAAAATCCTGTTCAAAAGATAGTCTGAATCATTTTCGGAAAAACAAAGCATGCAAAGTGGCTTTTTATGACAAAGTCTTCATGTCTAGAAAGTTTAATTAAAATCTGAGAGGGGGCTGCCAACATTTGTTCGAGCTGGCGCGAAATTCGTCTATTATACCTTCCATTTATGGGGGTGGACGTAGCACCTGTGTTCGAGTCCCGAACCTGCACATTGGGTTAGACATTTTTCATAAGAGATTTTTCTAACCCAAAGAGGCGAATGAGCTTAAGTTTAAAACACGGTGTATTTATTAGAACAAAAAAAATCAGCATCTTTGAACCTCGGAATATGAAAGAATGGACTTTCCCCTTCATTTGAAACTAAGATCAAAATAATCCGTCGCGGAGTCCAGAGCAACTTTTTTTTTGAAGTTTTTTCGTAACAATATTGGTTTTACTACTCCAGCTAGTTCATATTTCTGTCCCTAGATGGTGCTTTAGACATTCGAAAAACACTAAATGTGAGAATTTGATAGAAAATTTAATTGTCTACAAGTTTGTTGACAACTAAAAATTGATCTGCAATCACCCGGAAAAGTTGTTTAAGATTTTAACGAAGTTATATCTAAGATAGTTTCACATGAGGCCTAGTGGTTTGGAAATATATTTTTTCACACTTATTTCACCACCAAAAAAATAATTGGGTTTAGTGATATGAAAATATTTGACGGGATTCATTACAACTTCTTCGTTGACAATTCCTATTGACCTTCTGAAAATTAGGATGTTTGACAGAGACAGAAAACTATTTGTGCTTTTGGTTCAAGTTTGTAATCTTTCCTGATAGGTTCGCAGGAACTACCATTCATCGGAAGGTATTGCTTGGTTACAAGGGTTTGCTTACATTTATGTTTTAGAAAGGACCATCTGTCGCATAATTTAGGTTATGATCGTTTAAGTCAGCTATTATAATTCTGTTCAAGACGAAATGTTGGGACACACAGTTTACAATTGAACGCAAACCACAGAAGTAACTGTCCAAATTAGTGGTTAGCGTGAAACGATTTATTCAATTTTTTCCGCAAAGTATATTGTGGCAGTTGGATTTTATAGCCATTTTCTATCAATTATGTGAGAAATCGTTAATAAATTGATCCTAGATTATGCGAAATGTATTACTTTTGAAAATAAAATATGATTTGAGTACAAGCAAATCCTTATATACATACAAATCCACGAATATATCCCAAAAAAATTATCTTGATCCAAAAACTCAAAGTGTTTTGTTCACTGTTTGTCACATTGAGTTAATTTTGAAAAAGATAATCAGCGTTTTTAACCAAGCATTGCAATGAAATTCGCGAAATATTGCAATGGTGTTAACAGTTTCATTGAGTTTGTTCAAATATAAAGGTTGAAGTTCAGGACAAGTTAATTTTACATGAATATGCTGACAAAGTAGGAGGTTCATGCAAGAATAGTCATCAGTCATCCCCGAGAACAATCGAAAAATGAAAAAGAAGGCATACATCATTGAAAAAGCTGTTTCTGCGGGAGGAATCACTCACCATCTTGGAAAAGAATATTAATATCATACTAGTTTGGTCAACACTTATCTAAGACTTTTAATCCCAAAAATATTAATGGTGCCCTATATCAGATGGAATCTGGAATTATAATTTTCAGCTAAAAGATGAAACTTTCCGAGCTCTCAAATTCCGCTGAATGCACTGTTCAACTATACACAGGTATTTGGCAAATGAAAAAAGTGCGTGTGAATTGACTTACAAACCACTAGGGTTTCTGTGAAACTAGACTTCGTTAAAATATTAAACAACTTTTCCGGATAATTTCAAATCGGTTTTTAGTTGTTAACAAAGTTGTAGACAATTAAAATATCTATCAGATCTCACTTTTGGTGTTGTTCGAATGTCTAAAGCACCACCTAGGGACAGAAATATGAACTAGTTCTATTGTAAAATCTATGTTTTCACGAAAAAAAACTTCAAAAAAAAAAGTTGTTCTGGACCCCCCGACGGATTATTTTGATGTTGGTTTCAAATGAAAGGGGAAAGCCCATTCTTTCATATGCTGAAGTTTCAGAGATGGTGATTTTTTTGCATAAAGTTGTTAAAAAAGACACCGTGAAAACCTCTGTAATCGAAATAAAAAAAACCTTCCATTTCAAACCAGGTTAGTGAAAGTTCACAGAAGTGATCTTAGTTCTGGAATATACCTGAAGGCCGTGACTTCCGGAATTATCGACTGTAGACAATATAGATCAAGAATATTTGATAGTTCGTCATTTTGTCATTTACAGAGACGTTTTCAGAACAAAATTTTAAAATTCTTATTATTAGTTTTGCTGAAGAATAGCTCGATTCACCCTAGAGCACCACGACAAAATGAAACCACTATGAATACAAATGTGTGTACGTTCAGGAGAATGGCGAAACTAGATGCCATACTTTTATTAACCATTCACATGATTTTCCAACCAGCAGAGATTTTTCACATTAGCCTCGTTATAACCGAGTCAAAGCCACATAAGTGTAAAGCTAACCATAACCATTGTCATCAACGAACGAGCGTTCGCAGAACTTTTATTTGAAAAAATAGCAACCCAACCGACGTTTGGAAATCCCACATCGAGAGAAATAATTTTCCACTTACTTGCATAGGAGGTAACTAAATCTAAGCATTTCCTTTTTTTCTGTACGTGGGTCAACCAAGTGTCGGAAACACAACGCAACCAGATTTAGCGTAAAGTGGTGTAAATAGAAATTTATCACCCCGCCGAGAGTCGTTTCGTTTAATTGTTTAGAGGAAAGGAATCAAATTAAAAAGATCCTCCCGCCCATGACATGTTCCGTCTGGCGAAAGTGGAATTTATTTGTTCGATTTTTATTCTAAATCCGGTTTCCAACAGCAGACAAACCTCATAAATAAAATTAACCCTTACTTAAGCTAGCCTTCGCTGAATTTTTGATCACCGAAGAACTCATTAGCATATAAATTCGAGTCACAGAGACGGAAATGAAACCGATAATTCAACGGTTTCTTTTTCCGTTCCGGTGTGGGTGGATGGGCGGGGTGTTGGAAATTCGATCACCTTTGCAGCCATCTTACATTTACACGCTGGCTTCTTTCGAACGGCTGGAATTCTATATTCAGCGAGTGCATATAAATGAAGCTCACGTTTCGGAATGTAAATCAAAGAGGATATTTCCTCTCTTTTTGTCTTAACTATTGCCTTAAGGTTCCCTCGAGAACTCTCAGAGAAAGGAATGTCTGAAACGATAACGAATAAGGATCGGTTCATATTACCCTACTTTTTTCCATATGGTTATTTCGGATTTACTGTCACATTGTGATGTAAATCGAGCCACAGTTTCTGCGCTCGTTATGCAGTGACAATCCAATGAAGGACATCAAAATGTATACTACTGAGGGTGAGATAAACGACTCTCGCAAATTTTGATGTGACTTTGCTTTCATTTTTTATTGGATTAAGCAAGGAGTGAAATGTATATCAACCATGTATCCAGAAATCCGTTTGTTATATTCAACGACTAGACAAGCTTGAAGAATTCACTTGTTAGTTACACTTTTTGCATTTCACATATTGGGTACAGCACGTTGCGTTTGATTTATGTCGTTTTTGCTTGAAGATGAAACTGACTCAATTACGAATTTAACTGCTTTCGAACCGTTTGTTTGATGCCAGTTTCCAACCACGATTATTCGCCATCGAATTGAAAAAAAAAACTGCTGTCAAAACCAGAAGAGTAATATATGAGATAAATACAGACGATAAGTTTAAGTTGTGAATGAAGAGTAATCACGAATTGAATGGCTGGCATCAAAAAATCACCATGAAGATCAAAATTTAAAAAAACTCTTTATCTCGAAACGCATATAATTTACAAAATTAGCATTTTCAGAAGATATATTAATAATAATATAATCTACAACTTACTAGAAGACTCCATATTTCTATCTAGCTTCATTAAAAAAGGTTAATAACCGCGCCACCCTAGCGACTAAATTCCGAACTAGTTTGGTACTATACAGCAACTTTTCCGAAGACATCATAATTCGAAAACGAAAGATAATAATCGATGCAATGTTTTTTTTTTCATTTTCCACTTTTCCGACCATTGTGTGCCGTATTCCCTTGACCCAATATTTATCGGACTATAGGGATTTGATACATTCACTGAAATTTTCGAAAACACTCAAAAGTATACATTCGAGCAAAAACAGAAAAAATATTTTGTTATTTTACGATTAATTTCAAGAACATATTTGGAGCATGAAAATAGATGTAAAATTAAATCATTTCGTAAATACGTGTTCCTTTTTCAACGAATTTTGATAAAAAATTATCTGCTGATTGAAAATTATAGTTTCATTTACTGAAAAACCAATGCATTCATATTTGTTTTTTTTCTGAAATGGTGGAAAAATATATTGCGTATAATAATATATGCGAATAAATGTGTAAAATATTATGCTTTTTGATTCTTTAATTATGTGCCATACTTGTCCACAACCATGCGGGTTTACATGTCGTTTAAATTTCATGATTTTTTAGTGTGTATATTAGAGACTATTCATAAAGTACGTAATGCTTTTAAGAGAGAGGGGGTATAACAAAATGCGACATGTTGCGACATATGAAGGGAGGGGAGTAAGCTAGAACGTTACGTAACATGTTTTAACCTTCCGGCAGTCGCGCTAGTGCACTGAGTGCACGCTGCTCTGAAAATCTAGCAAAATCGTCTTAGGGCACCGTTAGGGCCCGTTCGGTGGGCCATGAGCGCGACTTCCGGAGGGTTAACTAAAGAAGAATTTTTTTTTTACTGAATTTGTTACGTAATAGGGGAGGGATGGGTACAGAAATTTATGACAGTTTTGTTACATGGGGGAGGGGGAGTCAAATTTTGGCAATTTTTGCATTGCGTAATTTATGAACGGTCTCTTAGATAAAAAATAGCCATACATACACAGCAAATAAAATCACAATATCCAGTATCGTAATTGGCACCGATGTACAATGGACAAACAATGTACTTTAAATTCCCTACGTTAAATCACACGAATACCTTTAATATTTCATGTCGCAGCATGTTATTGTGTGAAAACGATGTGCACATATTATGACGTCAGTATTTCTACTTTTTAAATTTTCCGGCATCTAATATTACACAGAAAAGCAGTATTTTTACACCCAAAACGGTGAGCTCAGATTTTCTGTTTTTGGGCTCACAATCTCATTCCCAAAAGCAATCCTTTTTGAACATTGAGCTGTTCGCGCACAATTCGGGATGAGCGCAACGCTCACGCAAAAAAAAACGATGACACACACTCACACACAAGGAAACTTTGTTAGTATTTAGTTTCGTATCTTTCTTCTACACCTTACATTCCCCCCACCTAACCCCACCACAAGCAATCTCATCACCATTGCTGCTGCATTGCATTTTGTTTTGTTTCATTCTTTTCTTCGCTGCTATACATAGCTCGTGACCTGAAACTTCTAGTAAAAAAATCTTATATCAGATTCAAGATTAGAACCGACAAACTTCTAATCGGTAAAAACACCTCTTTATTGCCCGTACCATGACGACACACTGGTGGAGTAGTATAATGGCGTATATAAAGCTTCACACTTATGATGAGTGAGATAATATCGTTTGCATCCCGCCGCCGCGTCGGTATTTCAGCATCGTCATTGACGCATTTTGCTTTGTACCATTTCCCCGCTGTTATTAATATTTTGTTTGTATGTATGTGTTGGGAACTAAGCCTTACTAGAAAAAAAGATTAACGGGTAGCATCAAGACTGGAACCGACAAACATCCACTCGCTAAAACGCCTGCTTTACACCTTATGCCATAACAACACATAATGAGCAGTCGTTCGAATGGGCTATATAAACTTCGCATCATTGCAGCAGTGATCACAAATGGGACAGTATGGAGACGATGGTATGTGTTATTCAAGTTATTCCTGCACTACATGAGCCAACACTGTGTAGCTATGGGGTAGGTTATTGTATTCCACAAGTATGAGGTTGGTTGAACACTAATGCATCGTTTGGGAGCTTTTCGCTCACAGTTTGAGAGCGAAAAAAACAGAATCAATTCCGCTCTCAACGATTCGTTTTGGGTGTACACAAAAATCGCGCATCGCTGCAGCCGAATCCGTTACCTTTAGCATAATATTGCGCTGGAAGAACGTCGAATTTACACATATATTATATTTTCGATCTTTCTGTGTTTCCGCTCTTTTTTTCAAATGGCGAATCTTGCCGAACGGCTTTATTGCATGCAGTTTAGTACGTATTGGTGAAAGGTGAGCTTTCGGTGAAATTATATTTAATTTCGGTAAATCATCATTTTAGTAAATTTAATAAACTGTAAAAACATATGTAAAGTTTTCAGGTGTGCTAAGATGAGTACTGAGTGGCTCAAAGCTTGCATTTGATTATTTTTTCTACCGGTAAGCTGCCCCTGATCGCATACTTGTCCCATTTTCTATGGGATTTCCTATCTTTATGGGACTGATATGCGATCATGGGCAGTAAGTGTCTCAAAGTTTTTATATGCAGCTGTTTTCTACTTAGATTGTAGGTTATGCTTACGGCCTCCCACTTGAAGAAAAAAAAATTAATAACTAAAATCTAAACCTTCGACTGACTGCAGTTCGATAGGATAGGGTTCGGAATATTTTTTTTTGTACACCCAAAACGACGCGCTCAGATTTTCTGTTTTTGGGCTCACAATCTCATTCCCAAAAGCAATCCTTTTTGAACATAGAGCTGTTCGCGCACATTTCGAGATGAGCGCAACGCTCACGAAAAATAAACTGTGACACACATTCACACACAAGGAAACTTTGTTAGTATTTCGTTTCGTATCTTTCTTCTACACCTCACATGCCTCACACCCAAGCACAACAAGCAATCTCATCACCATTGCTGCTGCATTGCATTTTGTTTTGTTTCATTCTTTTCTCCGCTGCTATAAATAGCTCGTGATCTGAAACTTCTAGTAAAAAAATTCTGATATCAGATTCTAGATTAGAACCGACAAACCTCTATTCGGTAAAAACACCTCTTTACTACCCGTACCATGACGACACACTGGTGGAGTAGTTAAATGGCATATATAAGATTCACGCTAATGATGACTGAGATAATAACGTTTGCCTCCCCGCCACCGCGTGGGTATTTCAGCATCGTTGTCGTTGACGCATTTTGCTTTGTACCATATTTCCCCGCTGTTATTAATATTTCGTTTGTATGTATGTGTTGGGAACTGCCCTACTAGAAAAAAATATCAACGGGTAGCATCAGGACTGGAACCGACAAACATCTACTCGCTAAAAAGCCTACTTTACTCCTTAGACCATAACGACACATAACGGGCAGCGGTTCGAATGGACTATATAAACTTCGCATCATTGCAACAGCGATCACAAATGGGACAGCATGGAGACGATGGTATGTGTTATTCAAGTTATCTCTGCACTGCATGAGACAACAGCGTGTAGCTATGGGGTACGATATTGTATTGCACAAGTATGAGGTTGGTTGAACACTAACGCATCGTTTAGGAGCTTTTCGCTCACAATTCGAGAGCGAAAAAAGCAGAATCAATTCCGCTCTCAAAGATTCGTTTTGGGTGTAGTTGCTTCAGTCTACTTGTTCTTCAAGCCATCGTATGCGCTTTTGTAAAATAGTGGCTCTTTGTGGGCAAGCTAATAAAGTGCTATTTCCTATCCGGCTCGGTGACGGTTTAGTACCGCAATTAAACCATTTTTTTTCTTTTGCAGGTTTCCAATGGCTGTTAATGATTCAATGGACGTTCGATTACTGTAATAATACGAACACACTTGCCAACAGGGACATCAAGAATCACCCATTCAACGATGTGGTATGAACTGGTTGCTACAATTTGCAAGTCGTCTACGATTTATTTATCTTAGAACCAACCTAATAGAGCGCTTCACAAATTACTGGTCAGTAATGCCCTGGAACATAGCCTCGGCGGGCATTGCTTAGAGGCTTCCAGAAACAGTTGAGTATACCTAATTACTAGGATGGGACATTGTTATATAGAAAAACGTAATCATAACCACATAAACCAAGCACCGCATTTTTTTGGTTCCATTTGGGGTCCCAAATAACTTAGGGTCGATTGGTTTTGACCCGGCGTAGTGCATTGCGTTTGAAATTTGTATGGAAAGTTGTATGAGAAAACCTACTTTTTTGAATTTTCAATTCTACAGACTACAATTCTTCCTGCAATATACAGACTATTAGATAGAAGTGTAGTCCACGATATGCTGAACAACCGAAGGATGTGTGGTGTTAGAATGTCTCTAAAACAAGTTATAGCTGTTCAAACTTCGATAAATCGAATCAGTGGCGTAGCAGGGGGGGCGGTTTGAGACGAACGCCCCCCCCCCCCCCCCCCGAGATATTTTGGAGAATTTGGAAAAAATTGAATATGTTAAACATAAATATGCCTAATATTTTAAATGAAATTCTCAAAGTTTCATTTGCAAAAGTTATTTAGTGAAAATATTTCCTTGTAGTGAAAATTGGCTGCAGACTCGACACCTACCTGACGGCACGTTGTGGAGGCTAGCTCAACCGCCGAGGACTATAACAAGTAGATCGCGGCGAAGCGAGGAGCTGGGAGCTTATTGGTTCACGAAACGGATATCGGTACCGAGGGAAATTTCGCCACATGCTGTAGTCTTTGACTGACGGCGAACATGGACGGGAGAGTGTGAGAGAAGTATCCCCATAGAGACCACCGGGCGATTCGCTACCGCATCGGCCAATGGAACTCTGCTGCAGCACGAAGAAGGACGGGCCGCAAGCTAAAGTGGAACACGAAAGTCTTTAACGAAAACCTCTTTGTTGAGTTACTTCGGCGAACAACGGAATCAAGTACGTTGATGCAGCTGATGTAACAAGGATTGTGACGTTACAATGTCACGAAAACTAGGACCATGCAGTAGACGGCGTGCAGCTTACGGGTTAAATGAGAAACTCAGTACGCTACACGCTGCTTGTCTTAGAGCCAGAAGCCAGGCTCAGAGTGTAAGATCGGAGAGTGAGAGAGGAGCGTAAGCGACGTTTCGAGCAGGTAGGGACTCTTTAAAACGGGAGATCAAGCTTAGCAAGCCAATTGCCATAAGTAGCTGTGCTGAGAAATAAACGCCAATCCCTGGGAGTCGTCATGACGAAGACGAGGGTCCGTCGACACCAGCTGAAATATACCCGGGTAAGCTAAAGATAATCGTTGAGGGTCTCCTCCCGAATCACGATTCAACTACCTGGTCACCGACACCGTACGGTGAAGAAGAAGGAGGTAACACAGCCGAGTGGCAAGTGACTATCGAACAGCACAAAGAAGCGTCGATGTGACTAAAATCAAAGAAAACCCCCGGTCCGGATGGTATATCAACCGTGGCGCTGAAAGCTGCGATCATGGCATATCCGGACATGTTCAGGATGCTACTGCTGAAGTCTTTAGATGATGGTAATCCCCGAAATGAGGTAGGTGCAGAAACTGATTTTGCTGCCAAAGTCAGGGAAGTCACCGGGCCATCCAGCCTCGAATAGACCAATGCCGCTGCGTGGCATAAAAGAATGAGCCGGATCCTGAAGAGTTGCTTCCAGAGTAGAGCACTGCTATACCAGACGAACAAAAGGGCAATAGGCAATGCGAGTCACAGCGGGCGTTCCTCAGGGCTCCATTCTCTGTCCAACACTTTGAAATTGGATGTACGATGGGGTCTTAACACTGCGGCTTTCCAGGAAAGTGAAAATCGTTGGTTTCGTGGTGAAACACTTGAAGAAATGGAGGTGTCGGTGACGGAGACAATGAAACCGCGAAAAGCTGAACAGGACGCTTCGACTGCTGGTGGTACGAGTTGCGATTGCGTACCGGAGGCAGTATGCCTTGTCGCCGAGATGATCCCCATCTGCATTATTGTTCGCGATAGCGAAGATTTGCTTCAACCAGAATGTTCTCCGACCAGAACATTCTCTGACCAGCCCGACACACCGCTCAGCGAAACATCTCGAACCCAGCAAACTGCGCAATTTGCTAGCGACGCTACGAACGAGGGAGAAAGAAAAAGGATGCGCACGCGCCAACATGCCGCAGCACGCCACACACCGATGACGCCATCCTGAGCGTTGATTGGTGGGCCAATCAGCGTCAGCCATTCAGTTCGCCGAAGCAGCAGTTCAGGTTTCAATACAAGCGTCCTGTTCTCAATGATTCATTCAGTTTCCAACCTTTGTAAAGAAAAGTGTAAATGTAAGTGAAAGTAATAAAATAGTGTAAAAGTCACAAACTGTTCATTGGACTAGTTGGATCCCGAACGTTCCTGTTCCGCCTGGTTTTGTCTCCATCCAGCTAGAATTCTCTCGTCGCATTGTGGAAGCGGCGCCAGGGGAATTTACCCAGTATTGAAAGTTTGGATTCTTTCGTCGTATAAGGAAGCGGCGCCAGGCGAATTCATCGATGTGAAGTGCCAACTGGCCGTTCCCGTTGCACCCAAATATGTCTTCAGCCCTTATGTTGGTAGCGACACCAACAATTACCCTGACGGAGGATATCATGTGCTACAATCAATGAAACATCAGAAACGTGAGGAAGATGATGAGAATCGATTCGATGGTGACGTGGCAGCAGGAATGGGACAATACGGAGAAAGGAAAGTGGACCTACCGGCTCATCCAAACCTGTCGGCGTGGGTCAATAGAAAGCACGGAGAGATGACCTTCCACCTGAAACAGCTCCTACTGAGCCACGACTGCTTATGTAGTATCTTCATCGGTGTGGGTACGCAACGTCAACACTGTGCCTGGAGTGTGAGAACGTCGAGGAGACACCGGAGCGTCTTTGAATGTCCGAGGTTTGAAGTCTTTGAATGTCCAAGAAGAGTCTTTGAATGTCCGAGGTTTGAAGTGACGTGCAGGGAGCTACTTAAAACGGGAGGACCGGACATCAACCCGGATAATGTAGCCTACAGAATGACAAGCGACGTAAAGACGTGGAACGCAGTAAACAGAGATATGATGTAGATCAGTGATTCTCAACCTGGGGTCCGCGGACCCCTAGGGGGCCGCGAAGTCATTGCTGGGAGTCCGCGAAGAAAAATATATTTTCCGAGTGCATATTGAAATTTCAAGTCATGTTTCCCAACAAATTGAAAATAACATATTGATAGCATACAAAATTGATGTTTATCTATGGTGGTCCGCAGCAACCCAGTGTGATATCTAAGGAGTCCGTGGTACGAAAAAGGTTGAGAACCGCTGATGTAGATCATGACCGTCTTACAACGGAATGGACATCGAACAACGGTTTCGGGAGAGCAATCACCGCCAGGGAACTCTCCGCAGGAATAAGCTAGATCCACCGCCGAGGACTAGTCGAGTAGACTGCAACAGAGCAGCGAGTATGAGTCGTCGAAACGCCAGCGAACCGAACGTCATGCTCCATGCGGATTCGTCAGACCGACCACGGCACCCCACCGGTTGTTCCGATAGAAAAATAGCGAAAACCAAAGAAAAATCGATATTGGGAGAACTTTTTTCGCCAGGGAACTCTCCGTTAGCGTAAGATAGATTCACCGCTGGGGACTAGACTGAGTAGACAGCGACGAGACACCACTAGTCGCGGGTCATCGGCGCACCAGTGCACCGGACACCCTACTTCACCAAAATTGCCGAACTGACCTCGGCACCTAGCTGATTAGCTCGATCTCGGAAGAACTTCTCTCGCCGGGGAATTCTCTATCGGAGTAGATCAGGTTCATCTTCAGGGAATAGACCGAGTTGTTCGCGAACAAGTCGAGGAGCTGAATGGATCATCAAGGAAGTAGTGCTAAATGGCCCAAGAAGAGAACTAAAGGGCTTAAAGGAGTTGCGGTGCTAAATGGCACCGGTCACGGAGCCAAAGGGCTCAAGAAGTTGTAGTACTGAAACCAAATAAGAATCGGTATCGGGAGAACTTCGTCTGGGACCTCTCCGTCAGCGTACAGTCAGATTCACCGCCGGGAACGAGACCGCACAGATCGCGACGATACACCACCAGCCGCGCCGGGGCTCCAGCGAACCGGATGCCCTACTCTACCGGAATCGCCGAACTGACCGCAGCACCTGGCTGGTTGGCTCGCTTTCAAACTTCTCTCGCCGGGGAACTTTTCGTCGGAGTAGGCTAGATCTATCGTCGGGGACTAGACTGAGTAGTTCGCGAACCAGTCGGAAGCTCAACGAGGAAGTGGTACTGAATTGCACAAGGGAACTGAAGGGCTCAGTAAATTAGACAGTCTGAAGTTTGCCGCCCAGATTGTCCTCGTAGGGGAAGAGCATTAATTCTATACCAACAGCTAGCTTTCCTACCTTGACTACCCAAACCCGTTCCCTGAATTGTTGGTTTTGAACATTTTTTTCCGGCTCAGAATGCTTTTGAACATTTTTTCATATATATACAAAAAAAAATTCATATCCCCCCGAAAAAAAATTTTACTACGCCACTGGATCGAATTAAATACCAAAAATCTTTTTTTTGCCATCACTGCGGGTGTACCAAAGATATTTCATAACACACCAACATAACATCATATATTTTAGATATACCACATTGGTACTTTTGGATGAATTATTCAAAAGCCTTAGCTCAATTTCATGGACGTAGGTAGTTTAAGAATACTGCGTAGTGAGGGGGGTAAAGTTACAGACTGAATCAACTGATGTCGAGTTCATATGTCTGAGGATTACATTTATTATATTTCAGTTTAATACGCACCATGATTTGATAGGATGCTCTTTTCGCTGTTCGATCACCTGAGGCAAAAATTGCTGTTGAACTGGGGCTCTGGTGTATTGTGTAAATGTTTTAAAATAATTCATCTGAACATTCCAACTCGACAATAGTTCAGTTCAAACTTCTATTTAGAAATCCCCTCCCCCCGTCTTCCCTCACTACGCCCTATTGCTAAACTACGTATGGCGTATGCCCATGAAATTGAGCTAAGAGTTTTGAATAATTCATCCAAACATACAAATATGGTAAATCTAAAATATATGATATTATTTCGGAATTCTATATGGAATATCATTGGTACACCGGAAGTGTTGGCAAAAAAATAATTTTTGACATTTAATTCGATCTATCGAAGTTTGAACAGCTATAGGGAAACCGGGGGCAAGTCCGACACCGTGGGTAAGCCCTATAGCATTTCGGTGTACCTCAAATTAATAAAAATATCAATATTTTCACATAGCTTGGGATTGGTGGATCGGACAAGATCGGAAGAGTTCGAATGTTTTTTGGATAGCTGAAATCTTGTTTTATAATACTGCTTCAGTAACTTTACCGGATCTCGCCGTATAATGTAACTTTTTTATCATTCAAATTTGGAATAAAATGTTTAAAAAGATATTTTTTAAAGTTGGCGCAATACACAGCAAGTCTACTATTTGCAGTAAGCTTTTAGCTGAAGTTACAAACGGTTCTGTTGAACTACGTTTGTAATAATATTGTGTTATTTAATACAGTGATCACCATTAGAAAGCGATATTGCTGGACATATAATTCAAATGATTAAAAAATCCCTTAAAATATCACCATTTGGCATCCACGCAAAAATTCTTTAACAATTTTTGACATTCTACTAATTTTGTCACGTTATACAGTAGGTTCTTAGGTATACAAAAACTCATAACAAAATAAAAAATCTAAAAAAAATATTTTGGTTATTGGCCAAGAATTTGTGCTAGTTACAGTTGCTTGTGACCCCAAATGGAACCAAAAAAGTGGCGTGCTGAAAAAACGATAATTTTGCCCCACTTCAATATATAGTAAATAATAATAATAACTCCTCTTAGTAAAGTAATACCACAAAACAGGGTTTATCAAAGAGTATTGTACTTATTTTCTTGCCGAACACGTCTGGATAAGTATCGACTAGCTAACCAGAATTTGTGTTTTGCTTTGATTCAATTGTCCTGTAAGCGGTTACGTATTTTTGTCATGGCATGGTGGCATGGTGGCATACTTGCAGGCGTTACAACTCTCAAGCCAAAAGACAACAGTCCATTTTTGCTTTCTTGTCAGAAAACAAGAGATCCTGTGTTTGGCTAATCGAGACATCACTCTGAACCAAACATTTGCTTTGGGCATTTTCAAATGTTGTGCAAACTGTTCGAATTTATTGTTTAACCGGCTCCAAGCTGGTGTCAATTACTGACGAGTAGAGCAAAAAAAGAAGGAACACAAACTATCTTTCGTCGGCGTATTTCAAAAGCTATTGTCAAGCGAGATATACGACATGAGGAGCGACTAAAAAAACAATAAAGTAGAAATATTTCAAAAAAAAGAACGCAGTCAATGGACATGTTATGGGAATGCTGCAGTTATTTGAGTCTCCTCAACGTTGAATTGTCGTGCTAATATCCTCTTTTGCATTATGTCATTTTAATCGATACGTCTGAAAACAAATTTACTTGCTCGCTCGATTTAAAAAAAAAAGTCTAACCTCATAAGTGTTTGAAACGCTGTTTTAGCTAAACAAACTCGTTTTCAATTTTAACTCGAATTTGTAAATATTTTACGTTGTATTTCTATGTTTAGGGTATGGTTCCATAATCCTTGTACGGTGTATGAAGATATTTCCGGGACGGCACGCATAATAAGAGTGATAAATAAACGACTTTGATTGTAACATTGATTGTAACACTTCATAGTCCTTTCATGATGAAATGTAAACGAATATTTAATTTTTCATCCAGTATTACAAACTGTTATTTCTGCTGATCGGGTGTTAATAAAACCATCGACGTTATACATCTGTGTCTCCACTATTGCATTAAGTGGGGTACAAGTATATTAGATTGAGAACTACTGAACAAGTCTATATTCGCTAAAGCTTGTATCAAGTTATTTATTTCCTGATGATAGAGAAAACTTTCCCCATGATTTTCTCTTTGCAAACTCTAGACGCAAAACGGATTAACAGTGACAAACTAGATACCTAGTATCTTTTCAAATACACAGATAACAAACATAAGAAAACGGTACCGAAGTGAAAGTGAAAAGTGAAAAACTATCCATCGTAGTAAAAGTTTCGATTGTCTCATAAATTTTAATGACGGTATCGGATGAAAGTTTCTCTATCATAGAGTTGACCACATATTCTCTTATATGACGTTTCTATAGAGATTGAGATAGATTGTTATACGTTTAAAGCATACAGCGCATTAATGTATGTAAAAACAAACCGAAAGTCGGATCTGTCCGCTGTGTAGTTTTCAGAGCTCTAAAATCAGTACGTATGTCCTTTTCGAACAATTCTGCGAACTTCATACTAGGCTTCGATCTCTATTAGTGATCCATTTGCCACAGAAAAAAAGTTATGCGATTCAAAAATTGATTAAAATTTATCGTTAAATTCAATATTGAGTATTATCGAGTCTATTACTTCTTCTTAAAAGCGGTGGACCCTTCCTGGCTAGATAGATTGCGTTGAAGCTCGTTTACATGTACGATGGCCAATATTGAATCACGCCAGAGAAGGAACAACTTTTTAAGCCTATAATATGGCCTCCGTAGGTTAGAAGGAGGGGTTTTGGCAGAAATGGAGATCGCATGGGAAATTTTTTTCTCGAATGGCACTGACAGAGCTAGCGTTGTCGCCTGCCGGTGAACAACAAACAATTGGAACATCCGGTGAAATAATAGATTAAGAGGACACCGCGAGAAGAAAAGTCTTAACGGTATTAGTTTGCTCTTTCGATGAGAGTTGGTGTTGAAAAGTAGACAAAGGAAAAGTTTTTGCGACTACCTGTCAACCAGAAAATGTAGCAAATATGTCGGCACTATAGCAGAAAACAATTACTTGATGATAAGAATTTATATCAGTTGTTATTACTAAGTTTTTTTTATCATGGTAGTGTATTAACCAATTATTCTACAGCGATATGGGTACGAATAAATTGAATTCAAACCAATTGCGATTCGGGGCTTCCGAAAGAACACAAATTATAAGAACAAGCTCTAATGTAATCGAAACGCTAAAATATAACTGACAATGAATATTTCGAAGGAAAACGTCATATTTGTTATTTACCCGACATTTTATCACCATTCGTGAAAATCCCAAATGAATTCCAAATTATGCAGAATACATTTAGGGCTTATATTCCCAATTATATTCGCCTTGAGATGTACCGAGAATGAGCCAATTTCATATGAAATTCCCATCTGATTTCCAAGATTGATCAGAATTCGAGTTTTATCTGCATTCGAAAATGTACGCATCCAATGTATCTAATTCCAATATCTGGTTGCATCAATAACTCCGGAATTTTTTCAAGAAAAAATTATATTTGATCTAACTGAGTAAACATTCGTCTAGAACATAACTAGTGTCTAAAATTACCCAAGTAGATACAAAACAGATT